>NC_091026.1:4552954-4855984 GCF_041296385.1 Aphelocoma coerulescens | reverse complement strand
CCATCTTGCCACTTCACTCCCAGGAACTGGATCTCTCGGGCAGGCCCCTTGACTTTGCTCTTCTTGATGGCGAAACCAGCTTTTAGGAGAATTTGGATTATTCTCTCTCCTTTCTCAAACACTTCTGTTGCGGTGTTCCCCCACACAATGATGTCATCAATGTACTGCAGATGTTCTGGGGCCTCACCCTTTTCCAGTGCAGCCTGGATCAGTCCATGGCAGATGGTGGGACTGTGCTTCCACCCCTGGGGCAGTCGGTTCCAGGTGTACTGCACACCCCTCCAGGTGAAAGCAAACTGGGGCCTGCACTCTGCTGCCAGAGGAATGGAGAAAAATGCATTGGCAATGTCAATAGTGGCATACCACTTTGCTGCTTTGGACTCCAGCTCATACTGGAGCTCCAACATGTCCGGCACAGCAGCGCTCAGTGGTGGAGTCACTTCATTCAAGCCACGATAGTCCACAGTCAATCTCCATTCCCCATCAGACTTGCGCACAGGCCAAATGGGGCTGTTGAAGGGTGAGTGGGTCTTGCTGACCACCCCTTGGCTCTCCAGCTCACGAATCATCTTGTGGATGGGGATCACAGCATCTCGATTTGTCCGATACTGCCGGCGGTGCACTGTCGAGGTGGCAATTGGCACTCGTTGCTCTTCCACTTTCAGGAGCCCAACTGCAGAAGGATTCTCAGACAGTCCGGACAGGGTGTTCAACTGCCTAATGCCCTCTGCCTCCACAGCAGCAATCCCAAACGCCCACCTGAGTCCCTTTGGGTCTTTGTAATAACCATTCTGGAGGAAGTCTATGCCCAGAATACATGGGGCCTCTGGACCGGTCACAATTGGATGCTTTTGCCACTCCTTCCCAGTCAGGCTCACCTCAGCTTCCAAAAGGGTCAACTGCTGTGATCCCCCAGTCACCCCAGCAATGGATACAGGTTCTGCCCCCACATGTCCCGATGGCATTAAAGTACACTGTGCCCCAGTATCAACCAATGCATCATATTTTTGTGGCTCTGATGTGCCAGGCCATCGGATCCACACCGTCCAGAAAACCCGGTTCTCCCGTGCCTCTTCCTGGCTAGAGGCAGGGCCCCTCTAGCCCTGGTTATCATTCTTTCCCTGGGCATACATACTAGAGGTACCTTCGAGGGGATCTGACATATCATCCTCCTGTCTGTAATACCTGGCAGCTCGGTCACGGGAGGCTGAGGCTACTTTCACCTTAGCGGAACCCCCTCGGTTAGTGCCTCCCTCCTTGAGTTCACGCACCCGCGCTGCCAGGACAGAGGTAGGTTTCCCATCCCACCTTCTCATGTCTTCCCCATGCTCACACAGGAAAAACCAGAGCTCAGCTCGTGGGGTGTACCCTCTCTCTCTAGCAGGGGGACGACGGGCTCTGACCTGGGGGCCTGTGACTCGCACTGGTGCCACACTGACCTTCCTCATCTCCTCCCTTATCTCCTTTATCTCCTCTTTGAGGTCCTGGACCACAGCAGAGACATGAGTTTTCAGTGGACCATTGACCATGCTATCATAATTCCTGAGCTTGTTGGCAACAGAGCCCACTGTTTCTCGGTTATTGTCAGCATCAATGGTTGCAATGAAGGTGGTGTATTGCGATGGCCCTAGCCTTGCCAGGTTCCACATCATCTGTCCTGTGCACCTGACCTTATCGGGGTCATTACCGTGCTGTCCATCCCTCCCAAAGAGTACCTCTAATACTGCCACTTCTCTTAGCTGTTGGATCCCTTCCTCAAGTGTCTTCCACTGCATTCTATGATGGTACTCCTGCATTCTCTCTTTGTGAATGAACCTTTCTCTCACACTCATTAAGAGCCGGTCCCAGAGAGAAAGGGGTCCTGGCTCCCTCACAAATATCTGGTTCACACCTGGGTCCTGGGTCAACGATCCCAGATACCTTGCCTCACCACTATCCAGTTGCACACTTGTGCCCATGAGGTCCCAAACCCGAAGCAGCCAGGTGGTATAAGGCTCACGCCCCCTTCGCACAATGTCGTCTCGCATACCACGGAGACTGTCGTACGACAGGGACTCAATGATGATTTCTGGCTCTGGCTCCCCTGCTGGTTGTGAGGGCCCTGGTTCCCCATCATCATTAACTGGTCGTACTGATTTGGTCTTACACTTCCTCCTTTGCACAGGGGCGACTGCTGCTGGCTGTACTTGTCCTTGGGGTTCAGCTGAAACCTGGGCGGTTGTAACATCCGTGGGTTCCACTGCTGCACCGTCAGACTCACCCTTTTTGGGGCAGGGAGAGGTTTTTTCACTAGCTGAGGAGGTGTATTCCCTTAGCAATTGGCATATCCCCTGGTGCACCTGGCCCATCTCCTGGCGCATCTCCTGCATCCCTTTCGCCAGTACCCCCACCCATTTCGGGTAGTCCATTTCTGAGGTGGGCTGTTGGGCGGTATCTGGCTGTGGGGCAGGGTCTCTAGTGTCTGGGGCTGTGTCAGGCTCTGGGGCTGAATCAGGCTCTGGGGTAGGATCTCTAGTGTCTGGGGCCGTGTCAGGTTCCGGGGCAGGATCAGGCTCTGGGGTAGGAACTCTACTCTCTGGGGCCATGTCAGGTTCTGGGGCAGGGTCAGGCTCTGGGGCAGGATCTCTAGTCTCTGGGGCTGGTGTCTGGGTAGTTATCCAAGCCAATCTCAACTTATCCTTGAATGCTAAATAGAGTAGGCCTACCAGCAGCAGGTGGTTAGTATTCAGAAGGAATCTAAACCCTTCAAAAATTGATGGGGTGGGTCCAAATAACTGGTTGAGGGGTTGGGGGAAAACTTCCCCTGGTGTCATTTCCTCACAGAAGGTACCATTGTTAACATAACCCCAAAAACATGCGCTCAGTGTGTGATAGCCATTTATCCACGTGCCCACATTCCGGAGGAAGTTAAAAACCCATGAATTCCTCACCTTCTCGACCCACAGCACAAGCTGGATAACAGCAATGGTAGCCTTAGTGAGAGGACCCATATTCAAGTAGGGAGCTGCAAAGGGGAAGAATATAGCCACGGCCACATGCCACCCGAACCAGGGCAAAGTAGACCACATAGTGCTGCCTACCAAGGTTCCTATATCCAACACACCGAATTAAGTTATCCAGGAACTGTTATTCCTTTTTCACCTCTCTCTCTTAATGCCCTCAGGCCCCACGGTTGGGCGCCAAGATCTGTCTCGGTTTGAAAGACAGGTGTCTGCTAAGGAAGGCAGAAGCCTCCCTTGGAGTGGCAGATGTAACCCCTTTCCCTCTGAGTTATTATAATTTTGAAATCAAGGGTCTTTAGGCAAAGATGTGGGAAAATAGGAATAACAGTTCTTTACTATATATATATATATATATATATATAACTAGTCAAACAAAACAACAACAACTATGGCAGTAACAGCAAACACAAACCCAGTCCCAGCCTTCTCGGCTGTCAGGCTATTTCCCCTCGGGTGCAGTTCCGCTTGCAGCCGACAGGGATCGCTGGCGGCTCCCGGTGAGCAGGGCAGGTGCGATGGTTCCCCCGCGGCTGCAGGGGGCGCTCCGGAGCGAGCTCGGGGAACACGCGGCTGCTCTGGCGCCCTGGGATCCCGGGGAAGGGTGGAACAAAGGAGCTTCACAAACCGGTGGGCAGCTGGTCCCGGAGTCTCGGAAACAGCAGGCTGGACTGGTAGGCTGGAGCGGCAGGCACAAACACAAATCCCGGGTGGCAGACGAGATGTATCCAAAAGGGGAACCCCCCGGGGCTCCAGGCAGGCAGGGCAAGCACGGCTACAGCGTAGCGAAGGCTCGAAGCAGCAGCGGGGTGGGCGGCCACAGCCCCAGCCTCCAGCAGGGCAGGGAAAGCAGCCCTGGGATCCCCGGTGTTGTTCCCAGCAGAAAGGAAAGACGCCGAAAACGGGAACCAGCAGCTCCTCTCTCCGCGGCTTCTCCCTCCAGACGCTGAGAGCGAACTGAACTGCCCGCCAGGTGAAAACAAAAGCCTGGCCGGGCCCTTTTGTCTTTTCTTAAGTATGGCTATCTCCTCTCAAGTATGGCCATTTATCTCCTAGCAACATGCTATGGGAAAAAATTCCTTTAACAGAAAAAAAAACTAGGACTAAACTAAAACCCCAACAATTTTCATGGGTGAAGAATGAGAATTTTCTTTGATTTACATTTTATGACAAAAATGTTCCTCTTTTGTTACCAGAAGTTTCAGGGTCAGTTACTCCCCTGAACACAGGTCCTATCCATAGTTCTCCCCAGGCTTGCTAGCCCTGGGATGTTTGGTCATACAAGCTGTGACAATTGTCCTAGAAATACGAGGCTTGAAACCTAAAGTGCTTGTTATCATTTCCATTACAGACCCATTCAGCAGTTAGCAGTCTGGAATGCATCTAATGTTATAGGAAGCTTGTATTTGATACCAGTGAGGCAAATAAAGGGAGGAAAGGGGCTGGAAGCCCAGGATGCACAAGTGGTTTGTCTCAGGATAGCTGGCAGGTCTGGGCAGAAAGGGAAATAGGCTTTAGGTCTTCTGAGTCTCAGCCAGCAGCTTTGCTGCCCCTCACCTGGGAGTAAAAGCCACTGAAATGGATGGTTTGATCACTGTTGGCCCCTGCTTCCTTCTCTCTTCATTCATATTCAGTTGCATGTTTGCCAGACAATTTTGTAGGGTCTCCAGAAAGCAGAGGGTTTGAGTTTGAGAGTTCAGCTGACGTCAGGCTCCCAGAGGTGCCTGGGAGCTTTACTTGTACAGCAGAAATTTCCAGAAGCCTACTGGTGTTGTAGACCCTTTGCAGCAGGTGCTGTACTGGCACAGCTTGGGAGTGCTGGCACTGCCTGTCCCAGGAGGAAAGAGGGAGGATGGCTGGAAAAGGTTTGTATTGTGTTCCATCCCCCAGCTTTAGGGCTTTAGTTGTTTTTCAGCAACTTAGAGGTGAGCAGAGACCCAGAAATGCAAACTCTGGCTCTGGTGTGTGCTGAGAACTCAGAAGGGATGGAGGCCTCCTTCTCTCAGTGTAGGGTTTCTTTGCTCTCTCCATCCCAGGGGTATTTCTTTATCACTGCACTTTCCTCATCACTCCTAAGTGACTCTCCCTTTGATCTTATCTCCATCCTCCCTGCCCTCCTCTCTTCCTTTGCTTGGCCTGCACTTTTGGCCTCTTTCCTCCGTTATCCTGTGCTCCTGACTATCCCCTCCCCAGTCCTGAGCAGCACAGACTGCCTCCTCCCCTCTTGTGTCGACTGCATTCGTCCTCTTCTTTCTTAAGTTCTGTATTTCTTATCCTTCCTTCCACTTTATAGCTGGTTCCTCTGTGGCTGTCAAGTACTCCTGTCCCTACACCACGTATTGGAGAAGAACAAACAGACCAAACAAGGTTTGCCAGGCCTTTGCTGTGCTCTCGATAAATTCGGTGTTTCTGTTGCTCCTGGTTCTTCTGAGAGCGCAGGCAGGGAGCCCAGCGCCCCCTCCCACGCGATGAGCTCACAGGGAGCTGTCACAGTTTATTCTAAGAAATCAGCTAATGTACAGTACTCGGCAGAAGCACCCCTCCCCTGGGAGGATCAGCAGAATTAGGATGTGCAGCAAGTTATCTTGGGGATTACACAATCTTATCACCTCCTCCAGGGCACCAGGGAGAGGCGAGCTCCTCTCCGAGCACTCTGAGTCACACTTCCCCTGAAACATGGTACAGGTTTCCTGACTCACTTCCTCCCAGGACTTTTGTTTCCTTAGGTCTTTTCACCAACATCACAAGCAAAAAAAGAAAAGTGACAGAGAAAGGGAAGTCCAGGCAGCCATGGCCTCTGAGCCATGGGAGTGCCTGCCCCGTGCTCCTTGTCTGTTCTGAGTTGGGGTGGGAAGGCAGTTCTGCTCAGCAGGCAGTGCATGGAGAGCCACTCACTGCTCAGGAGGTGGTAAGGATTTTTGTTTGGCTCCCTGAGACAGCTGGGATGTAGCTGAGCACTTTCAGTTGCATGGCTGGTTTCTGTTATTTAATTTGGAAACACCGCATCATATATCTGCAAATTAAATGCACCAGTGATCATCCTCCTGTGACTGGCAGCTTATTCTTGCATCATCTGAGTCTGGAGTGGAGAGAAGGGGTAGGAGCTGGGAGTGGGCAGAGCTGCTGTGGCACACATCCTGCCCAGAAGCCTGTTGGTTACTAAAACCAGATATTCTAAGCAATGATGGTGGGCTTGCCTTGCTGCTGGCTCTTAGTTTGGGCTGGTGCCAGCTCTCAGTCTCCAGCATCAGGGGATTCTCTCTGCATAGTTGCCATTTTTCTTCAAGCCTCTGGGTTTATAAGTCTCTCTTGTTATGAGATAGTCTAGCATATGATTTCTTTTTTACTTTTATTTTTTAAGCAGATTCTCAGCCCTTGTAGTGACAGAGAGAGCTTGGAAAATATGACTCTGTGAGAGATCAGCAGCCTGAAGGCCAATAACCATCCCATGCAGCTGCTCCACCCTGACACCCCAGCTATGAGCATTCGTTCTATTGTGTTCTTGAGAGCCAACTCCTGCATGGAGAGCACTTGGAATAAGCCTTGCGCGCTTGCTCGCCTCCTTCAGTGGAGTGCAAGGGGATTGCTGAGTTACTGAAATAGCTGCCTCTTCAGTACCTGGAAATATTTTCTCTCTGCATCCCAGCCTAGTTCTAGAGTGCACTTTGTGACATGAATAAGTTCAGGTTGCCGGTCATCCCCAGGGCTCAATTTTGTCAAGCCTTTATGATAGAGGAAGGAGCCATATGAACTCTGAAAGTGCTTCTTATCTCCACAGTGACCTGCCTGCCCACGTTAACAGAAAGTCAGAGCCTGGTTTGATGTAGCATTGCCCTGCAGTGCTCTGGGTCAGGCTGTAGCTGCTGCTGAACTTCTGACATCTGCCCCCAATACCACCTGTGTGTGTGTCAGTAGTAGGAAGTCACCCTCCTGACCTCCAGCTTGTGTCTCCCCGCTAGTAGAGGGCAAGTGGAAATGAGCAGGCCTTTCCATTCTGTGTAGGATGACCTCTCTGAAAACACTGGAAGGAGCTGAAAAGAGAATAGATGTGACACCCGGTTCCTGTGTTGATTTGTGTGTTTGTAGCTTGGCAGGGGACAGGAGAGACTGGGGAGGGAAGTGTGACTCTGTGAAGCTCCACTCAGGACTCCCTCCTCCTACCCAGGATGCATCTTGTTGAATGAAGATTTACTCACACTAGTCAGTGAAGAGTTTGTCCCAGGGAACTGGATGTGGGTTAATTCTTTGGGAAGTTTGGCTTTCTGTGCAGGTCAGAAGGACAATACGGACAACCAGACTCTGTTGAGATGCCAGGGACTTGCATTGCCTCCCAAAACAACCCCTTACAAGGGATGAAACACTTTGGCCTGGGTTGAGCATAGAATTTTCTGTTGTTCTGACAGCAGAGATCATAGAAAGTTTGTTTTGGGGTTTTTTTGTTGGTTTGGTTTTGTTTCATTTTTTTGTTCGTTAGCAGGAGCATATGCTGCTCATCTTCTTAGCTACTAATAGCCCAGGAATGCTGCATCCCAGCAGTGCTGGCCCAGTGCCTGAGCCAGGGATAATAGTCATTTTCCCCTCAATTTCAGGTGTACAAAGCCAGCAACAGTACTCCTGCAAGAATCACAAAGTACTAGCTGGAGTGTCTTACAAGATCCAGACATACCAAAGGTTTCCCAGCTTTCAGAAGGGGGAACAAGGAGAGCCTCCAAGCACATCTGTGTTTGGAAAACAGGAGTAAGAGCTTTGGCCTCTGCTTCTGGTGGAGGGGGATGGTCTGGAGAAGCTCAGTGGCAGGGGAATAGGAGAGCTGTGTTGTGGAATATTTCACTCAATGTCAGGTTCATTGCTGTTGAAAGGAAGGATTAGAGATGTGGTCAGATCTTAACTGCGAGCATGTGAGGTGACTGGCATCTCCTCTTGGAAATCCATAGCAGGTGATTACTGTGCCCATTTCTGTGTGCATTATGTGACTGCTCCTTTTCTTTTTGTCTCCTGTTTATTGACCTTTAAAAAAAAAAGCTACAGGTTGTAATAGAGTGTCAAATTTATATTAGGAATGGTGTCATCTTACAGTGACTGCTATAGGTGTATCTTAAAGGGCCTCTCTAGCAGGGAAAGCCTGACCTAACACAGCAAGTTCTCCTGCATGTCCCTTTTCCCCTATGCTCCCACTGGGTAGCTTGTTTTTGGGGGCAGGGTGTCAGGTGGATGAAAAGGACAAGGAGTAGTTTGTGTGTGTCCTGGTCACTATGATTAGTGGAGGAGAGGCTCCTCTGCTAACTTTGGAAAACCAGTTTGGCTCTAGCTGTTCCAAGTTTGGAGGGATGGAAGGATTTTGTAATAGAACCTGGTCTCATTCTTTCTTCCCCCTCTGACATCCCTGAACACTCTCCTGGAACACTGGGAGTTTATCCCCCATGTCTGTAAGGTTTTCTCCTAATACATCTGATAGCTAAGGAAGTAGTTCTACAGCCTTGTCTTACACTTATGGTAAAAGTCCTTGCTTGGCAGCACTTGCAATCTAAATAATGCAAGATAAAACCACAGCTGATAAAACCCAGGGCACAAATCGAACGAAAGGTTAGCGAAAGGGCGGCTCAGACGTAAAACAAATTAGACATACTGAACTATTTCGGGGTTTTTTTCACTGGAATGGTTGACATTAGTAATGTGGGGAGGGGACTTTCCTTGAAGGCTTGTGTTGAGTTTGCAGATCTGGTCAGAATGGAGCTCTCTGCCCATCTGCTCCTGTGCCTCGGTCTGCTAAACCTGCACAAGGGGAAAGTCTGTGCAGCAAACAAAAGGCAGCTTTGACGTCAAGACCTGGGACTGTTGCCCTGACACTGGGAGGTGGAGCCCAGAAAGGAATCTGCAGCTAATAGGCTCTGGACTGGAGTGCACTTTGGCAGAGGGACAGCTACTATCCCTTCTTTCCAGGAATAATATTGTTTATTTCTATCTCACTCTCTGTCTAGAGTTACCCTACTCAGGTTTCACTTCACCTGTCTCTACCACAAAGTCATCAGAGCCCAAGAAAAATTGAATCTGCAGACTCCCTGTTCTCCACATCCTCTCCCTGAGGAGGGATTCACTAATACTGCATATTTGCTTTATTTCTTTGCTTTGCTG
Source organism: Aphelocoma coerulescens (assembly GCF_041296385.1). Classification (NCBI taxonomy): domain Eukaryota; kingdom Metazoa; phylum Chordata; class Aves; order Passeriformes; family Corvidae; genus Aphelocoma; species Aphelocoma coerulescens. The sequence goes on along the minus strand of NC_091026.1, from coordinate 4,846,853 downwards.
AGTTCGTGACTGCAACTTTCTCTTCCTGAAGCTTTTGCTGGTACAATTCAATGAACACCTGCACATGTGGTTGCTCTGTCTGTGTGTGGCTGCACCCATGTAGAGATAGATGCTCGAGCAAGTACCATTCCTGCCTACTGAGGAGCACTGGCTCTGTGTGTGTGCAGGATTCACTGTGGGACAGCAGTGGGTGTTTCTGCTTTGTGCAAGTGGCTCTGTCCTGGGGGTAAAAGCTTTGTTCTGGGAAGTTCCAAAATGTCGCAACACAGCGCAGTGACAACCCGAAGTTCAGTGGATTTGTTGCAGGAGTTTGATTGGCTCTGGAATTACTAAAAAACACTCTATTTTTACATTAGTTTCAGGTTGCCAGCCTTTCCTGGGCAGGCTGTACAAACTGTTGAGTCATAGATCAAACCTACAGTAAACTGTTCCATATTTTCTGTTTTATTCATCTTTCCCTGCAGCTCAGATCAGTGTGTGTTTGCCCCCTGTGCCCTTGGGGACACTGTGCGGCCTTTGAAAGTTTAGGAGCTGAATCCCAGCCTCTGGACAGGATGGCAAAGGCACTCTCAGGTGTAGCTGTATTTGGCTGCATATGATCCAGGGGGAGGTGAAGGGGAATTTTATGACCAGCTTTGGAAAGCTTCACTCAGTAAATCGAATCAAGCTTGCCAGAGTCCTGTGAGCTGTATTCCCTGATCACTTGTTCTTTAGGTTGGCTGCAGGGAGCAACCTGTAAATAAGCATTCCCTTTGCTGCACAAGGCAGAACTGCTACCCAGACTATAGAATTAGAGACTTTTTCACCAGCTCTTGTTTAACCCTTCCAAGATTTAAGCTCACAGAAGTGCATTGCCCCTCTTTTTACGTACACATACCATATGGATGAGAAGTACTGAGAATATGAGATATTAATGGCATAAGAGTCTGTCTGGTTTTGACATTTTTTTTAATTAAAGTCACCCCTTTAGAATAGATTAGTTCATTTTTTCCATTCAGGATCAGTTACACAGGATTGTCCCTGGTGAGATGTGACTTGCTTTGCCATGTTGGCGGCCATTTGCTTCCTCCTCCCACCTCAAATTCAGGCATGGAGATTGTCTGTGTCAAAAAAACCCCAACAGTTTAAACCAAGTTTTCAGCAGCTCCTCAAGTAGGAACATTTAACAGAGGTTGTTTTTTCCTTCTAGTTCCTAGCACAGGCCTGTTGAGGATCTGCAAGTTGTCAAGCTTGGGGCAGAGCTGTCTCCGCTTCTCTCTGTACTTCCCTAATCTGAATTCCTCACTGTGTGTGTTGTAAGAGTTTCTTTGTGTGTCATTCTACACAGAAGCCAGATCCCAAGAAACAGTGAAAAGTTTCTTTTTTAAACAGTGAGTTTCCTCTTACAATCTCTTGCCCCACAGTCTGATTGGGTAGTTGGCATGAGGGATTCGACTCTTCCCTGATTTCCTGGAAGAGCCTGGCTGCTGGCTGAAGTGACTGCAGCAAGGAGGATGGGAGGGACTGCCTTGCAGAAAAGGTGGTGATGGATGAGTGTTAATGGAGAAGAAAGAGTTCTTGGACCTGGTTTAATTTCCTCAGCCTTCCTATGAAAGGGAAGAGAATGAATGCATCTCTCCAACGCTGCACTGTTCCAGCTGCCTCCTACCCTTCCAAATAGGCACTAGCTCCATGTTTCTATGTTGAGCAACAGATCCAGTCTGGATCTAAAGCATCTTAATGCTTATACCATAGTTCCTCATTCTGTTTTCCACTGCATTTTAATTACAGCCTGTTCCTTAGAGCCCTCATTGTCTCTATAAAGTACACTGTGAGAAGAGAAGGTGCTGCCCAGATGTTTCAGCAAGGGAGGAAGGAAAGGTGTGGGGTACTTGGAGATACAGGAGAGGGCTGGTAAGATGAGCACACTGGCTGGGTGCTTCTGATAAACTGATTGGCAGTGAAGTAATTAGCACTGGCACACTGCCTTCACTGAGCATTGATGCAATTTGCTTGGATCAGGCTTTCAAGGTTTTTTGCCCAAGTCTTGGTTCCAGAAACCCCAGCAGGGAACTGCAGTTCATCACAGGAGAGGGGTGGTAAACTGGTGTGATAAATCTCATGGCTGCCCAGCTATGATAGGTGTAGCTGGGGGATGAAAGGTGGAGAATTTCTGAGTATCGATAAAGTCAGATCCTGGCAATCCAAACCCTGTTTGGAAACAGCTCTGTGGGGAATGAATCTACATTTTCTGCTATGTGGGCAGAAAGACCTGCTGGGAATGTGTATAGAATTAAAGTCCTGTGAGGGGAGCCTGGGACACGAGTGGTTTGCTGGAAAAATTCAGTAGTTACCTGAGTGCTGGCTGAAGGTGTTCTCTCAGAAATCGGCTTTCGCTGTTTGGACAGACTTAGAGTTGGTGTCGTGCTTAAACTCTGAGAACCCAAAAGGACAAGAGAGGGCTGCTGTGGAGAACAGCTCTTCTCTCCTAGATGCTTCCTTTCTTATACTCCCACCACATGGGGTACAAGGCAGGTGTCTGATGCTGTAGGAGTGATGAGCAACTTAAATCACCATCTTGAAGAGTAAATATTATTTATAGTTGTGCCTTGATGGCTTCAGAAAGAGTACGTCCAGAATGAAGAAGTAAAGAAGGAACATCTTGTTCAGCTGATTGGAGTTGTTTTCTGAGAAAAGGTGGAAGCTCTGAGGTCCTGTCAAAGGCAAGACAAAGCAGCAGCACAAAGTTGTGCAGAAAGAACTAAGGACAATGATTTACCAGGCTTGAGTATGCTGTGTGTGCAAATTGGCAGCACTGATGGTACACACTGTATTAAGAAGTTAATAGTAAAGGCAGGGTTATGTACTCAATTTGTGCAGTTTTACATTGCTTAAAAGGTGGAATTGCATATGGGATTGTTTTTCTGGAATTCAAAATTTCACTGTCTTAGCTAGCAGAATTGGAATCAAGAGTATGGCAAAACAATGGCTGGTTTTGTAAATAGAAAGAAAAAGGGATGGTGCTTTTATTTTTTGGAGTGCTTCCTGCATCTTTTTTTCTCCCACATCAGTAAAATCACCCCACGTGCTCTGTCTGAGTGAGAGTTAAAGTTGCTGTGTTGTCTGTAACTTCATAGCAGTTTGAGTTACAGCAGCTATAACTTAAATAGATCTAGGACATTTTCTATGTAACTGTCTATTACATGTTTATCCCACATACACCATACATTAATACCTAACAGGTAGGTTTCTCCTAGGTTCCTCATAGTAGAGCAGATGAGGCCCAGCTCCCATCTCCAAAGAATTTTCCTTAAAGCTGTTTCCCAGCTCATCTGATGCTGCCGTTCTGCCACTCGCAAAGGGGGTTCTGCTTTACAGGATGTTGGTGCAGAGGGGGTTACAAACATGGTTAACCTTTGCACATATCTGGGATGAATCTGTAACCTATTTCACATTTCTGGAACTGCTGTATTATAGTCTCAGTTTTAGAGATGACTACCCAAGGAAGCCTAGAATTTAAGAGGAGGAGCTAAATTAGGAAGGAGTGAATATAACTAACTCAGTGTATGAGTGGAGGAAGGGGAGCATCACCTGTCAACTCCCACCCAAAGCATTCAAAGACTCAGGGAAACTGTTTGCCACTCATCACCAGGGGACTGGTTGTCAACATGTTCAACATAAGTAACTCAAGACTTGCCCCCAGAAAGTTCCCCTGACAGTAGGCATCCTCTAGTTAGTCATCTTTTGTGGATGGCAACAGTAATCCATGGAAACCCCCTTGTCCTAAAGGCTGCAGCTTGAAAACCACTGGTTAAGACAGCTTAATGGTGCCTCTGGTGATGTTGGTGTGTATTTTATCACGTGTCTTTTTCTTCTCTTTCTGTGTCAGAAAGGCTTGGACCTGAGGGAAGTCAGGCTCTGCATTCCCATGGGGTCACTGTACACATTGTGCTGCTGGGTCAAAGCCAGCGCAGGTTTGTCCAGAGTCAGTGTGGGTGGGTTTTCATCAAGAGCTCCTGGCCTTCTCCATTTGGCATGTTCTGACCTCTTGAGGTGTCTCAGGAATGTGGATTTTTGCTGTTTGTTCTCCACTTGTGCAGCAAGGGATGGTTTCCTTCGCAGTTGTTCCTTCTGGAAAAGTGAGACCAAGTTGTGGACCGGTGTCAGGCTCATGATCCTCTTGTTTTCTGGCTGTTTCCTTGGCTACTGCAAGGAGGAAAAGGACTGTCACCAGATAGACTGTGGAGACCACGGGGCTGTGAAGAGTTGGCCAAGGTGCCTTTTGAGCACTGTGTGTGCTTAATGGTCTGATTTTACAGACCACATCTCAAGGTACACAAGTACATGAAGTTCCAGCCTGTTGAGGTTTCCAAGGAAAGTAAGCTGATAAGCCAAGCTAGTGTGTCTTTGGATGCTATGGAGAAGGCAGTACTGCACATCACTTGCTTACTGCAGCTCCTGCCTGCCCATTTAAACTTGTGTGTGAGCACAGAGGACCCAGGTACCTGCTCTCTAACAACAGGGCTTATTGCTGGAATTCTTCCACACAGACCAGTGCCTCACTTGACTGTGATTCATGGCTTGAAAGGATCAGCAGTGTTTTCTGGAATCATTGTACAGTCTAAATCTTGACATTTTTTTCTTTTTCCTCTTGTGTGTAATAAATAATATTTAAGGAAGCTGTTGAGAAGGATGTGGGATTGAAAGCCCTCTTTCTTCCAAAAGCCCCCCCACCCAATATGTGTAGACAGCTGTAAATATTTTTCATTGCAGTTGTCACGCTTGGTTTAAGATCACAAAGGTAAAAGTCCAGAGTATACTTTCTGTTTTACCCAAATATGCTTCCTTGACTTTATGAAAAACCAAATAAACACACAGTATTGTAGCCTTAGGGACAGGCCAGGAAAAGCTCTGTAAATGGAACAATATCATCACCTTTCATAGCAGTGCAGATGATTGAAGGAAAAGTATGTGCTGTCAGCAGCAGGGAAATCCATTTAGTTTATTTACTTTCCTTCAGCTCCTGATTTTCATCCACCACATTCTGGGTTTTTCTGGCTGTTACTTGTCAACCAGGTGCTCAGAGAGCTTCCTTCTGTAAACCCTAAAGCTGTCTGCAGCTAAATGCTGTGCTGGGGGAACCCAGACTGTGGCCAGGCTCTTTCTCCATCGGCTTGGCACAGTTTTCTTGAGCCAGAGAAATTGCATGGGATTAGCTAACAACTTGGTCCCAGCTATGTCTGGCTCATGCTGTAGACATCTATTTATCTAGAAATAAATTTTATAGCTAGGTGTGTGCTGGGCTGTGCACACAGCTGCTTTGGAACAGAGTTAGGAGCTGAGGTAGCTCCTGAAAAAGCCTGAGGTAGAAAAGGTGCTCTATAAAATGAGGGCACAGGACCACCCTGGTGTGTGGTCCTTGTGCACAACTGCCATAATGGTACTGGAGATCGTGCCCAGCCTGGATTGCCTGTGTTAGGCTCAGCCTAGTTTAAATCTTGCTGTTGTATGGCAGATTTCCATCTTGGTGATATTTATTATTGCTGATGTTTCCTGGTATAGTGTGTGCTGACGCTGGAAAGGATTTTCAGTGTGATATCCAGGTGTGGCTGCTGCCTTTGACAGAGTCGTTTTCAGTTGCAGGGGCTGGAATTACTGAAACCAAAGCTGGGATGTGGCAGGAGCAGGGAAGGCAGCGCCGGGCAGGGGAGCTGGGAGAGAGGTGGGAGCTGCTGCTGCCAGTGCAGACAGGCTGCAGCTGGGCTCATCCCACACCGCCCAGCGCTGAGAAGGTCAAAACTATCCTTCTGGGACTGACATGAAGAAGGAGAGGGGAATGTCTGGAGAGCTGAAGGGTCCGTGCAGTGTGGCCTCCTTGCTGCCATCCTTCCCCCGCTGCCGTGCCCTGGCCCCCCCGGTCCCCCATTCCCGGGGGGAGCGCAGCCCCAGCGGTTCTAGGAATAGCTCGGCCCGAGTCAGCAGCCGCCAGTTCCGGGAACCGCGGCCCCGGGCCCTGCGGGACGCTTCAGGGAATTCTCGCTGCCATTCCAAGCATGGCAAAAGAGCTCGTCCAGTGACCTGCGGCTCCCCCGTGGCCGGGGGCAAAAGTTTGGAGTCAGGCCACGGGACTGGGAAGATTACCAGAGACTGGAGGGGCTGGAGATTTATGCCCCACTCAGCTCGTTACTATAGAATGTTGTTTGGCTTCTCGAGGGATCGAGAGAAGGAATTCTCTACATAAGAGACAGCAGTAGTGACCACAGGAATTTAGAAAAGGGATATGGAGTTAAAAGGTCTAAATTTCCCTCCATCAGTCATCATTTCTATGGTAGGAGTCAAAGAGTGTGCCAGGAGCTCAGACAGAGATTTTGGAACCCTGAAACCTCCCACAACCACATGATCTTGTATAAACGAAGCAAGACAGATTGGGTACCACTGCCTAGTGCTACTGTCCCACACTTTGTGCTTCCCAGTGCCACAGCTCATCAGTCCTTTGCCTGTCCTGGGTTCAGGCCTCTGCTGCATGTTCCTTCATTCCAAAGCAGAAGATGATGGGAACTTTTCTCCCAAGCCCTGCAGAGCTTCTAAGGAAAATACTCAGCATGACACTGACAAATTAATGTTATTCTTACTGCCCAGTTAGAATTTTTTCACATCTTGCTGGCAGCCTGGGAGGAGTGAATTTCTCACAGCACTTGGCTTTTTAAACACAACTTTTATATGCTCTGGGTTGACTTCAAAATAGCAGGGAATTGAGGAAGTGTGTAAGTTGGATATTGGCTTCCAAGGTACTTTTCTCAGTCACTGTAGCAGTGCTGCAGACAGTGCCTGCTTTCTCAGTTTTTGGGTAGGGCACATGTGGAGGGGTTGCTCTCCTGGGAGAGGTGGACTAACCTGCCATGAGTTGCTCCAAGACAGAAGGGGAAGAAGTCACATTTTCTGGCCTTCTGGCCAGACCAGATGAGTTCCCTAGGCCTTGACATAATCAGTGCTGTGAATTTCATTGGGATGTTACCAGTTTGCACACTATTTCCAGTCTAGTCGTAAGCTTTGAGAAGATCTGTGAACTCTGTTCCAACTCTGACCCTGAATTTTGCTGCTCTTTTTTGACTTGAGCTGACAACCACAGCTCTGTCACATTGTGCTCCAGCTAGCAAGTGTGCTGTCCTTTGGGGCTGTTTGTTTAATGTCATCAGCTTTTCCCTAGACTTTAGGGCAGATTGTTTCTTTACTTTCATATTTAATGCCTTTCTCAGGTACCACTCAGCCCCCAAACCTCTTTCTCCCCATGTATTTATTGGGATTCTACTTCTAATATTTGATCAGACTTTCTGATACTGCTTTTGAGTCTTTCCTGCTCTTCATTCTTTCTTATTTTCTCTGTATTTTTCCACTGTGGAGAAACTTTAATAAAATGAGAGCCAACAATGTCTTTTCAGCTCACATATGCCCTGGGCTTGGTAAGAAGCATATGCTCATGTTTGTGGGGGAGGCAGCTGTTCCTGCTTTTCATGTAAAAGACCTTAATGCATTCACAGGATTATGCTGTTTCATCAAAGCCATAGCAACTTCCTTGTTGCCTTTCATTTTCTTAGTCTATTATATGTGTTTGGTTTCTATGAACAACTAATTAAAATGCAGAAGAGTAGCTCTTTATTAAGGTTTTATTAACATTTAATTTGCTTTTCAGTTTTTGGTAGGAGATCAAAAGGCTTAGCTCTTTCCTAGAAAGATAACAAAAGAGTTGCAGTGCTGTGCTGGGATAATGTCCCTCTAACAACTTCACGTGCTCAGCAGGGAGGTGGGCAGAGACCTCCTGCCATCAGGGGTACGTGGAAGGAGGGCACAGTGGGGTGTTCACCAGAACTCGGGAGTCTCCAGGTTTATATTTGCCTTGTTTGTAGATGCTCTGGTCTAAGGGCATTATTCTCAGGTCTTTCAGAGCATCTCCACTGAGCCTGAATGTAGCTAAAACAGCAGAAGTAGCTTTTCTTTGATGTTTACATTTTTCTTTTGTTCACCAAAATTTCTCCTTTTGGATGCAGGCACGTGTTTAAAGTACACAGGACTCCTTTGGGTTTGTGACTTGTTGCTTTGCTGCAGCGAAGAGACAGGATGAAGCTGAGGAGAAACCAGAAAATTCTGTATGAAGATGGGGGGGGAGAAAAAAGAGATTTCTTTCTTCCCTCCTTTTCCCTTTCTGCAACTGATGCAGGTACCCCATGTCATTATTCTCTGTTATCAGCTGCTGCTTATGCGGATAGACCCTGCATTTCAGCTGTTGCTGACTGCCAAGAAAGAAGGGCGATTTGATGACAGAAACTTCTTGCTGCTGTTGTAGATCAGCGGCAGAGAAGTAGAGCAATTATCTTGTTTGTTTGTGAAGTCTTGAGGGACTTTTGATCCATCCATTGTTGCATTTTCTATTGACTTTCCTTCTAGCAAAGGTTTGCTTTGAAGTTTGCAGGTAACTCATTTGTTACGTGCATCTGCAAAGGGTGAAACAAGTCTCAACTTTTCTGGCTGCTCGCTTTCAAACAAGCTGTGCAATGATTCCTCAAAGGAGCTGTCAAGGAGTTAACTCTTTATGAATTTGTTTCCTAATCTGAAGGATAAGGAAGATGCTCAGGTTGCTTTTCATATGGGAAGCTGGAATCCTAAAGCAAACAGATCCTTCCCCTCCCTAAACACACATTTATTGCTATAATACTTCCTTTGTCCTGTAAGAGACCCCCCTTTCTTTCAGATATTAAATGCAGAGGTAGTTCCTGCCTGAGCAAATTTGCTTGTGAGTTATGAGCAATGCCTGGGATTGGGAAACTGGGCATGGCTGTGTCCCCTGCACTGGCTGTCCATGGCCCTTTGGCTAACTGGGTTGTGCCGTGGGCTGTTTTGTCTCCTAGAGTAAGGCAGCTTTTGCCCTTCCTCCTCTGGGGTGTTCTCTGTGCCACGTTGTCATGGCAAGAGTTGCAGTGGAAAATCCCACTTGCTGGACTCCATGGAGCTGCGGGCTGACAGCAGGGCTGGCACAGCAAAGAGTGTGGAACAGCTGGAGAGAAGTGGGAAGAGTTACAGTGTAATTTTTAAAGACTGTCCTGGTCTCTTTGTGTGTCCTAAAGAAGGTGCAGAAGGCATGAGACTCCATGCCTCATTAGCCAGGGGAGACATCTATTCAACCTGAAGTTGAACGTCCTTGGAAGAGGGTTTTCCCTGTGAAATGGCTCCTGGGTGGGGATTGGGGAAGGCCTGTGCAGGTTTCTTGCTCAGCAGTGGATATAAAGCTTCCAAAGGTATTCACAGCACCATATGGCTGCAACGTGATGTAGTGCCAGACTACTAATGCCCTCCTGAGACTGCATCTCTCTCCCTCTTATTTTGCCTTCTCATTTGTTAGTTTATTGTCCTGTTGCACGAGACTGTCTTGGAGAAGGTTGAAGGGAGCAGAAGCAGGTGAAACATTGAGAAACAACACAATTTCCTGGAATAAGGCATTAGCAGTTGCCTTTATCGATGCTTCTCAGTCCCAAGGGGATGTTTAAGCAGCTCAAAGGCTGTACAAACCATCTGTGGTAACACTAAGAGGCAATGCAGGGGCTGATGCCCCGCTGGCACAGCCCTCCCTGACCCCACAGCTGGAAACACTGAGCCCCTAAAGCTGCCAGGATGCAAATGGAGAGTGTTTGCATGATTTGCTCCCCCCAGTTTGGCAGGCAGACCCACTGGTGCTGCAGTGCCACAGCTCAGGGCCATCTGCTCCTGCAGCCCAGAGCAGGAGAGCACACACCACTGGAGCTCCACAAATAAAGGCTGTGTGCTCGGTGTCCTTGGCCTTACTTCCCCCACTTCATTGTGTCATCACTGGGGATGGCTTTGCACACTGAGCAGCAATTCCTGTCACAGGGTGAATTCTGAGTGGATTTTTGACCCGCAGCTCTCACTAAAGGTGTGCGTGAGGCTTCCATCTTACCTCTTTTCTAGGCATTGTTTCCCAAACTGGGACCCCCTTGTCAGTGTAAGGTGCAGGCCAGATGTGGATCTTATGTTCCTTCAACACTCCAGAGAGAGTTCATTTTCAGCTTTGTGTGCTTCCCTAGGCAACATTTCCAGCTGATCCATCTTCCTTTCTGTGTTTTCTGGGTTTCATAGAATTTGCTCACAGAGCAAAGCAGTGGATTTTGGGTGTTGTTTTTTTTTTCTTTCCGATTAAGCTGTTCAATTACCCTCCATAGAAATCCCTCCCTCGGTGCGCTGATTGGGCGTGTGGCAGAGGAGGGACTGCTGTCAGCATGGCTCAGTTCCTGGAAGAGCTGAAGCGCAATGGAAATGACCCCAGGGAGCAGTGGGCTTTCCACGGAAACCTGATGGGGGAAGGGCTGCCTAAGGCTGGATGGCTTTAAGAGCTCATTTAGTTTCCTTTCTGCAGCCTGACAGGGAAAGGGAGGGAGTGACAGTGTTGCACACAGCTTCAATCACATCATAGGGTGTTACTGCAGCATCCTGCGCAGTAAAGACATCGGGCCATCCTTTTGTGGTTCTGTGCCCCAGGGCACCCTGTGGGTGCCGTCAGCATCCTTCTCATCTCCAGCGACCTAAAGGGACCTAAAGGCTCAGTAGATAAATTTGTCCGCTCCTTCCTTACACTATAGATTTGTAATTCTACATCATATTCCCATTTGGATGATGTTTTCCTTCACCTTTCACTATTTTACTTGCACTGTTTCTGCTTTTAAAGGAACAAACAAAAATTGCAAATTTCATAGCTGTGATTTAACCTTTTTCCTCTCTTGTACTTCTGGGCTGGGTTGGTGATAGGGCCTGGACTGATCTTTTTGGATCAGTCATCCTACGGATGTTTTGATATTTACAGAATCACTTGTATCTTCTTTTATCACTTTTCTCTTCTTCAGATATCTGGACCAAATATCCCAAATATCTGTTGCCTAGCGCTTGGGGGCAACCAGGGAAGAAGGGAAAAATACCACCTCAGTCCTTATGGCAGAGGCCTAAGGGAGTTAACATTAAATGAAAAATCTGCCTGAGCCACAGTTTGGAAATATGACAGCAGTGGAAGGATCTGGAAGTTTCTCCCCACCCCAGCTTGCTTTGTGTGCAGTGTCCTGTGGGTGCAGCCTGAGGTGTGAGCAGGCACGGGAAGGTGCTGCTGCCTCGGTGCTGTCAGACTGAACTTGCCATGTTGGAAAACGCTGCTTTGCATGAGAGCATTCCTGAAGACTGCAAACCTTTGGAGCCTATGGCTTCAGCTGCCCTGAGCTCAGGAGCTTGTCTGTGTCAGGAAGTCAGAGTGAACTAAGGCAGTGCCTGGATTGAAAGTGCTTGTGCTTTGTGGGCTCAGTGTCTTCTGAGAGGTCGATTTTCTGTAGCTCACTGAAATCACTTAATTACCTTGTGTCTGAAACAGACCAGAACATCTGAGGTGCAGGGTTATGTGACCCACCTGCAGGTTCTGCTGGGCTCTCAGCAGGACAGACTCTTGCTCTGAGAAGTTATCCACTCGGGATTGATTCTTACTCCTGTAGTGTGGGGGTGAGCCTCATCTCAGACTTCAGGTGCCACTGGCACTAAGATTTAAAGTTTTCTTGCCTGCACAGGTGGCCCTTCAGAGTTTAAGTAGAAGAAAGAGATACTGCTATTGATGTCACACTTGATGAATGGATGGATCCTGCTCAACCAGCAGCAAATATAACCCTGCTTCTTGGCTGGTGAAAGGTCAGAAAGGACTCTGCTTTTCTTTCCTACCCCAGGAACATGAGTTTCCCCCACTGGCTCCTCCATTCCCACATCAAAGCCTTTTGTTAGGCTGTCTGCAGCCACTGCTGCACAGAGTGGTTGTGACCTGCCCTTTCCTACACACTTGGGTGACTTAGCAGGGAGCTGCACCACATTTTCCAAAATATGGGAGGAATTCTTCATACATTATAAAGTATTAGTGCACCATATGGAAGAAGCAAAAAGTACTTTTCCAAGCAGAGGGGTTGAGTACAATTAAAAATTTATTTTTCCAAGCTCCTTTGGTCTGCATTGGAGATTAAAAAAAATAAGGATATGTATATCTGTGCGTATATATTTATATACATATTTTTATTTATATTTATATATATAAAAAAATATAAAAGGACTTGACATTTAACAGCACGGGGAAGTGAAACTAATCAGATACATTGTATGAAGACAGCATGAGGAAATGCTGGTTTGTAATTGGTTCCTTTCCAGGCAAATCCTCTTAACTATCTTCTGTCAAGTAAACACAGGGTGGAAGAGGTGTTTGTCACGAGAAGGGCGTAGCTAGATGTTGGGGTTTTAGTTTAGTCCTAGTTTTTTTTTCTGTTAAAGGAATTTTTTCCCATAGCATGTTGCTAGGAGATAAATGGCCATACTTGAGAGGAGATAGCCATACTTAAGAAAAGACAAAAGGGCCCGGCCAGGCTTTTGTTTTCACCTGGCGGGCAGTTCAGTTCGCTCTCAGCGTCTGGAGGGAGAAGCCGCGGAGAGAGGAGCTGCTGGTTCCCGTTTTCGGCGTCTTTCCTTTCTGCTGGGAACAACACCGGGGATCCCAGGGCTGCTTTCCCTGCCCTGCTGGAGGCTGGGGCTGTGGCCGCCCACCCCGCTGCTGCTTCGAGCCTTCGCTACGCTGTAGCCGTGCTTGCCCTGCCTGCCTGGAGCCCCGGGGGGTTCCCCTTTTGGATACATCTCGTCTGCCACCCGGGATTTGTGTTTGTGCCTGCCGCTCCAGCCTACCAGTCCAGCCTGCTGTTTCCGAGACTCCGGGACCAGCTGCCCACCGGTTTGTGAAGCTCCTTTGTTCCACCCTTCCCCGGGATCCCAGGGCGCCAGAGCAGCCGCGTGTTCCCCGAGCTCGCTCCGGAGCGCCCCCTGCAGCCGCGGGGGAACCATCGCACCTGCCCTGCTCACCGGGAGCCGCCAGCGATCCCTGCCGGCTGCGAGCGGAACTGCACCCGAGGGGAAATAGCCTGACAGCCGAGAAGGCTGGGACTGGGTTTGTGTTTGCTGTTACTGCCATAGTTGTTGTTGTTTTGTTTGACTAGTTATATATATATATATATATATATATAGTAAAGAACTGTTATTCCTATTTTCCCACATCTTTGCCTAAAGACCCTTGATTTCAAAATTATAATAACTCAGAGGGAAAGGGGTTATATCTGCCACTCCAAGGGAGGCTTCTGCCTTCCTTAGCAGACACCTGTCTTTCAAACCGAGACAGATCTTGGCGCCCAACGTGGGGCACTGAGGGCATTAAGAGAGAGAGGTGAAAAAGGAATAACAGTTCCTGGATAACTTAATTCGGTGTGTTGGATATAGGAACCTTGGTAGGCAGCACTATGTGGTCTACTTTGCCCTGGTTCGGGTGGCATGTGGCCGTGGCTATATTCTTCCCCTTTGCAGCTCCCTACTTGAATATGGGTCCTCTCACTAAGGCTACCATTGCTGTTATCCAGCTTGTGCTGTGGGTCGAGAAGGTGAGGAATTCATGGGTTTTTAACTTCCTCCGGAATGTGGGCACGTGGATAAATGGCTATCACACACTGAGCGCATGTTTTTGGGGTTATGTTAACAATGGTACCTTCTGTGAGGAAATGACACCAGGGGAAGTTTTCCCCCAACCCCTCAACCAGTTATTTGGACCCACCCCATCAATTTTTGAAGGGTTTAGATTCCTTCTGAATACTAACCACCTGCTGCTGGTAGGCCTACTCTATTTAGCATTCAAGGATAAGTTGAGATTGGCTTGGATAACTACCCAGACACCAGCCCCAGAGACTAGAGATCCTGCCCCAGAGCCTGACCCTGCCCCAGAACCTGACATGGCCCCAGAGAGTAGAGTTCCTACCCCAGAGCCTGATCCTGCCCCGGAACCTGACACGGCCCCAGACACTAGAGACCCTGCCCCACAGCCAGATACCGCCCAACAGCCCACCTCAGAAATGGACTACCCGAAATGGGTGGGGGTACTGGCGAAAGGGATGCAGGAGATGCGCCAGGAGATGGGCCAGGTGCACCAGGGGATATGCCAATTGCTAAGGGAATACACCTCCTCAGCTAGTGAAAAAACCTCTCCCTGCCCCAAAAAGGGTGAGTCTGACGGTGCAGCAGTGGAACCCACGGATGTTACAACCGCCCAGGTTTCAGCTGAACCCCAAGGACAAGTACAGCCAGCAGCAGTCGCCCCTGTGCAAAGGAGGAAGTGTAAGACCAAATCAGTACGACCAGTTAATGATGATGGGGAACCAGGGCCCTCACAACCAGCAGGGGAGCCAGAGCCAGAAATCATCATTGAGTCCCTGTCGTACGACAGTCTCCGTGGTATGCGAGACGACATTGTGCGAAGGGGGCGTGAGCCTTATACCACCTGGCTGCTTCGGGTTTGGGACCTCATGGGCACAAGTGTGCAACTGGATAGTGGTGAGGCAAGGTATCTGGGATCGTTGACCCAGGACCCAGGTGTGAACCAGATATTTGTGAGGGAGCCAGGACCCCTTTCTCTCTGGGACCGGCTCTTAATGAGTGTGAGAGAAAGGTTCATTCACAAAGAGAGAATGCAGGAGTACCATCATAGAATGCAGTGGAAGACACTTGAGGAAGGGATCCAACAGCTAAGAGAAGTGGCAGTATTAGAGGTACTCTTTGGGAGGGATGGACAGCACGGTAATGACCCCGATAAGGTCAGGTGCACAGGACAGATGATGTGGAACCTGGCAAGGCTAGGGCCATCGCAATACACCACCTTCATTGCAACCATTGATGCTGACAATAACCGAGAAACAGTGGGCTCTGTTGCCAACAAGCTCAGGAATTATGATAGCATGGTCAATGGTCCACTGAAAACTCATGTCTCTGCTGTGGTCCAGGACCTCAAAGAGGAGATAAAGGAGATAAGGGAGGAGATGAGGAAGGTCAGTGTGGCACCAGTGCGAGTCACAGGCCCCCAGGTCAGAGCCCGTCGTCCCCCTGCTAGAGAGAGAGGGTACACCCCACGAGCTGAGCTCTGGTTTTTCCTGTGTGAGCATGGGGAAGACATGAGAAGGTGGGATGGGAAACCTACCTCTGTCCTGGCAGCGCGGGTGCGTGAACTCAAGGAGGGAGGCACTAACCGAGGGGGTTCCGCTAAGGTGAAAGTAGCCTCAGCCTCCCGTGACCGAGCTGCCAGGTATTACAGACAGGAGGATGATATGTCAGATCCCCTCGAAGGTACCTCTAGTATGTATGCCCAGGGAAAGAATGATAACCAGGGCTAGAGGGGCCCTGCCTCTAGCCAGGAAGAGGCACGGGAGAACCGGGTTTTCTGGACGGTGTGGATCCGATGGCCTGGCACATCAGAGCCACAAAAATATGATGCATTGGTTGATACTGGGGCACAGTGTACTTTAATGCCATCGGGACATGTGGGGGCAGAACCTGTATCCATTGCTGGGGTGACTGGGGGATCACAGCAGTTGACCCTTTTGGAAGCTGAGGTGAGCCTGACTGGGAAGGAGTGGCAAAAGCATCCAATTGTGACCGGTCCAGAGGCCCCATGTATTCTGGGCATAGACTTCCTCCGGAATGGTTATTACAAAGACCCAAAGGGACTCAGGTGGGCGTTTGGGATTGCTGCTGTGGAGGCAGAGGGCATTAGGCAGTTGAACACCCTGTCCGGACTGTCTGAGAATCCTTCTGCAGTTGGGCTCCTGAAAGTGGAAGAGCAACGAGTGCCAATTGCCACCTCGACAGTGCACCGCCGGCAGTATCGGACAAATCGAGATGCTGTGATTCCCATCCACAAGATGATTCGTGAGCTGGAGAGCCAAGGGGTGGTCAGCAAGACCCACTCACCCTTCAACAGCCCCATTTGGCCTGTGCGCAAGTCTGATGGGGAATGGAGATTGACTGTGGACTATCGTGGCTTGAATGAAGTGACTCCACCACTGAGCGCTGCTGTGCCGGACATGTTGGAGCTCCAGTATGAGCTGGAGTCCAAAGCAGCAAAGTGGTATGCCACTATTGACATTGCCAATGCATTTTTCTCCATTCCTCTGGCAGCAGAGTGCAGGCCCCAGTTTGCTTTCACCTGGAGGGGTGTGCAGTACACCTGGAACCGACTGCCCCAGGGGTGGAAGCACAGTCCCACCATCTGCCATGGACTGATCCAGGCTGCACTGGAAAAGGGTGAGGCCCCAGAACATCTGCAGTACATTGATGACATCATTGTGTGGGGGAACACCGCAACAGAAGTGTTTGAGAAAGGAGAGAGAATAATCCAAATTCTCCTAAAAGCTGGTTTCGCCATCAAGAAGAGCAAAGTCAAGGGGCCTGCCCGAGAGATCCAGTTCCTGGGAGTGAAGTGGCAAGATGGACGGCGTCAGATTCCCACTGAGGTCATCAATAAGATCACTGCGATGTCTCCACCAACCAACAAGAAGGAAACACAAGCTTTCCTAGGCGCCATAGGTTTCTGGAGGATGCACATTCCTGAGTACAGCCAGATTGTGAGCCCCCTCTACCTGGTTACCCGCAAGAAGAACGATTTCCACTGGGGCCCAGAACAACAGCAAGCCTTTGCCCAGATCAAGCAGGAAATCGCTCACGCCGTAGCCCTTGGCCCAGTCAGGACAGGACCAGAGGTGAAGAACGTGCTCTACTCTGCAGCCGGGAACAATGGTCTGTCCTGGAGCCTCTGGCAGAAGGTGCCTGGTGAGACTCGGGGCCGACCGCTGGGATTCTGGAGCCGAAGCTACAGAGGGTCCGAAGCCAACTACACTCCCACAGAGAAAGAAATCTTGGCAGCTTATGAAGGAGTCCAAGCTGCCTCAGAGGTAATTGGAACTGAGGCACAACTCCTCCTGGCACCTCGACTACCGGTGCTGGGGTGGATGTTCAAAGGAAAGGTTCCCTCCACGCATCACGCCACCGATGCTACTTGGAGCAAATGGATCGCCCTCATCACGCAGCGCGCCCGAATTGGAAACCCAAGTCGCCCTGGGATCTTGGAAATAATTACGAACTGGCCAGAAGGTGAGACTTTTGGGTTATCTTCTGAAGAAGAAGAGGAGCAGGTGACGCGTGCCGAAGAAGCCCCACCGTATAACGAGCTACCAGAGAGTGAAAGACAATATGCCCTCTTCACTGATGGTTCCTGCCGAATTGTAGGCGCTAGCCGGAAATGGAAAGCCGCTGTATGGAGCCCCACACGACAAGTTGCACAGGCTACGGAAGGAGAAGGTGGATCGAGCCAATTTGCTGAACTCAAAGCCGTTCAATTAGCTCTGGACATTGCTGAAAGAGAGAAGTGGCCAAAGCTCTACCTTTACACTGATTCATGGATGGTAGCCAATGCTCTGTGGGGTTGGCTGGAAAGGTGGAATAAGGCAAAATGGCAGCGCAGAGGAAAACCAATCTGGGCTGCTGAGGAGTGGAAAGACATTGCCGCTCGAGTAGAGAAGCTATCTGTGAAGGTCCGTCATGTAGATGCTCACATTCCCAAGAGCCGGGCTAATGAAGAACATCGTAATAACAAGCAGGTAGATCAGGCTGCGAAAATAGAGGTGTCCCAGATAGACCTGGATTGGCAACATAAAGGAGAGTTGTTCCTAGCTCGATGGGCCCATGATGCCTCAGGCCATCAGGGCAGAGATGCCACCTATAAGTGGGCACGAGACCGAGGGGTGGATCTGACCATGGACAGTATCTCCCAGGTCATCCATGACTGTGAGACATGCGCTGCGATCAAGCAGGCCAAGCGGGTGAAGCCCCTGTGGTATGGTGGGCGGTGGTCCAAATACAAGTATGGGGAGGCCTGGCAGGTTGATTACATCACACTGCCTCAAACCCGCCAAGGCAAGCGCCATGTGCTCACAATGGTAGAAGCCACCACAGGATGGCTGGAGACCTACCCTGTGCCTCACGCTACTGCCCGTAACACCATCCTGGGCCTTGAAAAGCAAGTCCTTTGGAGGCATGGTACCCCTGAGAGGATTGAATCTGACAATGGGACTCACTTCAAGAACAGCCTTATAAACACCTGGGCTAGAGAACATGGCATTGAGTGGGTGTACCACATCCCTTACCATGCACCAGCAGCTGGGAAGGTTGAGCGGTGTAATGGACTGCTTAAAACCACCTTGAAGGCACTGGGTGGGGGGACTTTCAAAAACTGGGAGGTGCATTTAGCAAAAGCCACCTGGTTAGTTAACACCCGAGGCTCCACCAGCCGAGCTGGCCCTGCCCAATCCGAACCCCTACAAACAACAGATGGGGATAAGGTTCCAGTGGTGCACATGAGAGGTATGCTTGGAAAAACTGTTTGGGTAAAGTCTGCCTTGAGCAAAGACAAACCCATCCGTGGGGTTGTTTTTGCTCAGGGACCAGGTTGTACCTGGTGGGTGATGCAAAGGGATGGAGAGACCCGATGCATACCTCAAGGGGACCTTGTTTTAGGGTGAACTACCCATGGCTCTGTACTTGTATCAGTATCAGCATGTACATATGTATATAACTTAGGTGATGCTTGTATTTATATGGTTAAAAAGTTAAGTTTCATGTAACATGTTAGTATGGAAAAAAATTCGGGGTGGATAATGTTGGGGTTTTAGTTTAGTCCTAGTTTTTTTTTCTGTTAAAGGAATTTTTTCCCATAGCATGTTGCTAGGAGATAAATGGCCATACTTGAGAGGAGATAGCCATACTTAAGAAAAGACAAAAGGGCCCGGCCAGGCTTTTGTTTTCACCTGGCGGGCAGTTCAGTTCGCTCTCAGCGTCTGGAGGGAGAAGCCGCGGAGAGAGGAGCTGCTGGTTCCCGTTTTCGGCGTCTTTCCTTTCTGCTGGGAACAACACCGGGGATCCCAGGGCTGCTTTCCCTGCCCTGCTGGAGGCTGGGGCTGTGGCCGCCCACCCCGCTGCTGCTTCGAGCCTTCGCTACGCTGTAGCCGTGCTTGCCCTGCCTGCCTGGAGCCCCGGGGGGTTCCCCTTTTGGATACATCTCGTCTGCCACCCGGGATTTGTGTTTGTGCCTGCCGCTCCAGCCTACCAGTCCAGCCTGCTGTTTCCGAGACTCCGGGACCAGCTGCCCACCGGTTTGTGAAGCTCCTTTGTTCCACCCTTCCCCGGGATCCCAGGGCGCCAGAGCAGCCGCGTGTTCCCCGAGCTCGCTCCGGAGCGCCCCCTGCAGCCGCGGGGGAACCATCGCACCTGCCCTGCTCACCGGGAGCCGCCAGCGATCCCTGCCGGCTGCGAGCGGAACTGCACCCGAGGGGAAAGGGCCTGACAGCCGAGAAGGCTGGGACTGGGTTTGTGTTTGCTGTTACTGCCATAGTTGTTGTTGTTTTGTTTGACTAGTTATATATATATATATATATATATATAGTAAAGAACTGTTATTCCTATTTTCCCACATCTTTGCCTAAAGACCCTTGATTTCAAAATTATAAT
Source organism: Aphelocoma coerulescens (assembly GCF_041296385.1). Taxonomy (NCBI): domain Eukaryota; kingdom Metazoa; phylum Chordata; class Aves; order Passeriformes; family Corvidae; genus Aphelocoma; species Aphelocoma coerulescens. The sequence continues at coordinate 4,827,431 of NC_091026.1, read as the reverse complement.
AACTCAGAGGGAAAGGGGTTATATCTGCCACTCCAAGGGAGGCTTCTGCCTTCCTTAGCAGACACCTGTCTTTCAAACCGAGACACTAGATGTAATTAGTAACAGAATCCAACTTACCATGAAAAGCTTATTAGCTTATTAGTGAGGAGTCAGACCTGTTCAGGTACTCCAGTGCTGCACTGCTCCTGCTCCATCAGGGTGAGCTCCCACGGAGCAGCAGCGATTCCTTGGCCAGCAGAGCTGCCCCCACCATGGTGGGGAGGCAGCTGGGCAGTGCTGAGCACAGCACTGGGCTTTGTGCAAGAGCAACAGAGCCCAGGGTGGGAGCTCTGGCATCACAGGTCAAGCCAGAGAGTTCACAGCTTGAGAGGGAAAGGACCAAGGGAAGACTTCATATGGTGAGAACACAGGACAACTTTGCCTCCCGAGCATATAAAGCCAGGATCGAGAAATGTGGCATTGACTGCCCTACGGACAAGGGAAGCCACTGGTGCTTTCCTTTATGGTCCTACCCCTCTGCTGCACTTGTCTCCCCTGGCAGTGCAGGGAAGAAGGGAGGTTGGGTCACTTACAAATTGCTCTTGCTCAGATTTGAGGCAGCATTGCAAGGGCAAGAGTCACCTTTGCACAGAGTAACTTTGGGCCTGACTTGCTTTGTGTCAAGGTTGCTGATGTGAGGCTGAGCTCAGCGGAGGCGGCGGCGCGCAGAACCAACCCCTTAGCGTGCTGCCATAAGCATTTCTCATTTCTCTGGGATTGCTGTCGGGCTCGTTTGGAAGCTGCCCTGGGTGAGACTCTTCAGGCCTGGGTCGAGCCCTGCTTGTTCTGGCACCGGGCCCTTTGCCCAGTGTCTGTAAAGGCCGTTCCCGCTGCGGCGTCGCCAGCCGGGCGCCAAGGAGGTTCTGGTTCAGAGGAGGCAGCCTGGGGGACTTGAGCTCAGTTTGGTCCCTACCATCTGTAAATCCACTGACCAAACATGAGGTGTTCATGTAGCCTTGTGTCATCCCCAGGGATAAAGGAATGATTCCAGCTCTGTTCTTGGGTGGTTCAAAGGATTTTTGACAAGGTGCACTGGATTGCTTTCAGTGTAAGACAGCAGTAGGAGGTGCCTGGTATAGGCAGAATAACTGGTTTGAGTGAACACAGCTACGGTCGGTCTGCTTTGACTTTGATGTAGAAGAAATGACCCACTTTTGGCAGGGACAGCTGTCCTTTGAAAACAGAAGTTAAATTGTTACTTGGTAACTGTGTAGGGTTGGAAGTGCCTTTAACATCCCAGTTTGTCCTCAGCTGCTGAACCCGTGGTTGCCTTTGTGTGTCTCAAAGTCAGGCTGGTCACCACTGATAATTTTGTATCACTCAGGTATTTTCTGATGATGTGGAAGATCACCAGCACAGGGAGCAGAAATGAGCAATACCATGAAAAGTCCACCCATTCAGGCACTTCTGTCAAGTACTATGCAGGAGATGTACGCTGAGTCCTTGTGTCCTCAGCCTTTTTGTTCCTGCCTCCCCGCTTGGGGTCATGGGGAGGACACACAAAGGCCCAACATCTTTCTGCGAAACAAAAAGAGGAACCAAAGAGGAAATTTCCTCCATTTGCCAGTTTTCCTTATGTTTCCTGAACATGCACATAGTTCAAGTGGGAAAGGAGGAGAAAAAGAAGAAAGTAAGTGTTGCTGAGGTTCATAGATCTAAACAACCAAAAAATAAAAAAAAAATCTAGAGACTTTTCAGTGCAGATTGTCAGTGTCTGACATTTTGCTGTAGTGATACTCATTGCTTTAACTGTTCACAGGTTTGCTTGTATTCTTGTACCACTCTCCTTTTCCTTGTTGCTGTTGGAAGGTATCCCAGCCATGGTTCTTTCAGGATAAGGGTCAAGTTAAGAGGTTTGTGCCCATGGGGCAGGACTTCAAAACACATTTCATGTTGATCTTTAATGTAGTCATCTTGGCATATATACTGGTCCCAAGGTTTAAAACTGGGGCTGGAGGTGAAGCTGAAGAGAGTCTGTGTGAGCCATCTTTGCTCACTGGCATTCTTCACACAGGTGGAGTTTTGGGGTGTCTTCCACAGTAATGAGTTGGGCTCTTTCTTTGGCAGTAATTCCAGCTGGAATGAATACCTAATGGCAGAGAGGCTGAAGGGCCTGGGTTTTCCCCTTTTCCTTTCATTGGCAGCAGAACATATAAATCTCATTTGACTTATTTCCCTTTGCGTCAAAAAGCAATCTCTGCAAGGCAAAAGAGACATGAAAAGTCTGTGTTTCCCTGACAGAACTTGAAGTGCTTCCTTTTGTAGGCTTTAATCATCAGCTGCCTCCAAACAAGCACTGCTGCACTGATTTTATCAGCCTTAGGAAGGCTTGAGGGAAAGGGTAAAAAAATAATTCCTTTATACTTTGATTTCTGTGACATCATCGTTTGAAATGCCCGTCTTGGAAAGCAAACACCCTGGAACAGCCAAGTACTGGGAATATTTATATCTCTGGAGCTGGGAAAGGTAAACCCCATGAGGAGTGTGACCTCAGCTGGCTGCGTCACCCGGTGTTTGTTGGGCTGTTCAGTGAGATCCAGGGCTACCTGGAATCACCAGTGCCTGTAACATGTTCCCTTTGTGTTAGGTCGTTTGTTTTGTCAATAACTGGGAATTTTGAGAGCTTTCTGTTTCTGCTTCAGTAAGAATTGATGGTGCTAGTTATAACAATTACTATAGGATATACAGTATTTCCTGTAAGCCTTTGGGGTTTTAACTCAGCTAAGTAATAGGCTGAAGAGGAATACTGCTGGTGGGGAATGGGAAGAGTGAAAAACCAGCTTCTTTGACGGTTTCCTATTTCACTTAAGCATAAGAAGAGAATGTTTTTTTGACTCACAGGACAAAGATTGTCTTTGGTTTAAGAAGTTGTTTGACAGGAGTGTTGTTCTTCCATCAGGTAATTCCTCTAAGAAGAGCTGAGACAAAGGAGGTGATTATTTGAGTAATAACAGGCCAAAAAATACAAAAAATTACAAAAAATAAACTGCAAAATAAACATCCAAAATCCTGCTTGTTGCCTCCTGCAAACTTGGTAGAGAAGCTTAAGCAGGATAATACATTATTTTTATTGTTTATCTGTCAAGTAGGTGTGGATTGATAATATGCAATGGGGTTGTCTGGTTGTGTTATGGAGTGGACTTTTCTGAACCCACCTCTCTTCCCATCCAAGATGGGTGGAGTATTTCCACTTCCAGTAGCTGTGCTGAACCATCGCTTTGGAATGATGGTTTGTATAAGCACTAATACCAACGTGATGATCAATGCATATTTTCTGTTAATGCCAATGCACTTCTATGTTAGGAAACAGCAGAAGCCAGCATGTGACATCTTCACTTACTGCAGCAGTCAGTGTCACACTGTCACTTGACACTGGCACAAGTTATTTTGTTTTTAGCTGTGTGCCTGACTTGTTCTGGCTTATGTAGTGAAGTTTCCTCTTTCAGGCTGTGCTATACAGCCAGGCAGGAGAGAGCTAAGGGATATAAAACCTGCCTTCAGGTGCCTTCTTCACGTGGCACTTGGAACAGGAGGGACTCACACCAGGGCGGATGTGGATCCGGTCTCCTCCCCGCCTGCCGTGGGTTGGCAAGGCACAGGGAAATGCCTCCCTTAACCCAGAGCCAAGCTAGAAGGTTGTATCAGCCTGGGGTGCATGACTATGTCAGATGGAAACTGCTGTGCATGGAGAGATGAGTGGAAGGAGTAGTGGGGACCATAGGAGTGGGAGACCAGTCTGGTTTGTGTCATTGGAGGGTTCTGCAGTGGGAGTGGACAGTGCAGCTGTTCCCTGTCTAACACAATCCATTCCTTCTGCACCAAAGTGTTTCCCTGCAAGCTCCATGGCAAACTTGCTCCCAGCTGGTTTTCAGTATCCTGGGGCATGGAGGGTGTTACAACACCTGCACACTCTGGCTTGGAATGGCTGTTTGTGGATAGCCCTGAGTCAGCTGCCTGGCAGGTCACACCAACCCTGCTCCAAAGGCTCTCATCAGCAACAAAAGGTTCTGCATGCACAGAGAAGGCTTCAATCTCCTGTATTCTTGGAAAGAAAAGAGTCATATGGAGTCTCCATGTCAGCCCATACCCGGATTGTTCTGCCCCTGCTGATCCATCTCCAGCCTTGCAGTGCCGTTTTGTCCCTGTTCTTCCCAAAATGCTGCCCAGTGCCTCTCAGCCAAGATGATTTTCATAACACAGGACTGGAGGGAACAGAACTAAAAAGGGGTGAATTTCAAAGAGTCTTAAAAGAATGTAAGGAGTATTCCAAAACCAAGGAAGAGAGTGAGGTATTTTCAAAAAGTTACAGAGATTTCCCAAAAGGTTCCCTGGAAATAATGTTAATAAATAACACTAGGTCATGCTTTAGGCTATTTCAGGTTTATGTTTTAATCATAACAACACCTTTTATTAGTGCTGAGCACTTTCAGACAAGTGCAAACATATAGCATGTGCTCTGGGCAACATATTTCTTCATTACATTTCCAGGCTTGGAGGTAGAGTTTTGAACTCTGCCTCTGCAGCGTTTGGCAATGACTGTGATGACACTTGCATGATGGGAAGAATCCTTGCCAAATTGGGTAACTTCTGACAAGTATAAACATGGCTCTGCCCTCTGTAAGCTAGATTTCAAACCATAATGCTGTTTTAGGGAGGAAACAGCCCTGATATTAAAGACTGCAGTCTCTGATCAGCTATTAAATCTCTGCTGCTTTGCGCTGAGTGAGCCCACAAGGAACAGGCAGCGAGGGACAGCTGGCAGGGAAGGGCATCCCAGGAGATGAGCAGTGGGTCTTACTATCTCTTTGTACCAGATATAACCCAGATCTGTTGTTTTCAGGAGTTGTCATCACAGAAAGTTCTGTCCTAGCCAAGGTGAAATGAGTTTGCTGAGATCAGTCCAAGCTTGGCTGCTCAGTTTTCCACGGACTGATGTTTACGTCCCGAAGTGGCATCACACATGTTCTCACTGGAGTATTTGTAGGTGAATTCAAGAAAGCCAGAACTTAATTGTAAACTGCACCATGGGCTTTCCTTCTGCTTTTTAAAGAAAAACCTCAGTGCTGGGTTTGTGCATGCTGGGGACAGTGTGTGAGGGAAGGGTTTTTTTGTGTTAAATCAGCAGCACTTCAGTGTTACAATTTCCCTTGAAGACAAATTTGTGTCAGAATTTCACCAGGGATAAAATTCTTGTCTGTAAAACTAGGAATATGAAGTAGACCAAATTCAGCCCTGAAGTGAATGAATTCCCATCCCACTCCATGGGAAAGGAACCTGGATTTGGCCCGGTGGGTTTTACAGGTTTCCATGGAAGAGCTGTTCCAGCAAGAGCAGAGTTTCTCCAAGAGCCACAGTTGGAAAAGTTGCAGCGTATCTTCCAGACCAAGGCAGTCACATGATGGAGTTACTGGCCAGGCCAGAGTCCAAGGAACTCCAGTCCTGGCTGAGCTCTGCCACTGAGTCTTGGTTGACCAGCTCTTCCTTTGCCCTTCCATCTGGCATATTTATATCAGGTTTTTGAGAAATACCAAGTCTCTGATGATCTGTTTGGGCAATCTAATGCTGCAGTAACCAGTATTACTTCAAGCTTTTATTATCACTGTAGTACCATGGGGGGACATTAAAATAAATGCCTTTTCTAGCTAGATAGAGTGTTAAAATAGTTCTTTTGACAAAAACTAACATTGTATTCGGTTTTTGCAACTCAAATCTGAGCTGCTGCAAAGTGCATTTATTCAGCATTTAGGAAGTAATGGCATTGAGGGGAAAGCCCTGCCAGTGAGGTCTGAGGAAGAGGAGCAAAAGGGGGAAGGTAGTTCTTGTTCATGAAAGGAAACCCTTCTCTGCAAATCTAGGTTGGTATGTCAGGCTGGAGCAGCTCTGACTGAACCCTTTCCTCTGCTGGGCCAGGCTGCTTCCCCCAGGTCTGTTCTTTTCTATATTTAAATTAATCAAATGATGATTTTGCAATGGGGGGACCGATGGGCCAACAGCCTGTCTCCAGCTGTGACCACTGCCACAACTGGCCACATGGGAATTGAAGGGCTAAGCCAGCAGTGGTTTGCAGTAAAACTTCCTTTTTTGTTCTCATCTGTAGTGAATATTAGCTGGAGTTCTGAAGCTTTGTTGTTTTCCCTCCCCTTTCAAAATCCAAAAAAACACTCTGAATTGTTATGTTAAGATTGTTATTATATGAAGCCCAAATTGTATTTTACTTTCCATAGTTTTCTTTTGAATTTTAATGCCCAGGCTTACAGTGAAACCCTTAAAATTACTTTTCTTCTCTCTGGTCAACATGTTGCCTACCAATAGCCTTTTCTTCTGAACAATATATTATTTTTCAAATAGAAGAAATTACTAGTTCTTGCTAAAGTTTGGAAGAGTATGTTTGTGTAGACTCCTTAGTCCACATAATTGAACACTGAAAGACACTATAATTTTATTGCTAGGGCCACTTTGTCATTTTCCCCTTGTTTTTTGCTGCGTAGCAGAGGTGATGACAGATGTCTGATGGACGCTGCAGGGTTGTGCCTGCTCCCGAGGGTCACTTGCTGTACTTGTTTGTGCAGTGAGCAGCAAGAGCCACAGGATGGTTGTGTTTCTCGGGAAGCAGCAGTGGGAGATCAACACGGGGTTCATTCAAGGCAGTGTTAGCCTCCAGATAAAGCCATGCCTCCACGTGTTCCTGTTCCCTGGGCTCTGGCACCCAGCATTATAAAAAACCCACAGAGGCAGCCTGGGTGTGGGCAGAGAGCAGACATGTCTGAGTCTGAACGTGTTATCAAGGCTCCGAGCAGCAGTGCGGCCTCCTCGCTGTTGGGCAATGCTGGCAGCACCGCCTTCCCTCAGACTCCTCCTTCCACATTCAAAGCTAGCTTGCTGTGACCAGAGGATGAATGTTTCTGCCCAAGGACAGGGCAGATCTCTAAGTAATACCTTATTTTTATCTCCGACTGGCTTGTTTTGTAAGGAGCTGCCCAGACTGATGGGTTTTTCTCCCATTTCCCCTGTGAACGATGGGTGGGGGTCACTGACAATGTGATGTGAATGCTGTGACAATGCTGCTCGGAACTGAGGGAGCTGGAAGATGTTACTTGGCATCCAAAGTTGTTCTGGCACATCTTCACTGGATATTGCTTTACCCTCTGCTCCAGACCTTTGGACTGCTGATGATGTCTGGGCTGGGGAAGGGGATACTGCAATTCCATCAGGATTGCAAGGGTCTCAGCAGCCATTAGGGAGAGATAGGAGAGGGCTGTGATATTTGGCTTCTGACAGATTTGAACATGAGAACACGTTTGGCAGAAGAGCCACACCAGTGTCCAGTTAATTTTGGGTTTAATTCCCTTAATATCATAGATAGCAGGTAAGACTGACAATGGAATTTTGACTAGAAATGACATGTAATAGGTCAATAACTGGAAATACCTGACCATGTCTGTCCTAAGAGAATTAAATGCACTCTGCTGATTCACTTGATTTGATGCAGGTTCCCCTGGCTTGGACTGGGGGACGTTGGGCACTCAAAAGGATGTGGGGAAAGGACTAAGATTTCAGTAAGTTAGAAAGGATAGGGATATGTGCATGTAAATGGGTTGTTTTATGCTTGCATGTGTTGCTTTTTCAAAAGGCTGATGATTTAAGACAGAAAATGATACCATATGTGCCAGACAAACTGCAGGGGAGTTCTGCTGTGGCAGTGGGCCACAGGAGTGTGGTTTCACTCATGGACTGGGATTTCTACTCCCAATCCTATCAGTCTGCTTTTCAGACTCCATTAGGGCTCCACACCCATGTTTCTGTAGACAGAAACTAAACCAAGAGAAAATCCAAGTGCACTGGCTCTACAAGCCATACAGGTGCCACTGGGAGAGGAGTTGCAGCTGTACTTGGGTGCTGATAAAGGCCAGTCTGCATTGCCACAAACGCTCCTGGTTCCAGAGGTGTGGAACTCAACTGTAAAAATCAGTTCAGTCTGCACAGAGGTTTGGCACAGGAGTTTTCAGAGCATGAACCTGTTTTCTTTGACAAAATGTGCTGAAGGTGCAGGAGTGGGAGTTGTTAAGGTAACAGCTAATGCAGTAAAACTGTGTGACTGCAGCTCTGGACCAGCCTGGCTCATGCCAATCATCTCCACCTTCAGCCTGTGGAAAGGGAACAGGAGGGTTTCCTATGTGCACTCAGAGGAAGAATCCCAGCTAAGAAATTAAGAAATCACTCAATAATGTGTCAGAAATGCTGCAATTTTTTTTCCAGGTTTTGCAAATTTCTTTTTAAAGATGGATGCAGCTTTTCCTTCCTTTTGTTTTTGAGTTTCCACTTACTTTCTGTTTTGCTTCTACCCTGTGTAGTTCTCTTTTCATTATTTTCTGTTAAACCAAGAGGGATGTGATTGTTTTTGTTTAACAACTTGATCTGGAACGGATTATGGCATTGCCAACATTTCCTGGTGCAATGGAAATCTACCCATGGACTCAGGTTGATGAGATTGTGGAAACAATATTTGCTAGGGAATGCCAGCTCCATGGCTGGCATAGAAGCACAGCATTGCTTCAGGAATACTTCAAAGCAGTATTTTGAACTTTGAAGCCAATGGATTCGCAGAGGGAGAAGGATGGGAGAGGAGCTAGTTTAGTTTGTTGGGAAGGTTTTTTTTCTGAGCATGTTTTCCATTGTCCAGTGGTTGGGAGCACATTATGCTTGCTTTGGGCAGGATGGAGGGACATGTCTTGGGCATCTGTCCTTGAAGAGGAGCATGGAGTGGCCACAGTGCAGTCACCTCCCAGTAGTGGCATTGGTTCAGTGTGTTCCCTGTGTTTCTGGACAGATGGGGTGTCCTCTGTCTCCCTCTGACATCATAGGGCAGATCCACATCCCCATGGTTTCCCCACCTGTTGTCTGGTGTCTCAGGTGATGTGAGGGGAAAGGCTGCAGGGCCAGACCACAGGTACGGGGACACTGTGGCCCAATGGCACCAGAAAAGGGGAAAATGGATCTGCCCTGGATTTCCCACCCTAAGCATCATCTGCCCATGCAGATGAAACCAGGCCCACACTGAGGAGGATTTTGGTGTAAATTCTCCCAGTATCTGAAGGGCCATTTTTTTGTTAAAAGGCTTTTTGTCTTGTTTGAAAAGAATGGTTAAGAGTTTACCCTGTGTTCTTGGGGAGGATTTCTCTAAATAGAAAATTAATTCATCCATTTGGACTTCACCAAAGACTTTTACATTGAGTGGCTTTAAAGTATATTTAAAATGTTTATTTAAAATCCAGCGTCAAATGATTTTTAACAAACTGTCTCAAGATAGAAGAAACTGACTTTTTGGAGTAACTGTATTGTTTATTTGTTGTATTGCAGTAGCACCTAGAGATCCCTACTGTGCTAAATGCAGAACAAACACAGAACAGAGCTGGTCCCTGCCCGTGGGAGCTCACAGCCTTCAGCTTGGGGTCAACCACGAGCTCCTGGGCTCTTGTGGGTCAGAGAGTCAAACCCACAGCTTGACCTCCCCATCACCCCCAACAAAGAACAGATCAAGTAGGAGGCACGTTTCAGAGAGCTGAACAACCTGCCCTTTCCTGCTGTAAGCTTCTCCAACTGATTTTTCCCAAGCTGTAGTTACCAGGCCTGTGGCTGAGCCATGTGGGCTTCCTGAGATCACTGCTGCTCCTTGGAGAGCCATGGTTTCCTTGTTCCCAGTGTCCTCAGGCAGATAGAGGTGTTTGGATAAAAGGAAGCCTTTTCAGTGGTTTATCATTTATATTATTAAAAAAAAAGTTTCCTTTTTGCCTTCTAAATTTCCATTCTCATTCAGTACCTTCCCATGGTTGCTGCCATAGGGGGCAAGGGGGAAGGATATATCAAAAAGCAAACCTGACATCACACATGCACACTGTCAATCATCAAAGTATCAAAAACAAAGCTTGCAACAGCACAAACTTGTATAAATGTGGAGAGGAAAAAAAAAGGACACCGACTAAGCACATCAGGCCATCTTGTCCCTTTTGGCAGCTTTAAGATAGGGTGGAAGAAACTCACCCATTTTTTGAGCTTGTCTCCTGGGTCACCATCCCATCCTTTTCCATCTTCTCTTCCAACACTCAGCTATAGCTGGGGGTTTGTCCACTCTGATTTACAGAGCCTTAGAGAGAGTCCCAGGGAGGGATGAACAAGGAATCCTTAATGTTCATTCATGCTAGAACAAGTTAGGGGGTCTTAGGGGCAAAATAAGCCAAATGGTAATTTCTGTAGATCTGTTTGTTCCCTCCTCTACTCTCACTCGATGGCAAGGCTGGGAAGGTGATGGGATTCAGCAAATGCACAGGAAGGGGCAACTTGTCTGTGCTGGTTTGGGGCAGATCCCATCTGCTGTTTGTCCCTTGTGTCTGTAAAAGAGCAGGGGAAGAGCCATTGTGCCTCATCTGCAGGGGGTGAAGGGGATGGGGCGCGAGAAGGAAACCCAGAGCCAAAAGCCTAATTATGGATAACAAACACACAAGGCAGAGCAGGGGAGAGGAGAGGTCTGGCCCTTGGCAAACAGAAATGTTGGATTGTGGTTTCCAGTGCGTGCTCCAGGCTGGAGCTGGCAGAAGCCATGTGGCCGGTGACTAATGCTGGCAGGAGCAGAGCACGCGGCAGTCTGGCACTGTGTGAGCAGGGAGGAAGGACAGCTCGTTCTGCTGAGGTGCCTCCAAGTGTTACCCCCAGAAATAAATAAATAAATATCCTGAAGCTGTGCGTGTCACTGGTGCAGCCCAGCAGAGCTGTCTCTGAGCCCCTGCTCAAGGAGAGCCTGGTCTTGCCCTGTGTCTCAGGGAAGGGCAAGGTCAGGAAACAGCACTTTGAAAACACAAGCCAAACACAGGGTGCTCTGAAACCAAATCCTTTTGCCTGCATCTGAGAAAATTTGATTTCAAATTACTTGTTTCTAAATGATGCATCACAAACTTCCTTTGGAGATGGAGAAGATGGGAAAAGAATGGGATGAGTGCTCCCTGGCCCAACCTCACTATCCAGATCTCTGCTTAGAGCTCTCAAGGAAGAAGAGCTTCCTCAAAGAAGTCTCCTGTCCACAACGTGTGATGCAGCACACATCTCTGGGAGCTCCCACCATGCTCTGAGGTTGTGATACCCTCTGTAGCTAAGGAAGAAAAATCAAATAGTCTTTACCTCTGTAGAGGTGGGTCTAGATACAGTCATCTGAGTCTCACATACCCCAGAAGCCTGGGAGAGCTTGGATGTTGACTCCTGTAACCTGTCACAGGGACAGGCTCAAACAGAAGCTGTTTGGATGTGAATCCAAATTCCCACAGAGCTTTGGCTGCCAGTTGGCTGGGAGTCTTTATGCTATCTCTAATTCCACAAAAGAAACAAAACAACAATGAAGTAAAAGGTGCTTTAAAAATACCATGAAGAGAGAAACTGCCATGGAAATAAATAGCAAAAATAACAACGTTAACATGTCCGGTGTCACAGCAACTCTGACATTCAAGTAGTGTGGCCATGCCCACAGAGCTTCTCACAGCCGCTGCCGGCACGGCCCAAGGGTCAGAGCTCAGCTGGTGCCCCGCTGCTCACTGAAGCAACCCACTCCTCCCTGGGGCTGGAATGGATGTGAAGAGAAGGGGAGAGGAAAGATGGATGCAGTCTCTGCTGATAATCAGGCTGTCACTGTGCCCACCTTTAGCGGGATGGAGACACAAAGTACTCGTGGTTGTGTCTCTGTCGTTTGTGCCTGAGCGAGAACGGCCACGCCTCAGAGCTGGAAAGGATATTGCTTCAGGTAGTCCCCCATGCGCCGGGGCAGGGGCAGCTGCTCCACGTCGGCCGTGCACTTGTTGATGCGCAGGCGGCACAGGTGCTGCAGGCTGGGAATGCTGTCCTTGCGGCCCAGCGGCCGGATCAGCTTCAAGTGTACTGCGGCTGCTGCCATCTCTTTCTGCAGGGGAGGTAGAGGAGACGGAGGCGGGTAAGGAGCCTCGGTCTTGCTTTCCGTTGTGCAGGACGTGACATAGTGCTGGATAAGACTGACCACATCGGGGAAGGCCAGGATGCGAGGTTTGGACAGGTAGTTGGAGTCCAGGCGGAACCTGCTGTCAGTGTATTCGATACGCACGTTGGTGGGCCCTCGGTTTGTCTTGACGGACAGTGTGAACAGGTAGCTGGGGTGGGTGCTGTCCCGTACCAGGAAGGTGCCCTCAGGCATCTTTTGCAGATGCTGCTTGGCCTCACTGGCGGTGATGGAACCCCAGTACCAACCTGGAAAAACATCCGAAAAAGAACTTATTAAGCAAAGAACATATTACAGAACTGGCAGTATATTTAGGGAAGCCTTGAAGACAACCACATTCAGGGCCTGGGAAGCAACCAGAGCCAGAGTTGGCAAGAGCTTCAGAAATTAAGACCAAGTTCTAAGGGTTTCCTGCCTATGCTTGTCATTTCTGTGCTGGGGCTTGGGATGAGGCTGGCAGCTGCTGCGGCAGCTGCAGTTTACAGAGGAAAAGCAATTTGCTTTTTGCAATTCCTTCTCCCAGTTCAGTTACAAACGATAAAGCAATAAATTAGTTCATAATATAAGTTTGTAGAGACTGCAGATACAGTTGCTGTGTGCACAAGAGTCAGACGTGGCTATGACAGAAGCAGGTTCCTATCTGAAGTGGGATCAGGAGATTCTTCCTGGTGCTCAGGTTGTGGAGTTGCGTCCCTGCACCCTTCTGCCCCTGTGACTTTGCAATTGAGTCTTACCAGATTCTCGCAGGTAGGAGAAGGTTTTTGCAATGCAAAGAAGGTCTTCTTCAGGGTCCCGTGTCTGAGGTGGGTTGCTGTCTGGAACTGGAGCTGCAAGGGCAGGCGCAGACTCCTCCTGGAAGGCCATAACTGGGAGAGGTTGCATGACGGGCTCTGACAATTCCTCAATGCCCCTGAGTGACAGTGTCCTGATCTTTTCCTCCGCCAGCAAAGGATGAGGTCTGAAATGAAAGGCACACTCTGCTATTTCTCCTTGCCTTGAGATCAGTTGCAGGGTCTGTTCAGTGCATGCTACATTGTACTACAACGTGTTATGTTTTACAAACAGATCCTCAGCACAATTGTTTCTGAGAGAGGTAAGGGAGGAGGGAGGAACACAGCTAGAGATGAGCCCTTAGAAACAGGGAGCAAGTCGGCCCCTTTGGCCTTATAAAAGGTTGTCCGTCTTGCCATTTAGGAAAATTTTACCTGATATTTTTAGATGTTGCCTTTTAATATGTAGTTTCAGGGACAGTAAGGTTTATAGCAGCATTACAGCTTCATTTACATGATTACAATGTTGGAGCATTTCTGTTTCTGCCAGTGGGATTGTCATTTACTGCAATATAATTAGAAGCAGAACTGGGAATAGCTTGGGTTTTGTCCTACCCACTTTCTGCTCAAGGATGACCTGATCCTAAATGAATCTGTCAGAACTCAGAGTGAGCTGATCGTGTAGGAGGACAATGGGAATTCTTGTTTTAGCCAAGCCTGTGCACTACACCCACCCCACCGTTCAATAGCTCGATGGAGAAGGCAGTGTGGCTGTAATCCCTGCAGGACTGCAGCAGGAGGAGGCTCTGCCATGATCCCACTGCTAGAACATGTATTCCCCTGTGGCCTAAAGTGGTGTAGCTACTCAGCATCTAAATGCATTTTCAGAGCCTGGAGCTCTCATGGGTCATGGGTGCTCCTCCTCTGCAGCGTGGAGATTCCTAAAGGAAAGCAGAGCTCCAGGGGAGGATGGATGCCAGAGGCCAGGGAAGCCTTCCTTCCCAGGCGAGCTCCTGAGCAAAAATTAGAGTCTGTCCCGGTGTGTGTAGGCTCTTTGCCTCTGTGTCCCCTGTCCTGCTGCATGTCCTGTGTTACATCCCCCCATCATCCCCAACACACCTCAGATGTTCTTTCAGACACTTTAAAGAAAAGATGGCTGAGAGAAATACACTCAGTCTTCAGTGTGACACTGCCACAGCACCGCTGGAGCTGACGGTGATGGCACAGGGTGCAGCCACCTCCCCACATCACTGAAGAGAAGCAGAAGGAGACTGAAGTCGTAAGAGCTTCCCTTTGGATCTTCCTCCTTCCCTGTGCTCTATGTGAACAGGGACACTTCAGGTACATAAATAAATGTGCTGTAAACTGATCTGCACCTGATCATAGCTGCCGTCCACCACCTCAAACTACTGAGACTCAAGTATGGGACAGAGAACAAGAAGAAGGGATGTGGGAGGAAAGTACATTAGAGAGAACCTGAGATCACCTTCACACCTTTTAAGTGGGAGCCATGATCAGTTCCACAGCTCTGCATTTCTAAACAAAATGTGGAGGTTTGGAGTAAAGTGTTGTAAAACCACTGGTAAATTGAAATCAACAGAGAGAGATTTCTTGCCCTTGCAATACATAGGAAACCCCCTGCTATTCTGTTGGTATTTAGGAAAGAACATTCTTTTTTCCATGTGGCAAATCGCATTTCAGAAGCAAGATAGCTGCTTGGCTTTCATGGCATCTAATCTATGTTTTTTAATTTCTATTAATGGTAGGAAGCCAGGCTCAATAAAAGTGATGGCTGGCCCTTGTCCTCACCAGGGACCCTTGGTCGCAGGACCTGCATTTTCAGGGGCTTTGACAGAACTGTGCATCTGGGTATATTTTTATACCCAGAGATCATTGCTGGGAAAGCTCCAAGTTCTCTTTTAAATCCTCCTTGAGATACATTTATAGGTTTTGAGGGCTGCATTTTTCAAGATTTTTGGATGTCTCCCTCTTAATGTCACGGCCTTCACAAATGCCTAGCTACCTGTCTCCTTGGGGAAAGGAGATTCCCGATTCTCCATTACCCCCCTTTTTGCACAAGGAGGACCATAAACCAGCTCAGCTGCTTGGAGCATGGTGGAAATAACACCAAGGTCATGGATTTGATCCTCATATGGGTCATTCAGAGTTAGACTCAATCATCCTTGTGAGTCCCCTTCAACTCAGAATGTTCTGTGATTCTGATCTTTCCCTGTGCTGAACCTAATTAACAATTAGTGCTGTGCAAAGAGGGTGTCCCAGGCCTGCTGGCAGAGCAGTGTCTCTCTTATACCAACTGTTCCCTGAGCTGAAAATGACTGTGACTGATAGTAAGGAAGATCAGTCCTGCACCATTCACTCCCTGGAACTCGAATACTGCAGTCCAAGTGCCAAATCTCTCTGAACTTATTTTCTGCTGGAAAAAATTTCTGGCCTGTCCTTCCAGAAAGGTTTGGAACATCAAGAAAAATTTTCACAGCATGGAACTTTTTTTATATACCAGCTTCAGAGAGGAAATTAGGAATTGGCTGAGAGACAGGGAAGGAAGGGAGAGTAGCAAAGATACACAGGGAAATGTCTGCCATAAATCAGGAGGAAAGTTTTACTTTCAAGGGCTGTACCAGTTCACAGTTCGGTCCTCCAAAATCCACATCAACTATGTGAATTTGTCAGTAGGTTTCTTTTACAGAGCCCATGTGCTTGAGATGAGGTTTCCTACTGTACTCATGCTCTGCTGCCTTACACTTCGTGCCACATGAGGCTGGAGGCGCCCAGAGCCCGTGCAGGCAGTGTGGGGATCCTTCCACCGAAGCCAGAGAAGGGCCGGGCTCACACATTTCCTATTTTCCTTCTATACACCGGCCTTATGCCCCTACAAACCTCCCAGTGCATCTGTAGGCTCAAAGGAGCATGGTGGAAGAGAGGAGGATTCGAAATTTTGACAGACTGGGAGGTGCTGGTGTCTTAAACAAGTTTGTACACAGGTTGAAGAAAGAAGAGCTGCTGCTGCTGGGAGGAAACAGAGCAGCGCAGGAAAGGGAGAGCAGAGGGATCAGCAAGTAATGGCAGACTACATCTTTTAATGCAAAAACATTTGCAAGAGGGTTAGGAAGAGTTTGCTGGGATAAGGACAGGCTGAAAAAGGTTTGCTGACATGAAAAATTCAGCCCTTTGGTGGGGCGAAGAAAGGATTTGCAAAAGAAAGAAAGAAAAGGAAAGTAGAGGAAAGATGTGGAGAAACAGGACTGAGTTACAGCAAAGTGTTCGTACAACAGCTGTGAGGAGGAAGCAAACAACCATATGAAACTTGGCATGTCTAGCTGGGAGTCTGGGTGCACTCTGGAGAAACAGCAAATGAACTTCCCTGTGCTTTGGCAGTCAGTGTTTTAAAAAGCCTTGGAATGGCAAGAAAGTTCAGGAGAATCAGATATGTCTGACAGCATTTAGCGTTGGCTTTGTAGTTACTGTGCTGGGTAAGTTAAACTTCATAACACAGCATAAACACTACAAGAAAAAGTGTGGAGCTGCTCTCCCTTCCATCAGCCACATCCCAACACTCCAGTGGGAGCTTGGTCTGAATAGAACAGAGAGTATGGAGTCCAGGATACATGAAATCCTAGAGGATAATGAAAATGGAGCAATAAATGGTCTTCAAAAGAGACATTAAAAGGAAAACATCTACACATCTGGCTCCATAACAAGTTCTTGGTGGGTAAGGGAAGCAGGAGCTCTGTATGTTGACCCTGGAGAAAAGCTTCAGATACGGGTTTCCTAAAGGCCAAGCTGAATTCCCTTCGCCGTGGCTATAGGAACTGCAGCTGCAGACTGAAAATAAGAGTGAAAACAAGCCCCCTTGTGTAGTAGGAAATTAGTGGTAAGCACGAGCTCTCCTTGTCTGTGGAACAGATTCTGGGGGGAAAATGGCAGAAAAATCCCCGTGCTTCGGTCATCGCAAGCAGACAAGGAAGATTTTCCTCTGAGGAAAATCCACCGTACACCAGAGCAATAGGAAATACTGACGTGATGGCTCAGACTGAAACAAATGCTCACAATTTCCAAGCATGCAGCATGTGTAAAAATAGCAGGAGATTCCTGCACACCAGGTATTCCTTAGTTGATGAACTGAGCTGGTCACAGGGACACTGAAGTGCCAACACATCAGTACCGATACCAGAGAAGGCACTTGGATGTCACCTGTTCTCCTGAATGCAGCTGTGGAACTATCCGTGTGCCCCCTGTGGCTCTCTACAGAATGCTGTGTATATGTACATACACTTAAGCTTACACAAAATTGAAATTAATTTAGCATAAATATCTTCTTAGAAATAGACCAAAGCACCTAAACTCCAGGGAAGTTTTTCCCTGTAAGCAGTTCGTTTCCAAGAGTACTTTAGAGAGCACCTATGGTGTTGGGTTGGTGTCCACACTGGCACTGCATCCCCCACACTGAACAACACACTCCAAGTTATTTTTACTCTCTCGAAAACTTTGAATACCATGTAGTGTTTCAGCAATAGAAAGCATGGAAATCAGGAATACTTTATAGTTACATGATTTTGGCCTTGGAATCTAAAACACAGACACATAGGACAGCCACACAGAACTCAGCACTCGGCCAGCCGAAGTCATTCCCATTCCATTACAGTCACACATGGCAACACACACGAGCTGAAAAACTGTCCCAGAGAACCTTCCTAATTACAATTATCAAAGCACAAGTTTTCACAGAAGGCTGCAAAGCATCTTACCCCTGAACACAGAGGATCATGTCACTCCCGGACCAAGGGAAAAGCATTAAGTCTTCAAGAAGGTGGGAAATGATTTCTCCTCTTCTTGCTTTCTTTGCTTCCCCGAAGCAGCGAGTTCAGCCTCTAGTTGGGGTTCACGGTGAGAGAAGGCTGGTGAGTCCCAGCAAACCCCTTCTGCAGGTTGTTTCAGACACAGGAAGAGCCAAGCAGAACACGAGCTGTCCGACAAAGACTTCAGCAACTTTGGCCAAGAAAAAGCGTGCGCTCTCAGTGCTTTAGAAAAAATAATGTATTCTTGTTCTGCTTTTCAGAAAACAGCAGAAAAAAAAAAAAAGTTTAAAAAAATAACCAGAGAAGAAGGAAATTACATGTATTTAAAGAGGAACTAATCTTCCTTCAGAGCACTCTGAAATAGTAATAAATAGGTACCAATAAATAAAATCTCCCCGAGTGCTGCAGGAAGAGCCGGAGCAGCGACCTGTCTCAGCGCTGGCTACGGAGAAATGAAGCTCCGTGGAAGGAAAAAAAAAAAGCAAACCTCCTTAGTAATCTTTTGTGTGTCCCTTTTAATCTGTTCCAGGAAGTGAGGGATTCCTGGAATCGTATTGTGTTCGCATCACTCTTCCTATATCAGCCACGAGGGGAGGGGGGGGGGAAAAAAGAGAGAAGGTATAAATAGCTGTGTCCAGCACGGCCACGTCCATGCTGCCATGGCCGGGGGAGAGAGGGAGGGAAGGGGAGCGGAGCCCTCGCGGCGGGCGGGTAGGCAGGCGGGGGAGGGAGGGAGGGAAGGAGGGAGGGGAGCCGTGCGGGACCGCCGCCGCCGCCGCGCGTGTTCGCGGAAACGCCTTTGATCCATTTCCAAGAACTTTCCAGGAACGCGGGGCTGGCGCGCCGGGCGCTGCCAATGGGCGCCGCCGCCGCATGCGCGGGGCCCGCCCGGGGCGGGGCCGGCAGCGCCCACCGCCTCCTGCCCGGGCTTGTGCACGGCTCCCTTTGATTTACTCGCAGTTATGTGCCATTTTCCTCCTGTTTGTTTTTAAGCATTTGTAGTTTCGCGGTGTCATTTTATGTCTCCCTTCCCCGGCGGTTCAGCATCCTCCCCGAGCTGGCGGCGCCTCTCCGGGTCGCTTCAGCATCGGTGCAGCGAGTGCTCGGGGAGGGGCCAGGCCGTGCGGCCGGAGGGGCAAACAGGGAATGGGGCAATTTCCAGTGAAACCTGGGGAGTAGGATGTGCTGTAGGGTCTGCTACTCTGGGCAGCGACTGTGTGGCTGGCACGTTGCATAGGTTGTGTTAAAGGGGTTGTCTTGGTCAACTGGGAGTCCCTTGAGAATCAGGTATCAGCTCAGCAGTCTCCTGGAAAAGCCTACGCCACCACCGTTTTGTCCTGCATTTATATATAGATCATTGTCAAGTTAAAATTTGGCAATCCAGGAAGAAATATTTCAGTTTCTTCTAGGGTTATTGAACCTTTTATTTTTGAACACTTTATAACAAAAGCTTTTGTCTTTTCCTGACACGAGTTGCCACCTTTTCACTTGTCAGAGATAAGAAAGAATGAGAGTGGTCTGTCTGCCATCTCCATTGGAGTCGATGGAATACTTAAAAATATTAGTAATCATTGTGCCATTCAGAAGTGGAGGGGGCCGGGAGCAGAGGGGAATGAAGGATGCTGATAAGGGTGAGGTTAGAAGGGTGTTCCCGTGGGCATGAGTCTGAGAGCAGGCAGGCTGTGTTCGGCTCCTGACTCAGCCTTTTCACTCCCTGCAGTTTCATTTGGCAGCTGCTCAGCCTCCTGCACACTTCCATCCGTTTTCTGTCCTGAATCAGGGCCAGTGCAGTAATGAGTGCTGCTAATAATACCCAGCTATGCGAAGAGAGATGTGCTGAGGGCCATCTAAGTATCCTGAGTATCCATCCAAGTACTCTGAGGGCCATCTAAAGGGGATGGGAATGTCGGCCTGCAGGCACTCCTTGACCTTAGAAGCTCAGTTTGTTTTTGAGCCTAAGACAGACTTCAGCTCACACTTTCTCTGAATATGTGTAAACTCACAGGGAAGGCGAGTGGCTGGCAGAGGAATTTCAATCTTCACCTTTCCCGTGCACAGCAAGCACAACATTCAGACGATCATTCGGAGGCCTCCTTTGTAGTCCTGGCTCAGGGTTGTAGGGGACACCTGCGTGCCTGTGCCCCTTCACGTCTAAATCCGAGGTTGTTTAAACCTTCTGTCGGTGATAGAGCAGCACGATGGATTTGAACAGATCTAGGCTAGAGAGGTGGGAGCAGCTCTTGTCTCCTGCAAACCACAGTGAACCTGCACATTCAGAAGATATTTAACTCGTCGTCAGCCTCGGAGGGGACGCTGAGATCCCAGCTTGGTGTGCCGGCAGGAGCGCTGCAGCCTGGCTCCGGCAGTGCGGAGCTGTCTGCATCTTTTTTTTTCACTTAGAATTGGGCTCCATCTAGTGATCCTCGCCTGGAGGAGGCTTTTTGTGCAGGCTCTGTGCTGGGGGCCGAGCAGCCATTTGTACCTCCGGCGCAGGGAAGCCACGCTCAGAACTGTGCAGAGCAAACATCCCCCGCAGAAGCGGGGTCTGCGCCGGCAGCCCTGCGCTGTGAGCGGCAGCGGCTGCTCCCAGTGCACGTCCCGCTCTCCTGCCGTGGTTTCCAGCCGCAGTGACCGGACCCGAGCCGCTCTGCTCACGGGTCCTGCCGGACCCGGAGAGATGAGCATTGACTCCAAGTAGCTAATGCGTGTGAGCATCAATGAAAGGAGCTTGCATTTGCATTGGAAACTTCTTTAGGGGACCACCTCAAAAACATATCGAGGCTAATGCCTGGGCTGTTTTATCTACAAAGTCACTGATCGGTTTGAAGTCAGGAGCACTTAGCAGTGCTTCATCATTCTACATGAACGTTGCTGGTCATTGGCACTCCTCGGGCACACGACAATGCCCCAAGAGGGAACAGCACAGTGTGCCCGATGCGCTGGTGTCCCAGGCCTTGCACAGTCAATATAAATTGCTGCCATTCACACAAAGGAGTTGTTTAAACCCAGTTTATATTCATATAAACGGCTCTCCAGAGTTCTGTCTTGGAAGAATTAGAACATTACAGAGGCAGTAGCAAGAAATATTGTTGAGTGATATCATTGAGTGCTAGGCTTTAGTTATGAAAGGTATGAAAGAAAGCTCAAAGCTCGCAGTAAAGTCAGGGAAGAAAATCCAGAAATGGTGAGGCAGTGAGTCCCTCCGGAAAGTTCACCGACACAACAGCACCATCTGCTGCTAAATGTGTGCTTGGGAAGACCGGTGGCCAGAGTCCCTTCCCGCTGCGGGTGCCACGCGGCTTCCGCTGTGCAGTTGGACATTCCTGTGATCTTGTAGAGGTGGTGTAAGTGAAAAGTGACATCCAGAATCGTAACTTCTGAGAGGGGTCTGTGTGCCTGGGGACTGGATTTACCTTCACCAATAGGCTGAAAGACTGAAAGTCACCCCTTTGGTTCTTTGGCCCTTACCCTGAGCTGTACTGTAAGGAATCGCACTGACCCAGCGTTACCAATAACAAGCAGCTGTTCCTTGTTTAGAGGGGCCAGCTCGTTATTCGAGCAGGACACACCAATTTCTGTAACCAACAACAGGTGGTGAACTTAGTGTTGTGGTTTTGATTTCCCAGCCTCGTGAGGAACAATGGAGGAGTCTCTAGGGTGTGGGTGAGTTGTGCCATGGATACAGGGACATCTGAGCTGGCTTTATGAGAAGTATGATGTGCAGAAAGAAATGGGTTTATTTCAAGCTGTGAAAAATGCCCTGGGTTATTGTAAGGAACTCAGCATATTTGTTGTCCCAAGGCTTGTGGCATGTGGTGACCTAGAAGGTGATGGCAGTGTGGTGTCTCTTAGGGGTTTTGCTGCTTGATTTGGATGCTGTGTCTCTGCAAAAATTGTATTTCTGAGTGGCCTGGAAGGCCACCCCAGGACTACCAGGCAATGCTGTCATACCCATTAGTTGCAGGATGTTTCAGTGAAAGAGATTAATTTCTTCTGCTCCACTGCAGCATAAAATGAAGCACCATCTCCTGTAGACAGATTAGAAGGGGGTTTTTTGCTTTTGATTTATGATTCTTCTGTGAAAAAATTTATCTTTTTTTCCCTCTCTGCTGAAATGGAAATGCCCAACTGGTGTCTCTCTGACTCCCCCATCAATAAGCTATGGAGGAACATGGATGGAGCCTCCCCAAATCTTCTCAATGACCAAGACAAGGTGCCTGTAATAGGGTGTCTGAGGCCAGGCATAAAAAAGCAGCGTTTCTATCCTCATCTGTATTTCTATAGGAAAATACCTACTATGTGCTAACATGGAGGAATTAATCTTGAGGAACAAAGTCAGGTACTAGGACAGGCTCTCCAGATGGTGAGAGTGGTGTTCGTGAGACTTTGCTTTCCTTAACTAGAAGCTGCTTTATAGCCAGAATTTAAATTCCTCCTGGAAACCGTGTTATAATCCCAGGTTAGGACAGAGGGTGTTGAGAATTGAAGAGATGTTCTAACAACAAAGCATCCGTAAAGATCATTGCCTGTGAAAGAGCTTTATAAACCTGGTTCTGTGTCAGCCAGGAGAGAAAAGAGCTAGGCTGTTTGCTGATGAGCTTTTTGAGTTTGGTTTTTTCCATGCCTTTTTGATAAATCTGAGACAGACACCTCCAGAGCAGAGCCAAAAGACAGGAAGAAAAACATGCATATAGTTTGTGTTTCAGACCACTGTGTACATGACAGACTAAAGTAAAGATCCTACAAGAGGCTGCTTTTGTTCTCCTTCATATCAAAATATTACTCTGTAGAGCTGCCCTTTCTGTCTTCTAATATCACAGATGCAGTTTCTGAAGAACTTCCTGGGGGATTTAATAAGGTTGTTGCAACCTCCCAACCAGACAAAGCCGTGTCCTCACTTCAACCTAACAGTACAGAGGATTTTCTCTTTGGTGACATCTATATAATAGCATGGATTTCTCATAACAGCAGAAAAAATAGAGAGCTGTTACTCAGTGGAAGCAAAGTTTCAGAAAAACAAGTGACTAGTTTTCAGCTGATAATCTCTTTATCATAGCTGATGGGCTTTCCATGAGACGTTGCTATCAAAGGGCTGACCTCCAAGCAAATCATATATATTTTTTATATATTGAATATATTTTTTCTATATAGTGTATATAAGGAAACTGAGGTCCCTGTAGCATTCAGGTATCACTCCTCAAGATACAGCATCCCTCAGAGAACATTTGATGACATCAGCTTTCCTAGCTCTCCAGATGACAGCAAACTCAGTTATTTCATTTCATTTTTATTAAGAAATGAGACATTTGAAAGTCTGAAATGTCTTTGATCCCAGTTATTGAATTGCTAGAGCATGGCAAAGAGGCAGCGAAAATACCCAGTGGAATAGCCAAAATTAATCTTCTCTGTTTAAACAGAGCGGTGCTGTCTGTCTGTAAAGCAGGTATCTGTGATATCTAAGACATGATAAAACCAGGGAGAACATATCCAAACTGTGTGCTGGCTAAAATAAGAAGCTTCACCAGGTGAAGAGACACTGGTTAGAGGAAAGGGGCTGCTGCTCCAAAGCTTACTGAAAGAATAGGGCCTTAATATTTGCTGTTTTCTCCTATGAGCTGGTTTTTTTTTTTTTATTTTGAGACAAAGCAGGCATAGCTGAGCTACCAAATTCTCTTTTGAAATTTAAGTTGTTTTGTGTTGTTGCTGTTGGGGACTTCTGGTAAAAATAGGATTAATGTTTAATTTACAGTTTTAGGGATTTTTGTGAAGATGAAAGAACTTTTGCTGTAGTGGGCTTTTAGCCTGTAATAGTACTGTTTTGGGGTTTTTTTTAACTTCAAAAAGCAAACATCAATGAATAAATAAAAATATCTGTTTGAATGAAAAATGTCCCCTGGCTCAACAAACTGCAGTGAGCCTGTTAGTGTGTTCTCCATCAGCATCTCCAGAGGATGCTAATGGAGCTCCACCTGCCACGAGCACAAAGAGAAGCTTCAGGAGCTGTTTTTTATTTTGGGGCCATCCTTGTGTAGAGTGAGGCTGTCTGATACTTGGGCTGGTGCTAGAAAGGCTTTTTAGGAGTTTATGGTGGTTGAAATTAGCAGAGGGTTGATGTAAGGCCTTATTAACAATGATTCACACTGGGCTTTTAAGGTGTTTGCCCTGTTTAAACTTATTACTGGCTACTGGTAAAATGATGAACTTTGCCAAGAGCATGTCCAGGCAGTATCAGGTGGTGAACCCAAACAAGCTTTTCATCCAGTGAGATACCCAGTGACTTGAAAAATGTGTTTTGTATGCTCCCAGTTTAACTCTTTTCATCAGGAGACTGCTCATAACTGACACATGTAGAACCAACTAATTTCACACATCCTGTCTTATTCCCTCATCTTTCCTCCTTGCTTTCCATGCACAGCTTGTTTTTTTAGAAACTCATTCTTGTAATAGTTAGAGTCAGAGTTTCTTAATGAAATTCCTTACTTCTGACACACTGTAAAAAATAGCAACCCCTTATGTAGACAGCTGCTTGGAATTTTTGCAACTTTTAATATTTCCTAGAATAGAGTCATAAATTGCCTTTCTACCAGCTTCAATGAGCTAGTCAGTGTAACTCCTGCTTGCTTTGGGCAGCCATAGGCTTTTGGGTGAGAGTTACATGGAAAGATCCAAAGTGGGGCCAGGAATGGGAGCTACAGATGGGTGTGAGCAAGTATGTTTTTCAAATTAAAAAATGCAGAAGAGAGCAGAGAGATCTAGAAGTTTTCTGAAGGGTCTGGCTCCCAGTGATTGAGCACTGAGAAGAGGACTAATAGTTACTTGTTGCAAAGAGAAAGAAATTACCATCCAGGGCAAACACAGGCAGAAGCCATGGGAAGGAAAATCAGAGCAAACTGGTGACTGGAGAACCCTGTTATTGAAATTTTGCAACCTGGGAGCTCAGAGTTACATATACATTCTCTGAGACTACCACAGTGGGAGGTGATGCAAAGATTAAGAAGGCTGGCAGCTAAACCTGAAAAAGTTGGAAATAGCTGTTTTCCTCAGGGATTTGATTAGCCCAGAATAGGTGAACTGAATCAGGGAACCAGGCCCTCCAGCAGTTGAACTGCTGAAAGCCTGGAAGGGAAACCTGAGGCAGAATAGCTGTAGCGTCACATCACATGGTGATGTACTGCGGATCTGCATCCTGCTAAGTTGAACTACTTTTTATTCCCTGGAGAAAAGGCTCATTAGCCCTTTTAATTATTTTCCTAACCGCTAGAACTCCAGATGCCATTATGTTACGTAAAATGACAAATGTATTTTTAACTTGTAAAGCATGTGAACTTTAAGCTCCTTCCAGTGATACGAATACAGCTCCATTTCAATGCATGACTCATCTTCACATGTAGGGAAAAAAGCTCAGCATTTCACATCCCTGGAACCACACTCTGTGCACCAGGGATGAGCGACAGTTGCTGTGGGAACCATCACTTTTAGTATCCTGACTGTGCATCCGAAAGTGCCGGGAAACACTGGCCGCGTCTTTGGTCGTGTTTAGTGACTGCATATAGTGAGAGCACCCTTTCGGTAGCCAAGCGCCTGAAGGAAGGCTCATTGCCCGCTGTCGAGTCTCATTGCAACAGCCTGTTTAACACAGGGTTTGGAGCGAGCGTGGCGGTTCTTCCCAGAGGAGGCACCGGGGGAAGGGCCGGCGGTGCCACCGCGCGGGCGCGCTGCGGTACCAGCCCGGAGCTGCCGCCACTGAAGCCTTATTTGCCCCCTCTATCAGGGCCGTTTACCCCGATAAGTTAATATCGTGCTTAAAGTCACCGCCCTAAATCACCTTAAAATCACCGCGGGGGTTGTTCCCCACTAGGGTTGTTCAGGGGAACCCGAACGGTGGAACCTGAACACGAGGCAGCTCCCGCTCCCCGCTCGGGCCCGGCCCAGTCCCCGCCGGTTGTCGGGGGCTCGGGCCGGTCCCGCCGCCGGCAGCCCGGCGCGGCTCGGGGCGGGAAGGCGGCGCGCACCTGCCCGGGGCGGCGGGGCGGACCCAGGCAGAGCCCGCCTTCCCCGAGCCGCTCCGGGAAGCCTCGGCTGGGGCCGCGCCGCCACAGGCAGGTAATCGAGCTCCGGCGTGGAGCTGCCCCCGCCCGGCTCCCGCCGCCGACACCCCCCGCTCTCCCGGCTTCGCCTCAGAGCTTTCCCGCCCTCCGCCGCCGCCTCAGCGCGGGGGGCTGAGCGAGCGGCCCTTCTGCTCGTGGTAACGGGGCTGCTGGCACCGGGACCCGCCCCGGGGATCCCCCTCAAGTCCCCAGCGGGACCCGCTCGGCTTTGGGAGCCACGCCATGGCATCTCCACGGACTCCAGTTTTTGGGTGGTTTGGTGGTCCCTGCCCCTCTCCTGTGGACCCAGACAATTAAAGCACTGCCTCAGGGTTCGGTGCCTACCCAGGCAGTGCCATTCTGGGGTTCAGTCCAGGTATTCCTGGTTCTCTTGCGTAATTCGGGAGTGTCGGGATGAGGCAGGGGACCATCGTGAGGATTTCTACATAAAACATTGAGGCAACAAGTGGTTGATGCGGGTTTATAAGCTTGAAGCTCTGATCTATTTTACAGCGCTTAGCTGTAGTGTTATTCCAAGACTCAGCAGTTACTCAGTTACTTTTTGTTGCAGTAAAAGCAGTGATTTATACCTGCAGGCTGAGAGCTGTGTGTCTTGGAACTGGGGTGACTGGTTTGTAAAGGCAAAGTGTGCTTTCCTGAGGTGACCCTCCGCTTCTGTTCTAGCACCTGGTCATCTTGTTAAAAACAAGAGAAAAGCGGTGAGGTGGGACAACAGTTAGTTGACATCAATTACTAACACTTATTTACATTTTTACTCAGGACTCAGTGGCGATCAAATGGACTGTTTGAAGCACTGGGTTTGATTGCTTAAGAGAAGGGACTCTGCTGAGGATACCCCACAGGAATCTGTCGGGTATCTCTGTCATCCCAGACTCTTCCCTGATATGGAACAAAGTGAAGGTGAACAGCAGTCCCAGGCAGAGACTCATGTGGAGAGCAAGAGCAGTGTGAAATCCTTGCCTGGGGGAACAGCCCATGTCAAACTAGAGATAAAAAAACATGCAGTTACAGATGACTACAAACTCTCCAAACGTGTGCTAGGGCTAGGAATCAATGGCAAAGTACTGGAGTGTTTCAACAAGGAGACAGGCCAGAAATGTGCTTTGAAGGTATGTGTGTTTTGTCTTTTTTTTCCTTATTTATGGTTTGGAGGCCAGAGTTCGCTCCCAGAACGCTGTAAAAGCTACTTGTTCTGTTGCTTACCTTTCACAAAGAGTGATGCATGAAGAATCTGAATATGTGGAAACATTTGCTATTGCAACACTGGAGTCTCAACTTGAGCCTTTTCCAGAATATTCTGTGTAGTTTCCAGAATAACGTTATCAGCTGTGAAATTCTCGTGTTCATATTTAAAAGACAAAAAAGCGGGGGAGAGAACCATGTCTTGGTGTGTTCTGGGAGAAAACTTGCTAGATTTTGAATGAACATTATGCAATACTCATGAAGGAAACTATTTTGGATCTTGTGCAAAGAATAGGCCTAAGCTGTGAAATATTTAAATGTTCATTGATCTTCAGTCTTTCCTCTGTTTGAAGACTTTTCTTAAGAAACATTTCTAGTTGTTCATTTATTTTCCTACTTTATTTTTGCAATCCGTTTACCAAAGGATGTTTCCTGTGAAAGCACTGATTACACCAGTAGGGCAAGTGAGTTTAGTAGATATTTAGGGTGATAAGTACCACTTAAATAAATGGAGCAATAAGCGTTCGTTAGAGAACACAAAGCTTACTTGCCTTTTGTTCTACAGCTTTTAAACTTGAAAATTTCCCTGATGCTCCTAAACCACATTGTTAGGGGGAAAAAAGCAGCCTAAATGAGAACCAGGTGGTTCAGTAGGAGAGAACTAGAACCAGCTGAAGTAATTGTCATGAGAATTACTTAAGGATGTTACAGATGCCTTGCTGATGTTAATCTGATGGGTCAAGGCGGCTCTCAGGTATTCTTCCTTTTCTTAAACACACTGCATGTGTATTGGGATCAGGGTGGATCTGCTACTGGTCACCTGTAGGGCTGCCAAGGCCTGGAGATGGTCTCTACCAAACAGAACTGCTGTCCCCACCAAAGCTTTTGCATTTTGGTAGAGAAGCCTGGAAATACCTGGCAGCTTTGGGTATTAAAAAAAAAAAAAATTAATGGAGGAACTAGAAAAGTTTACAATACAATATTTGCTGATTAATTTACATGTTTCCAACACTCTCGTGTACTTTATCACACTCTTTTGTATTAGCTCCACATAGCTGACTCATGGGGAAACTGGAGGTTTTGATATCAGACTGCAAGTACTGGGGTTTTGCACCTGCCTAGGGGAGTGTCAAGTTTTTGCAGCTCTGAGGTGATCCATTAATCAGGTCCTTCTGGAGTGCTTGCAGCATTAATTTCTAAACTTAGCATACTGTGATAAAGGATAATAGTTAATGCTGAAGCTGATCTGCTGTTTCTGAAGAGTTCATGGCTTTGTTGCTGGTTAGAGATCATTCATACTTCAAAGGTTTTGTAGTCAGAAGGGCTGGAAGCATTTTAAATCAGAAGCTGCCATCCCAGAGGACAATCCAATAGCAACAAGTATGTTCCAGAGCAAATTTGGTAGCTTTGGACTGAAGTAGGAAATAGATTCCAATGGATATTAGCATGTGGAAAATATTTTTTTTATTTTAGCCCTCAGAGATGGGGAGAGGGGAAGAGAATGGAAACTGCTGTGCCCTGATAGAATGTCTTCTGCTTGATGGGTTGGAGGAACCTATGGTGGAGCCTCTAATACCTGTTTCTGTTTAGCACTGATTGAGTTGGCTGATTTTTTCTGGAACTTTTAATGTAAGTTAAGGACCAAAGATCCACTTCCCCAGTCATTACAGGTCAGCAGTGGCTGATACATCACTGAGCTTACCCTGTACATGTGTTTGTCATCCCCTTTCCCTTCCAACAGCGGAATGTGTGCACTTTTCTTCTGAAAGGGACAGAAGTATGGCAGCAATATTAAGATGTTTATGAGTTCTCTAGGGGGTCTGAATGGCAGAAAATAGTTTGCTGCTTGCATGTGTGTATTTCTCATTGTTATGGGTTTAAGTGCTGAATAAAAAGTTAAACATGCAATTAAGTAAAACTGCCAGCAGCCCAGAGAGAATCCGCTGCTCTCTGCAAAGATGGGCTAGTGAGAAGATTACCCAACAAGGAGGGATAAAAACGGCTTGGTTAATTGGCAAGAATAGAAAGATCTTTTCCCAGCCCTGAAGATATTTGAAAGGATGAAAATATTCAGAAGAAGTTTTTTCTTTGTTTCTTGTGGAACCTGAACGGGGCCACACAAGTCCCAAACCTGCTCCAGATGACACTTCAGAGCAAATCATCCAGTCAAAGCAGTTACATAAAAGGGACAAGAAACTTGGGAAAAAATATTCAGAAACAGCTTCAGAGCAGAATTCTCTGTGTCAGGACAACAGGGCCTTGCCACTGCTCGTTCTTCTCAGGTGTGATGGCAGGGTTATCATTCACTTACAGGAATAGAAAGTGGAGGCTGATGAAGCTGTCACAGAACAAACCCAACTGGTATGACAGGTAAAGAGAAATGGAAAGACTGAATTGCAAGTTGAACATGAAAAAAAAGGCATGCTGGATGGATTTTTTTCTGGAGGTTGCTTGCACATATTCATTGAGATTTATGTATATTTGTGGACAAATACTTCAGGCATGAGAGTGCTTGCTGTAACCTGCTCCTGGGAAAGGAAGAACATCACTCCTGCTGCTGAAGATAAAGTGTAATAGGCTGTTCCCCTTCACATCAAACTTGCCCATTAAAGCAGCTCCTGACTGGGCAGATGGCGCTGCTTTCTACCTGCAGGTTTTCTTTTAAATGGGAACAGAGCCAGCACTGCCAGGATCTGGATAGAAATTACTCAATGGGAGGAATTTTAACAGAGGTACTCAAGAGGAAAGGGCTTGAACAGGCAAAAATATTCATCCCCAGAGCCATATGTCAGTCAAGCACTCCATGCTGCAATTGGGAGGTCCCTGTTGTTGCTGTTAGTCTACATCCATAATTGGAACTGGTTAGAATTTCACTAATCATTTTAGAGTGGGAAAACACAATACATCCTTTTGAAAATACTGCAGGGTTTTGGTTATTTTCCTAAAATACTGTGTGGCTTAGTTTACTCTGCTTGGCATTGTGATTTGCTGCCCAGTTTTACAATGTGCTGTCAGCTTTGTTTCTGTTAAATTGAAATGCCACACGCATTGCTGTCCTACTCCAGAAAATCTCATCTGGTTTCTCACTTAGACATGTAATGACATTTTGGCTGAACAGCACTGTTTCCAAATAGTGAGAACATGGGGATTTAGAAAAGTAGAAGCATAAACAAAAGTGCTGTGCAGGACTGTGGCCTTCTAGAAGGCAACTATGTTTTGGTCTCTGTCTCCCTTACAAATAGAAGACCTTCTCAGATCTCTTTCCATAGTTGATCCAGAAATAGCTGTCAAGTGAAGTCTAGTCACTTCTATTTTTATCTCCTCTCTGCCAGCCTGCCCCCTTCCGTTCACTTTACCTTTGGAGCTTTAAGGCAAATTTAACCTCCACTTGTTTAACGCTGACATCAGCCCGAATGTTCTCTGCTGGTGTTTGCACTCCTCACTGTTTTTAGAGAGAGGAGACCAAAATAGCTGGTTACCTGTGAGGATAAATGTGAACTCCTGGGACTTGCCTTCCATTAAAAAAAACCCCAACCCACAGCTCCTTGTTCTTTCTTTTCTTCTCCCTCATTTCCTTTTTGGCACAAATTCCTGCTAAGTGGTGTCAAAGTAATACTTCAATGTATTTGATTATCTCCTTTATTTTTGTGGAAAATTGTAGGAAGGGCTCAGAGCTGGGATTAAGAAATAATAAGAATAGAGCAGAGAGGTAGAGAGACTTCTGCAGGGTATTGGGGCTTCTTTGCATCTGCAGCTTCAGGATTTTGGTGGATGTTTCAGGATGTAAAAACAGTGTTACATGTTAGTGTTTATCTTCAGTAAACAGATGGTGCTTCTTTCCAGAAGGAAAGGAAGGACAATTCAGGCATAGCCACAAAACAAAGACCTTTGGAACTTCAGGAAAGCCAAGTCCATTGGTTATGGGTGCATTGGTACTTTTAGGATGAGTAACTCCTGAGTAGCAGAGGTAAAATGCTTCTCCCCTAAGCACTGGACACATTCCCCGTATAGTGCAGGTGCCTCCAGGCACCTGACACTTCCAGGTTAAGGTGGAGTGTATGAATGGACCTGCTACTTCATGGAATTGTTCAGGCTGGAAAAGACCTTAAAGATCATCGAGTCCAACTGTTAAGCCAGCACTGCCAAGTCCACCACTGAACCATGTCTCCAAGTGCCACATCTGCACGTAGACCTTATCCTCTAGAATAAATAGTGAGTTAAGCCATCCCGTGCCTCATGGAAAATGTGTTGTGCTGCTGAGTGCCAGCAGAAAAGTGACTGTAACTTGCTGATTTGAAGACAAATAGGCTTAGCCCAAATGTTAAATAAAGCAAAAAGCAAACAAAATTGAACACCCTCTTTGCCTTTTAGGTTTAAAGAATTTTAGTGAATGATAGAAATGATAATTGTAGAGTAGGAGTCTCTGCTGTTACGCATAACAGTATTAGCATAACTTTTTTCTCAGAAGGAAAGAAAACAGGTAATAGAGAAACAAATTTTGCAAAAAAAAGTCCTTCCTGAAGTGATTCTTGGGACCCACACATAAGACTATCTAGAGAATGTTGTTCTGCTTTCCATAGGTGAGTTGCTGTGGGCAAAGGCATTCTGCCTCAGTTCCATTTAGTCTTGAGCTATGTTTCTGCCTCTCACTCAATTTTAATGTTTCTGATTACATTAAATAATTCTGCATGGCAAAAGCTAGTAGTGGGACAGTCTGTTTTCAGTTAGTTTATCCTGAAGCCAGGTCATGATTGCTCACAAACAGGAGACTGTACAGTCCAAAGTATTTGTTTTGCAAGTTGTCTAAATAGCTGGTGCTTGTAAAATACCCTCCTTGCTGCATGAAGTAAGATGATGACCAAGGAAAATGATGCAGCAGTGGAGAAAGCACTGCACACTGTGAAAGTGAAGGTTATTTTAGGCTGATGATTGCCTGTAGAATAGGAAATGGTAACAATCTTCTTAGATGCTGCAGATTGCATTTTTAGAAGAGAATTATGCCAGATTAGGCATGAAACATTTCAACATTTTTGGCATAAGGAAGAATAATGGTGTGCTAAGCTTAGAACTGTGATGAGAATTTGGGGAACCAAGTATAATAGTTGGTTAGGTTTTATCCAGGGTGAAGCAGCTCTTCTGGAATTATTGTGTGTTTCTGGAGGAAACTAACACTTTCTAGTGAAGTATTCTATAGTTCCCTCTTACCTACCATGTTTCCTGCAGCCTGTTTATGCTGGTTTAGCTCATGCTGCAGTAAATTCAGTGTCAGTAACACAGCTTAAGTCTGAGTAACAAAGTCTGGGAGCCGTGTTGTAGATCAAAACTGGATACAGCATAGAATGAATATGAGTTCAGAAGAGTTCTAGTTAAGTGGCAGCCCTGTCTACAGAGGAGTACCTAAAATATGGATAGCATCAGACTGGTCCTTGAATTTTATCCTTCAGTGCCAATCTTGGTGACTATTACGTAAATATGCATAAAATACCTAAAATAACTTCCAGTCGATTAAAAAGTGGGTCGTTTCTACTGCTACAAGAATTGTTTTTAAACCAGTGAGTCATTCAAGACCAGAGTCTTTGAGTGCTTTGTACTTATTGGGGCCAGACTGGCACCTTTCAGAGTGTCAGTTGGACTAGTTAATTCTTGAAAAATGAGGACTTATCAATTTACTTTGAAGATCTGACATTCTTGACTGGTGTGCTCTTTATTTGAAATACAGCAAATAGTTTAAAAAATAAAAAGATGGGCTTGGTCTGAAATAATGAAACCATATGTAATAAATTTTTACTTTTTTGAATGGCAGTTCATTAAGCCTAAAAAGCAGAATCAGAAAGCTAAATGCTGTAAACCATTAGGTCATCTTGAAAAAGCAGAACTGCATTGAGGCTACTTTGCACCTTCTGCGCTTTCCCCCAGTGTCTCAGCAAGCTGGCACAAGTTATACCCTGACTTGAGTGGCAACAAAGCTCGGGAAGATCAAGGCGTGTTCCCCGCTTTGCCAAGTTCAAAGACCTGATAATGTTACAGATAAGTGTCTTACGGCAGCTGTGGGGAGGGTGCTGAAAGCAGAGCGCGTGTGTGCCTCGGTCAGACGCCACTGACTGCCTGACACCCTCCTCGGACTAGAAGGCTCTTCTCTATGTCTCTCCCTCCTCCCTTTAGAGTATAAATCCTCCTATGCCATCTAACCAAAGGAAAACCTCGCTGATTTCTGCTAGTGGGAGTCTCGTTACAGGTAACTGGATTTTGCAAATCAGCTTAAGTACAAAGGAGCAAATATGCAAGAATTTTAAACTTAATTTACAACACGAGTGTACTTCAGCTGCATTTACTTATGGTAATGTCATGTAGAGAGATGCCCAGATTGGAAAAAACCTGATCACGTCTGGGAAGAATCAGGTGCACACCTGAATGTCACAGCTCACACACATCCCTTTTTCCTTAGTGTATTTTTCTCTGACTGTGGTAGCACCCTGTGTAAGAGTGGCCTGGCCTGAGAATAAATGGCTTCTTGTTGTCGTTTGTGCCAGCTCAGTTTCAGCTGAAAACAGAGATTATGTTCATGCTGTGATAAATTCACAGGAAGCATAGAGAAGGAAGGTGTCACCATTATTGGGAGCAAGAGTCAATGTGAATTTGAGAAAGTTAATGGATTGATATCTTGCCTGTGAAGACTGTTCTGTTTTAATCCCTTCACTGTACACAGTGATTTATCTTTTTCTTTAAAAAAAGATACAATCGTTGATTTATTTACACCATCATGCAGCATTTTGCATCCCTAAATGTTTTTGCAGTTGCTATTTGCTTGACGCTGAAGAAGTTCCCATTTCACATATGACCTGAATACATTTCCCCGTTTTGGAGGTTTTCCATGATAAATGTGTCTTTAGAACAGCAAACTTTGGGATGGTGTGCAATATTCTATTAGCAACAGTCCAGCTGTCTGCAGCGCTGTCTTTTATGTCTTTGGGTCCTGCAGAGTTGTTTGAAGTCCGTGTGGCACAGCAACATCGATGGGAAGGGAAGTGGCAGGGATGTGGCCAGTGCTGGAGTTGGAGAGTAGATGACCTGTTTAATTAATTGGAAAACCGTGAGAACATCTTTCCATCAGCAGCAGTGAAAGCTGGTGGTGTGGTCTGTCTGGATTAGGGTGTATAAACTGCAGGGATTGTGGTATTTTACACAGACTTCCTAAGTACTTAAGATGATTCAAAGCCCTGTAAATGAGATTAAGCTGTAACGCTGCAGCATTTTAATACCTCGGGAGTGAAGGGGGAGAGGATTCTTGCTCAGCATGTAAATCACGAGTGGCCTCCAAGTTCCTGAATCTTTGTGATACCTGGCATTTTGCACTGCAGCTTTCATGCCCTGTATTAAGAGAAAACCCAAATATTAAATTTGTGTAAAAATTAAGTTTTCCTCCAGAAAAGTTGGCTTGCGGATTTTTTTTTTTTTAAAACCCCAAAAACCAAACAAACCACCCTGAGTGTGCCATCTTTATGAGTAATTTCAGATGATCTGGATAAGGAGCCAGTCTTATTAAAGTTGCACTGTGCACAGATCTTAAGTCTTGCCAGTTCAAACTCTGGCTCTTCTCCATGGGCTTTTTCCCAGGATTTTTTTTTTCTTGAATACTCTCTTAGGGATGCTGGCATTCCAAGTAACAGACCCTAGAGCAGCTCCTGGGATCTGAGTCAACAAGGGCTGAGGACAGATTTATTAAGCCCTTTGTAAGGGGAGAAATCAGAAAAAAATTGATTGTTTATGGGTTTTTTGGATGGCATTTCTGAGATACATGAACTGTTTGGGAATGGCAGGGTGTGGAGCACTCATGATCTCCATGGTTAGGACTTTGTTGTGTGCTGAGGTTTTGGCTGGGTGAGTGTTTTGCCCAGGTGTGAGTCAGTCTGGGCCTTGCGAAAGCCCTGCAGTGCTGATTTGTACCACCCTTGGCTTCTGTTGTACTGTGGGGTGGGGCTGGGTGTTTTCAAAGGAGAGCAGCTACAAAATGGATAGAGAGCAGCTGCCTCACTCACCTGGGCTCTGTGCTGGACTCCTGTGTGCTCCTTAGCCCTGAATCTACCATATATTTCAAGGATGAAGTGTCCTTAAAATGCATTTGTAGTGCCACGAGGCCTGGCATTTGGCAGTGTTCTCCTGGCTTGTTGTTCCAACACTGAGAAATACTCTCCTTTACTTGCTTAATTTTTAACCAAAATTGTATTTATTTTTCGTGTAAAGGATTAATTTCTCTCAGGGCCTTATTCCATTTTCCCACATGTTGCTTTTAGTCAATGTGGCTTTGTCAGAAGCAGTCTGGTTTCCACAGCAACGAGTTGTTAGCACCAAAGATGTCAGAGCTCCAAGGTAGGGAGGGGAGGGGGCCGCATTTTCTGGCTCAGCTGCTGTGCCACGGTACCGGCCTTGCTGCAGCCACGCTACAGCACAACGTCCCCATTGTCTTCGTGAAGAGTAAAAGCCTTTCATTTTGTTCTACTCTTCCCTTTCCAATCAATTTACAGTCAAAATTTGACACTTGGGAGGTAGATGGGGCTTGATGGTTTCTTGATGCTTTGAAGCTTCCTGTTCTTTCAAGCCCTCTCTCTGTTCTAAGGGCACTGCTGTGTCCTCTGCTTTTTAAAGAGTTTTTCTGTGGACAAAATAGGGCTTTTGCATACATACAAACCCTGTAGCAGTAAGTTTGTGATAAAGGGGAGCAGAGCACTATTCTTTCTGACCCATGTTCAATGTCTGCCTGTGAATGATAACACAAAAAATTGTCAGTCCTTTCACCTTGCCCAGTAATGTGAAACCTGCTCCAATTAAACCTGCTCAGTTGGGTTTTCCAAGGCACCCATTTCCTTAGGGTGGGAACTAAGCCTCGCTGCTATTGACCTTGGAAAATTGCATTATTTAAAACGATTTTCTAAAACACAGTTGACCTGTGAAACTCATTGCCCCAGGAGCTGAGAGGTTGTGATGCTGTGAAGATCTTGAAAGAAAACAGCTTCTCTGAGCATTTCAAATGTGAAGAAACCCCCTGGGGTTTCAATATACTGTACAAATTTGGCTGTGATCTTCTAGATCCTGTTGTTACAACTGATAAATACAAAACTGTCAGGATAAATAATGAAACTTTGAGCTTCAGAAGGCATATTATTGTTTCTCTTGTGTTAAGTGTACAGCTGCTGCAGGGGTAAAATATCTTCCTGTCTAAGGAGAGGGAAGTGGAGCTTTGGCCTCAGCTCTGCTGGTGGCTGTGCCTCTGGGTAATGTCCATCCCTTGCACAATAGTTTCATGTAAGGGTGTGTCTTCCTAGGCAAGTTGGCACCCTTGTCTAAACTTGGGTGTAAACATAAGGTGAAATAGGGTTTTTTTGCAACAGCTATTAATATTTAGATCTTTTTTTTTTTCCCTCTTATGAAGGACAGGGCAGGAAGGCACTTTATGAGACTTGGCCTGTGGAAATACAGTGTAATGTCATTAAAACTTCTTTTCAGGCACATTCTGCTCCTCATTCTCACCTTTAATATGAATTAGGGTAAAACTCAACTGCTAAAGACAGTTAAAACCAGAAGCTGAAACTTTAGAGACTTGGGTAGTTAACACTTAATGGCTTAAATATATGATGAAATCATGCACCCCAATGCAGATACGGTTTTAATTCAATTTCTGGAAGTCTGCTGTTGGCTTTTAAAGGCTAAGCTTTGTATCTAGAACTTGGAATAGAATTGCAAACCTCTTTGGTAGCTGGTTGTATTCTTACTCTTTATTTCACCCACTTTCTTAACAAGTCTCTAGCTCTGCATCAGAGTTTGTGGTGCATAAATCATGCTTACAAAGGGCAAAATATCTGCATAGCTGCCTTCTGTACTGGAATTAGGTGGTTTTCCAGATTTATCCTGTTTAGTTGGGAGGGCTTTCAGTTGATTTTTTTTTTAATGTTTGAAAACCTACAAAGTAGCATCTCCCAAGATTGCTGGCACCAGAGTGCAGGGAAGCAGACTGCCAGAGAGAGAGTGATTGCATGGGGAAAGGTCAGTTAATTTAGAAACAGTCCCAGTTCTGGGGGATTGGTATCAAGTAGAATTTTTCTCCAGCCTCTTAGCCCTGTAATAAGTTCTTCCTGGTGCTGAGATGCTGTTGCTAAAGGCCTGTTGAAGGCAGAGGGAGTGTGAGAGTGACTTTCATTTCCATCTGGATTTCAGAAACCCTGCTTGCTAGGGTGTCTCTGTTGTGACAGGTGTCTGGCCGTCTTGACTGCCTTGGCTTGAGCTGGGCCTCTGTGTCTGTTACTGTTGAACAATGGGACAAGTCACGCAAGATCTGCAAAAAACTGACCTCTTGCTGCACTTGGGAGGAGGAGAAAACAGCAGTATACATTATTGATAAAACACTTTATACAAGAGCAATTAGTTCTGAGCCTTCCCCACCTCTCTGCTGTCTGAATCAGTTGTGGAGGTGTGAGGGAGGGTGAATGCTGTGTTGTGTTTGTGCACAAAAGCTAAGTCTGCCAGGGAAAATAAGGAAGAAGTTCTCACAAGTGTTGGCTCAATAAAACATCCAACACAGCAATAGTAATTTACTTTTAAATGGTTCTTGCTGTTTGTGGTAGTCTTCATTTTTGGCGATATGAAGTAATAACTGTGTAGGACAGCTTGGGTTTAAAACCAAAGCAGGATTTTTCCTCCATCCTACAAGAAGGGAGCAGGTTTCACTGGAGGGCAGGTGTGGAGGAGGAGAATGGTTTGAGCTTGGAGCCTGAGCAGTCAGTGTGAGAAAGGGCTGTGTGACAAAAACCTCTGTGGATAGCATGGGAAAGCATCCATGATACTGCTCAGTGTGGAGCTTCTCCCATGTCTTCGTTCCTGTCTATCCCAAGCATCAAAGCTCATGAGGAGAGTGCTCTCTGGTTTTATGTGAACCTTCTAAGCTCAAACCCTTGAGGCCACTCAGTGTGCTGTGTTTGTATTGTGTGCCCAACAACTGTTTTCTAATTCAGTCATGCAAGTTCCAGATATTTATTTATTTCTGCTTCTTGAGGATGCTCTGACTGGGCAGACCAAAAGGGAAGTTTCTGTCTTTTAAACCTGATCTTCTGATCTGCATTTGAGCAAGTTAAAATAGGGGTGGCTTGGTAGGGGGAGGTGTTGTTAATATTACCACTGGTCACCAACTTCTCGTGTACACAACACACCACCTTCATCACCAAGGAGCATTGCTCTGTTTTATATAAAAAACAAATAACATTAATGTGTCCCATCTTCCCTTGGTTTCCTGCTGCGTAGGGGATTACCAGGAGACTACTGCTTGTCATTCCCCCTTTATGTGCACAAGAGCATTAAATGCTCTTTGCCTGAGATTAACACTCTTAATATTATTAATAAAAAATTAGGTTCTGGTTTATGTTGCTTCTTATTACTAAGGGCTCCTCACCTTCTCTGAAGATCAGTATCCTTCTAAGCTCCCAAGTCTACTAGGTTTGGGTTTTTTTGCAAAAAAGAGCTCACCAGGATAGAACTCCCTCAGTTTCAACTTTTTAACTTGAAGCCATTCATAGGAGGAACAACTTTTCTAATGCAGTGACCCTACTGAGAAATTACACTGCACTGAGGTGTCTGTTCAAGGCTTCAAATGATACTTAAATTTTAATTAAAAAATAAATTAACTTTAATGAGATAATTTACGCTTTCATACCATATTTAATCTAAATCTGCAAGTTATTCATCAAAATACCTTCTACCTGTGGATTGTAGCAATCTTTAGATTCCTGTGCACATTTTGTTGCATGATAATACAGAAATCTTGACTGGTGCTTTGTATCTGCACAGAGCAGTCAATGGCCCTGCTTCAAAACTTGGGGATTGTGGGGGTTTTCTAA
The DNA here is from genome assembly GCF_041296385.1 of Aphelocoma coerulescens. Classification (NCBI taxonomy): domain Eukaryota; kingdom Metazoa; phylum Chordata; class Aves; order Passeriformes; family Corvidae; genus Aphelocoma; species Aphelocoma coerulescens. The sequence continues at coordinate 4,788,623 of NC_091026.1, read as the reverse complement.
TTTTCTGTTTACTTTTAGAAAATGGGTTAATTACATTTATAAAGCACTTCCCTAACCAAACTAATAGAATCCTGTGCATGTTGTGAGCTGTCAGTGTGTATTGGTCACTGATTACTGCCACTGAGACATCAGGAGCAATGATCTCTTCCCACTTTGGTGTGACTGATGGCCATTAATGGTCCAGAGCTGACTGCTTGTGTTGTAGGGGGTATTTCTAGGGAGCCCAAAATCAGTATTCCTGGGACCTCTGACATCCTCCCTGTTTGGAAGAACTTAATCTGCAAATACTCATGGTTTGGTGCTTTCATTGAGTTGGTTTCACGCTTTTTAATTTTTATCTTCTGTGTAATCAGAGCAGAAGTTGATTTCCTTCTCTTCCACCCCCACCTTTTTCTGCTATTCATTCTCTGGAAGGATTACATTTTAACTACTAAATGTCAGTAAATGTCAACTTTTGCTTCCACCCCAAACCTTCAATTTTTTTACTAAAAATTATATGAGGGCAAAGTAATCTGTGAGACATCACTCTTCCCATTTTTTCCCTTTTTTAAAATCTCAAATGCACTTAGCATTCAATAAATAGAAACTGTACTTCTGAAGTATGATTAAATTTGTTGCTATTTTTTTCCCCAACTGAATTTGGTGTTTTCAATATGTATTTTTTTAAATAAGGCACCAAAGAAGACAAAAAGTAAAATCACTTTAAAAATAAAACAAAAACTTGCACTTGAACTTTTTCTGAGGCAAGGTAGTACTGTATTATCTCTACTTTATCTTTACAGTTGATATGCTTCCCACTCCCCATTTAATGAGGTCTTTTCCCCTCATTTTATTTTTATTACTTATATAGAAACATAAGCTCTGGTATATTATTTGCGTGTTTCTTGTTTTCTGAAATCATGGAGCTTGTTAGCTCAAAATAAAATACATTGGTTTGCCCTTTTTTTCATGTTTATATATCTGTGTGTAAGAGCATGAGAGCCAAAATTTGTATTATTGAGAGAAAAGGGAACAAATAAGCATTAATTACTGGGAACTGTAGCCCACTAGAGGCTTGTTAGTAACTGCAAATTTACAACAAAACCAAACTTGTAGGATGAGTTTTCTGCCTTTTTCCTGAAAAGCCTGTTGGAGTTTGGCTTGAATTGGGAGTTCAGTTTTGAAGCTCTATTTGTTTGCTCACTGACTGTGAAAGTAGAAGTCAGGAAGCATTGCCATTTTTGGGAATACTCCGGCTTCCGTACATTCTGTAAATCAAGGATATAGGAAAGAGAAGTCCCAAAGCAGATGGTGCTGCTGCTGCTCAATGTGACTGTGCTGTCTTTGTGCCTCTGACCCTTCAGTAACCCGAGGTTCTCTCATTTAACATTGTCCCCATGAGGTCTGTGTTCCATCTTCAACATTTACATTTCCCTGTCTATCCACACAGGATTATATTTTACATCTTAAAAATTGCCAAACATGTGAGTAGAAAAATTTGGATATACGAGGCTTTTACACAGCAGAATATGCCAAAGTTTACCTCGGTACTTTGTTCAGATGCTCCCATGGAAGACTTGGAGGAGCTGTGAGGCACATTTAGTATTTCTGCTGTTTGGCCAAAGTACTTTCTACACGCAGTTGTTACTGTTCCATGCAGTTTTAGAAGGCTGGGGGAGCAGTGGGAAGTGTTCCCTGTGCTGTTTCCTGCAGGCTGGGCTGTGAGTTGTGCTGCTCTGGGCAGTGGCTGCTGCCTATGGAGCTGCTCTCCAGCACAATGAGTGCCCCACAATGACTCCATGCAAAGGACAGGCTTTGATTACACGAGGACAAGGAGTATTCTGGGATGATTTCTGTTCTCGAAATGCACATGCTCTCCACTCAGGTCATTCTTGCAGGATGGTATCTATTGTACGACCTCCCAAATGGCTCCTCTGCTGAGGTGATCGAGGTACAAAGCTGAGAGCAGCTGAGTTGATCAGGGTGATCTGGATGATGACCCCAGAGATGATGAGGATGTGCCCAACTCAGTTTCTCAGCATGAGTGTTCCTCATGAGGGGAAGCCTTATGAGGAGCAGCTGAGGGCACTTGGTTTGTTCACCCTGGAGGAGACTGAGGGAAGACCTCACTGGAGCCTTCAGCATCCTCCCGATGTGACCAGGGACAGCAGGGAATTTCTGGAGCTGGGGAGGTTTAAGCTGGATATCAGGAAATACCATCAAGTCATCAGAGCTTTCTAATATAGACCAATTTTTAGTGGGATGTACTGTGAAGAGATACAAAACTCTTATCACTCTACTCTGAACTTTCTTCTGAAGAGAGGAAAGAACATTCTGTGGCTCTTCCCTCACTTTGAAACAAATCTAAATCTAATTTGCTGAAAACTAGGAGAGTTTTGACTATGGCATCAAATGGCTTCCCCTTCCCTGACATTGTGGTTGAACTGGGGTCTCTCTGCTGGAGCAAGAGACATGAGTATTATAAAAGCCATAGAATTGGCCCAGTAGTCTCAGACTTCTTTAGTTTGATTAAATTTATTTAAAATTCTCTACTTAAAATATAGTGCATTATTCCTTACTCCGCAAGTCAGGAAGTGTGAAATAAGTATCTTCTAATTTCACCTAATTTATTGATAGCTTGAAATGGGAGAAAAAGAGGCAGGAAATTACTTACCTGTAGACTTTGTAAGACAAAAAAGGTAAGGTACACAAATGATTTGGTATACCCCAGTAGAACTGAGGAAAGTAAACCAACTAATAAGTATAATGAGGCTGAAAGACATGGAGTTAATGACCCTTACTGAAAGAAGAGAGCAATCAGATAAATGAGTCCAAGAATTATTGATTTTATTATTTTAGTTAAAATAAAACAAAATCAGAGTGGTAGAAAATTACATATTTTTTTAAAGGCAGTGTAGTGGCTCAATTTTGTGTCATATAATGCTGAAATGAAGATAATTCCTAGTTTTGATCATTGGATCAATCAGGCATTAATAAAGGTAGCCAGTCTTTTATTCAAGTCTTTGGTTCTTTACTACACCAGAAAAATTAGGCTGTATTTGAGCAAAGCAAATGAAGAATTTGCAGTAAAAGATGCTGAGGGTTGTATTAAGTCATCGATTCCTCCGTTTTTGTAAATGATTTTCAAGCAGAAGTATGAGGTACAGATTAATAACAGTAAGGTCATCAATACAATGTTACAAAATCAAAACAAAGTGGAAGACATGGACTTCTCCAGAAGATGAGAGAAATAGGCAGAAGTAAAATATTGAGCCTAATGCAGGCTGATGCTTGAAATTATCCCTTCTGGGGATTAATAACTGACAGCACAGTGGCATTAAAGAAGTTAAAGAACTTTCTATAGCGACCCTCAGTTAAATTTGGTTCATCAGGGTTGATCTGATTTGCTACAGTAGTGCTGGAACCACTTAATGTGTGGATGGAACTGCCTTTGCAGCCTGCAAATCTCAGCATCAAGTGACAGATACTGCCTATCAAGGAAACATCAAGCATCTGAATTGTTCCAAGAGCAGATCGTTCTGGATAAGGGGTGTTTGAAGGGAGAGCGGTGATGAAAGCTGAACAGATGTGGTTTGAAGACAGCATCAGGAAAAGGCATCTCAGAATACTGATTACTTTCCTGATGTAATTAGCCTCTAGGGCAGTATCAGCGTTCATTGTGGAAAGAAACAAAAAGAACCACCAAAGTCATTGTCCTTGCTCAGGCAAAATATCTGTAAGTTGAGAGAGTGGTTTATCTTGGTGAAGACATCAGATCTGTGACTAATGTGATAAATCTCATGTCAAAAGAAAAAAAATAGATGCCAGGAAAATGATGCTATTGTGAGGTCAATGCTGTGAGTGCTGTTTCCAGGGAGCTCCATTGTGCCTCTGCAAAGAGGCAGAATTGGGCTGGACCAAGCACTTTGCTTCCTGGTGGGTTTGCCTTGGTCTGCATGGCCTCATGCATTTTAGTATTCTGACAGATTTGAAGGTGGTTTTTCCTGTGCTGAACTGAAATAGTTTTGCAAGAGTTGTTTGGGCAGAAATTTTTCAACCTTTTCCAGTAATAAGACTAGAGGAAAAAGTTGTTTTGGCTATGTAAAATATAAATTTAGGGTCCAGTGATTTGCCTGTTACTTGGATTTGAGGTTTATTGAGGGGTGAATTTTGTTCCAGGTGTGTCTTGCCCTGTCACCCTTAAAATCATCCCAAATTCAGCCAAATTCCAAATCTGTAATGATCAGTCTGCTCTCACATGCACAAAGCTCCCTCATAAGCAGTGTTGGTAAACTGAGCATTCAGATGTAGGAGATGTCAGGATCCATGCTGTGTTTATACTTCTGACTGTCTTGCACTGTGTATTTTCTATCCCACTTAAGGATTTTTCAGTGCACAGACAAAAATATCAGAGTGGCAAGTGATTGATTTCAATAGCTGGTTTCATCATCATTGTTCAGTGTAAGGATTTCTTTATTTCAGGTTAGCTTAGATATGCTCTGAAAACAGGTTTTGGCCTTGTTTTGTTCATTTCCTCCTGGTTGTGCTTTGAGGAGTTTTCACTCTAATGGCTGGATCCCTGTTATTTTCACAACATGGCTTTAAGATATGTTTGCATTGTCTCTACTTTGTGTATGTGGAGAAGATTAATAGGTTAAACTTGTGAAATTCCACTGAATTTTGTGAGCTGAATATGAAATATCTCAGATGAGGGTGGCTTAGTTTTTGTTCCCCCCCACTGTTACAGATTGCACTTGAACTCAATCAAGCTTTTTAGATCCAAGCTGTGTCCCAGCTGGGAGTGCCCAGGACTTTGGCAAATCAGGCCACAGTCCATACTCTGGGAAATGAGGAATAGGCAGTTAGAGACTACCTGTGTGGCTCAGCTGACTTCCTGAGCATTGCATGAGACACCAGGAAGAACAAGAGGAGAATCCGGATTTCTGAGAGTAGCATTCAGCTGTGGCTAAAGACACTTCTTTCTTATACTGCACTTTCCACTATCTGTGTAAAATGCAGAGGAGATGGGAGAGGCTCCAGATGGCAGTTCCTGTCACTCTGCGCCCCAGCTTGCATCCTGACTGGGTTCAGGTTGTACTCTTCTGTAAGGACAAAGAGGGAGGAATAGTGTAATAATACTGTGTTTAATACATACAATAATATTCAGGTTACTCAAGCACCTTAGTCCTGAAGTTCACTAATGTTAGAAGGGCAATTTTAATCATATTATAAAACCTGTATTTTGCTTTTGGTAATTATCACAAAGGCCTATTGTTAGCAAGTAGAAGGTAGACTAATGGTTCTTTTTTTTCTGCAACATTTTATTTATTATCTATTTGTTGAAAGGGTATTAAATGGTTCAGAGAAAACAATTTATAGAAAGAGCAGAACTGATGGAATTGCTCAGTTCTGCTGTGTGCACAGAATTTATATTATTAGGATTTATTACAGTTTCTGTCATCTCTGTTGAAGATTGCTAAGTAATTTATGCCAGAGCACCCCACTGCAGTAGAACATGAGGAAGTGACATCCAGAAACAGGTTTTGTCCCAAAAGAAGTCTGTGACCCAGAAAAGGATCTGAGATTCCTGGGTCCAGTGTCCAATAATAGCAAGAGCTTAGGCTCTTGACCAAGCCATAGCAATCCATGGGTTGCATGTATGTAAATAAATTATTCTGTCAGAAAAATCCACGGTGAAATCTTACAGGCAATCCCAGGGCCATGAGCTGCAGGAACCTTGGAGTCAATGCCACAGAGAGAGAGTGTATCACACAACAGCCCAAAAGGAACGCTGCTCAGGACTTCAGTGTTGCTCAGGTTATTGCTGATGTTGCCATCAGTCACTTCCGATAAATCCTCACCGTTCTTTCTTTGTTTCTCTGAAGCCTTTCCAGTAAAGCCTGCAACCTGGGCCTTGTCTGCTTTGCTGCTAAATGATTTATTTTTTAGTCATGAACATGCAAAGAAGATGATTCAGTTTTTATTTCTTAATTTTTCTTTACAAAAGTTACCTCATTTCCCTAGACTGGATCAAAACTTCAGGGTTTTGAGCTGCCAAAGCTTCTTTTACAGGTGCTTCTGTGTGTGCAGTGGTCACAAGACACACTGCAAATGGCCCTGGTGGGAAAATAAACTGTTTAAGCTGGGTTTTCCTTTCTAGTTTTTATTGGCCTGGTATTAGCAGCTCAACTAGATAAAAGAATATTAATGCATCTGAAAAATTTAAACACTGCTTGAGTTTTGGAACCAGCAGCTCTGAGCAATGAAAAGGATCCTTTTCTTGGGGTATTGCAGGAGAGATGGGAGGCTCCAGGGCTGGGACAGAGGGAGGGAGGGCATGGGATTGTGGATGTGATGCCTGCTCTCTTTCATGGGTTGAATTGGTAGGGCTACCACAGTAAATTCTATACTAACTTTGCCCAAATCATAAAAACTTGGAAACAAGATGTCTGAGCTAGAGGTGCAATAAATAATAACTCCACACTGAACACAATAGATTATTGATAATAAAATATATGGCAACAGCATTAACGGGCAAAGAGCATGAACAGGCAAAGAGGAGGTGGGAGAGATAGAATGAGGAGTGTGACTATTGACTGGGTGCCCTGGATTTTAGGACCGGCAAGAGCAAATGTGTTTTGGAAGGTTTACATAGTCAAAGAAGATAATGTTATCAGATGTGGCCTAGATGAAATCTGGACTGAGAAATATTGCAAGAATGTACAGCACTACAGACTATTTATAAATCTGTAATCTTTACATTTGACGGTATCTTTGCAGAATGCAACCTTTAAATTTCACCTTTAAAGTGCTAGAGAGCACTGGGATTTAAATATCTTTCTATCTTTTTCTTCTGTCAGATATCTGTTTGGCTTTGTACCTTTTGCAAGGTATGTAAGATAACTGTATGGCTGTATCCAGGAGAATAAAGTTACTGCACACATTGCAAAACAGCCAGGGATTCAAGGCCAAGGCCTGCAGAGTTGAACAGAGCTCAAAGGTGGGGAGAATTTATTTACAAGTTTCCAAAGACATGGGCACTGTGCAGCTTTGAAAGTTGCAGCCAGGAGTTTTATGGGCAGAGGAGGAGGTGGGGTTGTGGTAAATGTTAAAATTTAAAGTTTCCAGACGTGTCGAAAGGAGGATGGCAGGCTCTGTGGCTCACTTCACTTGATTCACCTTCTTTGATTGGTTTCTGTTTCATTTATAGTTTCTCTAAATAATTGCTTAATTTGAATATGCAACTTTATTTCTTATAACATTATTTTTTGGTTTGTAGGTTTGGTGCTATTCTAGGGTGGCCAGAATTTGGGTCATGAAAAATAGTCACTTAGTCATTTGAGTTAAGCATCCAGACTTCAGTCCTGTTCCTGCAGCCAAATCTTATTCCATCTTTCTCAACAGGCAAGATAATTTTTCTTTCTGATTCAGAGGCTGGATTACCCTTTATTAGAAATTGCCTCAGTAAGCATGTTACAGAGTTATGGAGAGGCTTCACTGTCACATTCCACGGCTCACGTTCTCGTGGTCTTTTCACAGAAGGTTCCCCAGGATATGAGAGTGAAACAGGTATTGCTGTAACAGTCCTTTGGGAAATAGCAGCAGTGTTTTTCCAGTAGTTCTTGCTGTGGCACTGTATAATCTAGAAAGTGAATGCAGCTCTGGCCTGGTATCCCCTGAGAGTCTGGGTGCAGCTCTCGGGTTCTGCCACTCTCATGAAACTTGCCTTAGGGGTGTCTTCCTTTTTCAGGCTCTTTTCTGAATTCCCCTTACCCTGTAATGAATCTATGTATCCCTGAAGAGGTTTTCTTGCTAAGACTCACCTTTTTTTTTGTTGGGTGATAATTGGTTTTGGGAATACCTCTCTTAAAACTGAGCAGGAAATGGTATTGTGACTGCATGAAAGCTTTATCAAATACAACAATTTGTATTCCCCACACTTAGAAACACCCAGAACTTTTTAAATTCCTCACAAGAAGTGAGAATAGCCATACCCTTCCCAAAACAGAGAGTGGTTCCCCCTCAGCTGGGCTCTGAGGAATTCAGGGCTATTGTCCCTATTTTGCCAGCTCGTGTTTCAGGGGTGAAAACTGGGAGATACTGCGCACTGTAGGCATGCAAACAGTTCTCTATAAGAGCTGGAAGGACTCAGGTAGTGAAGTGGAAGATCCTCATCTAATTCAGGCAGAGCAAGGACCTGGAGGTAGATTTCTGCAGCCAGACTTAATAGGAATTTGGTTGTTGGTTATTCGATCTGGAAATCCTGGTTCTCTTGGTACTTTTCCATGGTGGTTCTGTCCAGGACCTATGAATGCTTTTCTACCAATCTGCTGTATATTTGCATGTGGAAACTTCTAGTTTTGACTAAAATAGTTCTAATCTTGCAGTTGGAAATACAGATAATTATGAATTCTGGCAGAGCACCCCCCCTCCCGTGTTCAAAATATCACAGCCTCTTAGTTTAGCATAGTCATTGCTAAGAAGAAACTGAGACTTCAGGAGTTTTGCAGTTTAATGCATTAAGGTTTGAAAAATGTCTCCAGATCCTGCAAGAGTTGGTATCATCATTTAGTATTACCAGGTGTTTTGAAAGGGATCTCATTTGCTGACCTGGTTGAGCTCGTCCTGCATAGTTGTGTGATGAGAACAGTGTGTCACTGTCTTGATGTTCTTTTCCTGGACCTTCAGGGATTCTCCTCCCTCACCCAAAACAGAGCACTGGGAGTGGAGAAGCCTGGGGTGGCAGGGTTGCTGGGATGCTCTTCGGAGCTGGTCTCCTGCTGGTTGTGAGCAGCCCTTTTAACTTCCATTAGTGACTAATGGGGGGCGGGACGGTCAAACATGTGTCTGGGAATTTACAAACAAATAATCCACTCCCTTGGTTATGAAAAGGTGAAGATGGATCAAGAGAGGTTTCTAAAGGTCTTCAAAGCAGCCCCTGCCTGGGAAAGTGTTATATGGCCATATATAAATAAACATAAAGCTTTTTTGGTGATGGGAGAAGGATTAGCCGATGGAAGTTTAAATTTCCACCACCTGACAGGTCTTGGACAAAATCCTACATATTAAGCAGGTGTCATCCAGATCTTCTGGGGTGTGGCAGGATGTTCAAAATCTGTAAATTCCCCAGTCTCCAGCTGGGGATCTGTCTTCCCAACCAGAGGGAAGAACATCATGGCTGAGTGCCTTCTCCCCTTGCCACTGCCTGCCGTGAAGTGCTGGAGCAGCTCTGTGGAGGGACCAGCAGCTGCACGCTCGGACAATCTGTTTCCCTGTTAACATGGCTTTAGTGCAGGAATGTTTTGCTGTTTCCTTGGTGTGCCACATCCAGGAGAATGAGACTGGACGAACACACATCGGTTCTGTGAAATTATCACCTCAGGAGTCAGGAGCACGCTCATGGGGCAGCTGTTTCCAGAGTACTGATGTTAGTTGGAAGCAGGCAGGTAGCTTCTGAGTCCCTTTTCTGTTGCCCCAGCTTTCTCACTCCCTCCTCCCCCTGCCTCAAGCCAGACTCTCTCTCAGACACGCTGACTTGTGGAAGTGAGCCAACATTGCAGTGTACCACAGGCAGCTACTACTGCAGGGAGAGGAGGGGAAGGACAGTGCCTTAAGAAAGGGAAACGGATATGCTTCAGCTTGGAAAGATGAAAAGGATCTAATTCCTGGAATGATTTTTGTTTTTAATCAGTGCTTTTGCTACATCTCATTTTCCTGACCCCTGTGCAGTCCTCTCAGCATGGTGTTACTTTAGACGAGACATCAAAACATCAGACTTCCAAATATTCCTGAGATCCTCCTCCTCTTCCTTTTTCATGTACAGTCATGAGGCAGCCAACACAAGGCAGGGGGAGAGAGGAAATTATTCAGGAATGTGAAGGAAATGCTCTTGATTTTGGCAAAAATACGCCCTTCCATTTAAGCTGCTCTGTTCTACCTTTGTGGTGCCTGACTGCTTCCTGTCAGCTGGTTGCAGGGAGTCAGAACCATTCCTCTCTAACCTCTGTCAAAGAAATGGAACATGGATGTTGGGGGAAGGAGCCCTCTGCTCACACCTCTCACTCCACAGCATATCCTGGTATAGGGAAAATCTTTAGAGTGAGGTAAGGTGGCTAAAAACTGAAATAAAGTGGGCAGCAAAATGGAAAGATGTTCCCTGCCCTCAGAATCACTGAGGAAATAAAGTCTGCTTGCCTGGAATAGCTGGGAGCTGTGACTCATCAGGAACAGGAGTTCTCAGCTGTTGCAGGAGAATCTCCAGAGCTCGGGTGCTTGGACAGGCAGGTTGGGAGCCTGGATGGGCTGGGCAGATGCCAGGTTTGGATGAAGAAGAGGAGATGTGGTCAGGAGGCTGTGGGTTAGAAGGATGAAGCATTTACTTGGTGAGGGGATCTTGATTAAAGGTGGCTGGCAGGGCATTTAAGATTTCTGAGAGGAAGTGTGAAGGAGTGTCTCGTTGTGTATGAACTGGCAGGTCCCAGCTGCATTCTAAGAAGTGTTTTCCATCATTGTGGATATTAAAGAGCACTTAAGTAATGAGTTCTGTAAGGCATTAGCTGCTCCAGGGATGTGCTGTGGGGCTTGAGAGGAGGGTTGGGCTTCTGGTTGCTGGATTCTGCTGCCATTGTGGCAAAGCAGAGCTGTAACCCGGGGTGGCTGAGCCAGTGCACCCAGCAAAAGCCATCAATGAGAATTGTAACATAAATAACAGTTTTACTGCAGTGTCACTTGCCTGTGTGGATTCCATCTGTTGAATTCCCCCTCCCCCCAGAGTATTTTTCTTTTCTTTCCTTGCCTTTCCTGTGTAATGGTTTAGTTAGCTTTAGAACATATATTCAGATGAAATAAGGACAAGAAGTCTTGGGAGAACAATCTACTTTTTCTCTTCATGGCTTCTTTTGCATTTGTAGCTCTGCTGAGTGCCGCATAGTTTTGTTTCTGTTCACAGTCACACTATTCTTTATCATGTTGTTGCTGTACACAGTAAGCAGTTCCAGGGATCTTTATGCCTGGAGGACTATTAAGCTTCCATCCCCAGAGCTATCTACTGAGTTGTGACTTAGATACGGATACAGATCTTTGCTTGACGATGCTGACAGCAGAGCTTGCACAGACATGAGTGTGAAAACACATAGCAGTGATTTGAAGCACTAGAGAAATCTTACAGATGTCCTTGCTGATGGCTTTAGGGCTTTGTTTTATTCTTTCAGACAAGTCAGGTGGCCACAGGTGACAGCTTTTAGGATTGAATGTTTGATGTTGCGCTGGCCAGAGTCACTCCAGTCAAATTCCCAAGAACTGGGTCAAATCTCAGTATCTCTGCTGTGAGAGACATGAGGTAGAGTTGCTGTCAGTGCCACTGTTGTCAGGGATTTAGCCAGTTTCCCCCTAAGGTAATGCTTAAATGAAGTAGATGAGCCCCATGGAATGGGAGAAGGAAGATTTGAGAGTTCTTTGTGTATTTCTGGGTTCTTGGATGATTTAGGAATACTTAAAACAGACGATGCAGCAGGAGAGAGACACTGCTTGGTTGTTCGACAGAATGCACAAATGTGGGTGTAGAGGAAGGAGATGTCAAGGAAGAACAGCTCTGTTTGAGAAAGAGCTGGCCTGGGGTGGCATATTGCCAAGCTTTGCATGCATGGATGGCAACCTGAAATTCATGTGGAAAGGGATGGGAAGTCAGCTAAAAGGGAGTTTAGGTGTGTGGGCAGTGGTATGACAGGACAGTATCTTCGTTCTGAATTTCTCTGCCAAATGGTGAGGATGTGGAGGAGAACAGAGTTGCAGGTATGAGGGGAAGCTCATTAAGGTGTCAACTGTCCAAAAATGGGGCTGTGGTGCAGAGAAGGGTGAAAAGACAGACACATGGCAAATGGCTACAGCAGGAATCCAGCAGGCACCCTGAAGAGCCTCTGTCAAAGCCTTCCTGGGAGTTCTTGGGTGATTTAATCTTCTTGACTGTAGTCACACATGCAAGAAATTCGGAGAAAGGCTGGGGGACAGCTTGGGTTTCTCTCAGAGCTACTGTTATCTGTGATTAATGAGATTAAACATGTTCCTAATTTCTTCTTCTACCTTGCTCAGTATTATCACATCTGTGGTAATTTCCATACTGCTGATTGGTGTGAAGGCTGGGAAAGAGAACATTGGACTTAGATCTTCTCGGTGCCTTCTGCCACATCCTGCTCCAGCAAAGCTGTGCCATGGCTTGCTAATGTTGATATCATTGTTCTGCTGTCCCACACAGCAGTACGGGTGATTTTCATGGCAGTTACCACTGAAATGGGCATTAGAGCACTCGGAATAATATCTATATTTTCTCTTTCCCTTTCTTTCTGTGGAAAATGTGTAGAATGTTACTACTTGTTAGGTATGCTATTGAGGTGTTCTGGTTTTATTAAAGAAAAACAGAGGTGTAAGGCAAATTTATAGCAAAATATAAGAAAAATGGCATGGTATAATATATTGGGAGGAGGGAGGATTAGGGGCAGTTAAAATGGAACTTAGGAACTGTGTCTGTCAGTATTGGGAAGTGTGTGAGAGGGTCACATCCTGGCAGAACCACATTCCAGCCCATTTCCTGGTCATGAAAAGTGCTGCTGTGTATTCCAGAGGTGTTGCTGCATCACGTTGCACAGAAGAACGTCGAAGGTAAGGAAATACAACTGTCACTTCAGAAAATACTAAGAGCTTTTTAGGATGGCCATAGTTCTTGTGGAAAACTCTGTCTCAGTTTCAGACTGGCCCCAAGACAGCTCTGACTCCTGGACAGAAAAGATGTGTCCTCATTGTGGGAGATTTCACTCTGGCAGGTATCAAAACTCTTGTCCATAGTGTACATCTCAAAGTTTTAAGTGATCCTTTATTTGCTTTGTTTCAAAGCGTAAGGATCTTGGACACGTAGAAGATCAAGATTGTAGTCTTGAATTTATTTTAGTGTTCTGTTAGTAGCTAAAGTCAAAGCAGAGGGAAAGTTTGATTGGCTGAAGATATGAGGAAGTGCCACTGTATTTTGTACTGCTGGAATTTTCTTACACAGCAAGGTTTCACAAGCAAGGTGCATTCATTTTGCTCAGCCAAGGATTGAGTATAAATTACTGAAGTTAAGTCAGCTGACTCCTTGTTACCAGAATTTATGAACTTATGGCTGTCAGGAGTGAAGTTTGTGTTGAAGGGGGTTTTTTTTGTTGGTTTTTTTTTTTTCCCTCTTTTTTTCTTTCCCCTTTTAAAGGCAAACCTCGGATCAGACACTTGAGTGAAATTACAAGGTAAGAAGTGTCATAATTTTCAGCTGGGATTTTAGATTTCCTTTTAATCAATTTGGGAATTTAGGAAGAGTAAAAATAGTGGCAGAGCTAGAGATTATTTTATTTTAATCACAGATTAGCATGTCTGGCTTTTGGAAAGGGCTTTACAGCAGGTCTCCCCAGCTGCTGAATATTGACTGCAGGTGTTGAATGCAGTTGTCAGTGCTGGCTAAACAGCATTTTGTGGTAGAAATTGTCATTAGGAGAAGGTAGAGAGAGCAGCTGATTTCTTTTTGTATAAACAAGTGTTTGAGGATGTTCTTGTCTAGTAGCAGCATGTTAGTAGCCGTTGGTGATTTATTTTTCTTTTAAAATCCATTTGCAGTGTTTTGAATACAACAGAAGCCACATGCAGCTGGTTTGTAGCCTGTCACAACTGAGAATAGCTGGAATCTTACAGTGCCAGTAGGAATTATTTTCTCACCCACACAGAACAAGCACAGTATTAAAATACAAAGTAATATTATGGTTCACATAGCATGCTTTTTATTTCAATCTACATATACCCCATGGTATTGACTGTACAGTTGCATATGTTTGGCACTGCAGTTCAAATACATTCATGTAAGATTATCAGAGTATCCGGAAAGTCACTTTTCTTTGTGGGCATTTTGGCTCCTTTTTGTACTTCCTTTTATGCCAACCTCACGTGTGCAAGGGGATACCTTTGAAATGTATCCTGGCCCTCAGCTTTGCCATTTCAGTTGCATTCCCTGTATCTCCACTAACATTTATGAGCAAAGACAGCTGACCTTTGCAGAGTGAATGGCTAGTTGCATGTGTAATTAGAGCATTAATAGTGCTATGTCTCATTTATTTACCTCAGGTTGTAGAGTCATGGCGAGTGCCTGGTGGTGACTCGAGTATTGCTACAATAAATAAAATTCAGAAACCACACCAAAGTTATTTTTGAGAGACCTGGTTGATTCACTGCAGGAGAGAGGCTTGGAGCAAAATAATATTTATGTGGTGTGTGCTCTCTAGGGATGGAGAAGCAGGAGTAGCAAAGTTCTTCAGCAGACTTGCTGTACGTCCAGTGCTCAGACTTTTAGAAAAAAACCCCATCTCTCTGTTAACCTGTTCTTTTTATCGTTGTCAATTCTACTCTTTTCTCCTGTTTTCCCTTTAAGACACGTGCTGAAGGAATTTGAAGCCGTGTGTGTCAGCAGGGAGCTGGTTTCAGCATGGCTCTGACTCCACGTGCAAGGAATCCTCCCTGAGTCCTTTGCACTTTCACTTGTGCTGGCAAGGTCCCAATGATCTGCTGTAGCTTCTGCCATTCCCAGGGATTAGCTGAGTAGAGACTGGAAGAGTGGAGGGAAGAGGTGGTAGAGAAGGGTCCCTTCGGTGCAGGCAGTACAACCCTGACACTCAGTAGGGTGAGCAAAAGGATTCAATACCACGGGCAGGAGTGTTGGAAAATTGTGCTACTCGACTGTTGTTCCTATTATTAGCTTGGAGAAGCCCACCTTTGGGACTGGCTGTCTGTCTGAGCCCCCATGGAGGGGCCAGGGAATGCCAGCTGTGTTGCAGCTTGGACAGCTCTGCAGGAATTGGGATGACAGTTTGTTTCAATGAAGCCTCGGAGCAGGTTTAATTTCGAACAGCCTAAGCTGCATTTGAAATAACAGCAGAAAAGTGGAAGGCTTACAGATGACCCTCTACCTATGCCTGCCCTGGTTTATCCCTTAGCTGTAGACTGCTGCTTCAGTACTAAACAACTCAAGCAGAA
The DNA here is from genome assembly GCF_041296385.1 of Aphelocoma coerulescens. NCBI lineage: Eukaryota > Metazoa > Chordata > Aves > Passeriformes > Corvidae > Aphelocoma > Aphelocoma coerulescens. The sequence goes on along the minus strand of NC_091026.1, from coordinate 4,773,602 downwards.
GTGTGTTGTATAGTTTTCATTTTAAAGAATAAAATCGGTGCTTTCTTGGAGTTTTGCAGGAGTGGATTCCCCACTCGCTGGGCTGCCATTGCAGGCACACACGTGGTTGGTGCTGCAGCTCGACTGGCGGGCAGTGCTGATGCCTGAGGAAGGAAACCTTGATTATTTCAATTCCTTGAGTGTTCTAACACAAAGGATGGCTTTATCCTTCATGAAGAGACCTGGAAACAGATAAAGGTTGTTAACATTGAATTAATAGATGTAGTGGAAATAATCAGGATGTAATAAAGGACAAAATGTCCAAAGCCATAAGATCTTTTTATTTTCTTTTTTTTTTTCTTTTCTTTTAGTAGCATAGGGGAGGGAGGGGATGAAAGAAACATTATCCAAGCCTCTTTTGCCATCAACCCCTCTTGAATAAAGAGCGACTGGAAGAACTGCTCTGCTGCGAGTGGTGTCAGGTTCTGTGCATCAGCGTGAATTCAGTTCCCAAGGCTTATTTGTAGGTTTCAGCATTTTTGTAACAGCCACACACAAAGAGGAAAGAAAGCAAAAACGCCCACATTTAGCCCCTTACACCTTTTATTTCCCAGCTAGAAACATAAATAAGCTAGATATAAGTGCCTCTATGTCAATATTGCATGCTAAGGACCCCCAGGACAGAACGTTTCTGTAGGTTCCATTTCTGTTTTAATAACGGGAAGCCTTCCAGTAAGGAAGATAGCGTAGAGATTATAAAACTGAGTGCCTAGGGAAGCAGAGTTCAGATTCTGGAACTGGTGCATATAAGAAAGAGATGGTTGCAGTGTCAGATGCTGCTTTATTGTAGCACATGGAGTAGATGAGAACTGAGCTTGTAACACCTCTAATCCAAGCACAGCACCTGTTTGGAACTAGGAAGAACTGCTGAAGTTTAAAATAAATAAAGAAGCATATGTGGAGGTCTTAATCTCCTATGTAGGGAGCAGATAGCAGGTCTGACAGGAATCTGTGTAATCTGGCAGTGCATATTAAAGAAAAGTCACTGAGAAGTGGTTGTTTCTTGTCCTCAGCCTGTTGCCTACCCATGCCCATGGATATCTTCTCTCTCAGTTGTTACAGTTTCAGAGTCCAGAAGATCACTTGCCACTCCCTGGAGTCCTGAGGTTATTTCCTGTATAGATCAGACCATTAAGGTATGAGGGTTCCTGCTGTCCTTCCCTGTGTACACCACACTGAATCAATGGAAAAGCTAATAGAAGATACTGTGTCACTTTTTGGCCTTTTTTTTTTCCTCTTTCCATCAAGAAATTCTGCACAGGGAGAAATTCCACAGAGCCAACCTTCCAAGCTGCAGTTTAGAATTTGTTTGGCAGGTGCTCCCCAACCCAAGCTAGGCCAGTGCCCCAGAATAAGAGTTCAGGCCTCCCTGCACTGCCCAGGCCCTGAACTGGCAGCACATCCTGGAGTGTCTGCTGGCATCTGCCCTGTTGTTCCTCAGGAACAGGCTGAGCACTCCCACTGTGCTGCTCTTTTCCCTCTTCAGCTTTTTCAGATATTGAGGAGAGTTGTGTGAATCACATCCTGTACTTTCTTGCCTTCCATCCATCACCCCTGTTTTTGGTGACCTCCCTTTTTCATCTGCTGCTTTTAGGCACTGGTTCGGTGATGCTGAGCTCCAGCAATACTCCAGTTTTGTACTGAGCAGCAAACTGTGTTCTCTGACCACACACATGGGCATCCCCTCGCAGCTGTGCAAAGGCTGCTGTGCTTTGTGTCATCTGGTCTCATGAGAAACTGGGAGATGGAGCACGTCTCTTGGGGTTTGTGTGGTTTTGAAATTGGGCTGGTTCATGATCCTGCCCACAGCCTATTGTGACTCAGCTGAACCTCAAGGGAACTTTAGGGGAGTGACTGGGGGCTCCTGTTCCCAAAGCTGCTCCTCCCTCAAACCAGCAGCACTGGAAAACTGATCTGAAATTCTGGGTTTGTTCACAACTGCCTCTGCACTTCTGTACAATATCAGGGAATCTGGTTGAAGTCTTATCAAAGCTATTGCAGCAATAGAAGCACATTTGCTCTTTGGGCTCAGGAAGATGGCAAAATGTCAATTTAGATTCTTTGCAAGTTTGTGATATTTAGCCACAAGTCTAAAATTTTAGTCTGTGTTTCTAAATCATCACTTAAATTTTGCAGAAGTTGGTGCTTTCAACCCTGCCTCGCTTACATTTTACGAGTGTCTGTGTCTCTAAAATGTATTAAAAGGTACAGTTCTGCCTTCCAGTTTTAGACATAAAGAGAAGATTTACTTTATTTTTGAAGTTCAGAAGGAGAAATCCAAAGGTTAACGGTTGGTATATCAGATGTTACTTGGTATGTGTATCTGCTCTTTATTTTTGAATTTCCTTTTCTCTGCTCCTCCAGGTGTCATCTTGACATGAGTACATTCAATCTTGGCACGAAGGAGTGTACAAAACTTACTTGAAGGGTGGAGAAAAGAAACTGCAACATCCTTGTATGCATCAAAATGCCTTGTAAAAGCTCTTCAGAGAGTGAAAATTCAATTCTCTGAAACAATTTTCATAAGCACTTGGTACAAACATGAAAAACAGCATCTCTGTGTGCACTGTGCAAGCACAAGAGACACAGATGATAGTGTAGTTACATTAATATAGAGACTGGGAATGTCTGATCAGTAGCAGAGAATAGAGGAGAAGCTTTTTGAAGTGTCCTGCTCAGAAGTGGCATTAATCCAGTCATATCCAAGCAATAAACACTGTAAGGCCTGGTTAATCCTGAGGGTGTTTGGGCTTTATTGTGGCACATGTAATTGAACTTTTGAAGAGACCTCAAGGCAGCAGCTCAAACTCAGAAGGGCAGAGGGGAAAATGCTGATGGACATTCCTACTGAGCTAGAACACAGTGGCTGTGAAGGAAATGCTGCTGAATGGGCTGACGGCTGAAAGAAGTAAAGCAACTGCACTTGGACTCACTAGTGGGCTCTTTGTCCAATTTGGAGCCATCTCTTTCTCTAGGAAGCTATTTGTGTTGGAAATGAGGCCATAGCCAGGCTGGAGCAGGAAGGAAGAGGCGGACAGTGATCTCAAAGGGGTGTGCTCTGGGTGCAGAATGACAGCCGTGCAGAAGTAGGTTGGCTGCGAGGGCAATGAACTTGGCCAGAAAGCTCCTGCAGCCCCTTGCTCTGCTGAAAATCTGTGCCGTGTGCGAGCTTTGGAGCCCGGCTGAGGGGCCCGGGGTGGTCACGGTGTGGGGCTCCTGCACATTCAGCTACAGAGCCACAGAGCTGCCCTCCTGAGCTCACTTGGCCCCTCCTGCAGACTCCCCATGCTTCACAGAAAAACAAAAATGTGCACTCGGCAGAGGAGTTGTAACCCTTTTCCTGCTCCCAGCCTGGAAGAGAAGCCATTTACCTTCTCTTCAGTCGTTCCTGAGGACTTCCCCAGCATTGTATGAAGTGCTACAGACCTTTCCTGCTGTGTTACTGTGTCTGCTCTGCTGAACGGGATGTTGAAGCAGCAAAGAGGTGTAAGACTTTATTCCCAGTGATGTAAATTGTCTGTATTGAAGTCAACAAAGAAAACAGAATTTGTGTCTTACTTCCTGTGACCTTTAAAAAATGTGTTTGCCTGTATTGAAGATGCCTGTGACACCATTTGTGGCTTGACTATTGGATGGAAACAATTTGTTTCCTGTTCTGATTCATAGGTCCCTAATGACAGGTTGGTTACATGTTAATTCTTGTTTTCAGCAATTATCATGCAGTTGTGCTTTCACTGGGACCTGATAGCATACATGCGTGGAAAGAGCTTCAGTTTAAGGCCTAATAGTGCAGCAACGATACTTTTTATTTGCCTGTCTGCTAACAGTTCCCCCACAGTTGTTGTGAGCCTTTTCTAACACAAATATATCTGAGGTGATTGTTTTTTGCTTGTTTTTTATTCTGTTTCACTACATTTAACAATGCTTTATATAGCATCAGTTTTGTTGCTGCTCCATCATCACCATGATTATTACCATAGGGCATAAAGTATCAAACTCAGATCACAGCTGTATTGTGCAGGAGCTGTATAAATGTGCAGTAAAGGGAGGCTCTGTCACAAAGTGTTAGTGGTGTCTGGAGAGACGAGGCAGAGAGGAACAGGCACGATTCAGCAATGTGCCCCTACTGCACAAAAGCTCAGTTGTGGTGTCGGGTACAGAGCAGTGCTTCAGACAGGAAGGGACACACTTCTTGTGTATGAGGTTGCAGGATCAGGAAGGATGAGCTCTTGCTGCCCTTCTAGAGATCAGTGCCTTTAAAATAAACTGGCCTGACATGTGACAGAAAAAAGTTCAAGCATCTAGATAGCCAAAGGTCCCTCTCTTACTCTGGTGAGGTCAGAAATATGTGTAGTATTTAAACAGCGCATTCAGAGTCACTGTGAAAGTCCTCATTGTTTCAAATCTTCCTGAACTTCTTCAGGGATTTGCACTGCACCCACCTGGAAGTCTCTTCTCCCAGCAGCTGGGGGGAGGTGGGAGGGTTATTGTCTTTAGCAGAGGGATTCTCTGTTTAAAAGTATTGCACGCAAGTAAGAAAAATTTGCTGTTTCCCATCCGGAAGTGGGTAAGATAGATCTGTCTCCATCTCTGATTCAAAATCTCTCCTTGCTGTCACTCAAGGCCCTTCCAGTTCCAAGGGACCAATTGTTTCTGTATTCCTCAATCTAACAAGTTGGACAGCCCAGAGAAGGTGAATGTGTTGTGATGGATTCTCATCCTTTGACTGGAGAAGGTTTTCTCATCTGGAGCTCATCTTTGAGCCCCAGTGCATAGTGGTGCCAGTTCATAGCAGGACGATGGTGCCTCACTGACTTTGCTCTCTCCTTTTTCTCCACAGCTCCTGTACGACAATCCCAAAGCCCGTCAGGAGGTCGAGTATCACTGGCGAGCCTCAGGATGTCCTCACATTGTCCATGTCCTGGATGTGTATGAGAATATCCATCATGGAAAGAGATGCCTGCTCATCGTCATGGAATGGTAGGGACCAGCAGCAGCCCCTCACTAGGCACTGCCTTTGGAGGGATGGAGGGAGTGGGAGAATGTTTTGTTTAGGTGGAAGTTGGGGGATTTCTCAGCAGCAGGATTTTGATTTGCACAGGAAATATTTTGTTCCCTTTATGGAACTGGTAAGGAAGTGTGCAGCTATTCCAGCCATCCTATGTGATGGAAGAATGAGGAACCTTAACCAGAAAACAAATTTGCATTGTGCTCCATAGCAATTGTCCTCATTAAAGCATTGAGTGATTAATACTCTCTTGAAAGATGCATCTCTACAAATACATTCTGCTTCGGTTGTGATCGGCTTCCAACTTCAGATGTGAATCCAATGATCCAACGTGACCTGTCTTGTAACTGTTTTGACTCTAACTTTCCCTATTCTCTCCCTGGTCTGCAATACCACAGTTATTGTCCTCTTCACTGGGGGACAAATAATTCTTTTAGGTGTCTTTGCTTCTTTCTTTTTCTTCCTCTGTACCCCTCACATGAAACAAGATTATTGTCAGCCTCCTAGTGCTGGCATATCTGACTTCCCAGTGTTGTGTGTCGTGCTTCCTGTGACAGGGTACATTAAACAGAAAGCATCAAAACTCCCTGGTCTTATTTTTTTTTCTGTTTATGCCATACCAGAATGGCTTTCTGCATTGATGCAAGTGAGTGTGATGTTTAGGGAGCATTGGCATAGGAGGCAGCCTGTAATCTTTATCTTTTCCTGCCGTGGCTCTGTGAGATTATATGGATGCACAGTCAGGTGTTAATTTTGTCCTTTCTGCTAATACAAGGTGGGGTTTTTTGTGTTCTTTGTTTCAGCATGGAGGGAGGAGAGCTGTTCAGCAGGATCCAGGAGAGAGGAGACCAAGCTTTCACTGAGAGAGGTGAAATATTGCAAGTTTAATTTTCAAGTTTGTGAAAGATTTTTTTCTTTCTTCTCCATTTCTCAGTTCCCTGGCTTAGTTTCCTTTTAGGAGTTTTTCTTTGCTTTCATTTATGGTTGCTGTTTTTGTTATTGTTATTTCTCCCACTGTGTGTTAAGAGTGATTTTGAAAAGTTCCTGAGAACCAGGAATTATGAGAATTGGCCAAGTTCAGGCAAAATGTGGAAGGTTTAGAGAAAAATCTTTATACAAATCTGCTCAGCTTCTTAATTTCTGTACCATGAGAGCGTCTGTTCCTCTGATCCCTGCTCTCGTGCCAGACCACCTCTGACATGATCAGTGTAGCTCCTGCTGCGATCTCTCTTTGGCTGTCCCTCAAGCAGCATCACTGCACAGCCACACTGTTGGGTCATGAGTGTAATGAGCAAATCACATCTGATGGAACATCTCCTATCCAAGGGTTTTAAAGCACTACTTGAAAGGAAGTGTCATTAGCCACAATGCAAACAAACCTGCTTGTCTATAGGAGGGGCTGAGCAAGTGTAAAGCCCTGCTATGAGACAGGGACAGAGTTTGCACTGGACTAGTCTTGCCCTTTTTATTGTCTTTGCTATTTATTATTGACAGAGAACCACAGGTCTGCTTGACCACAGTTCTCCCTGCCCCCTCATAGCAGACGAGCTTGTTTCTGCTCAGAGTAAAACCATTAATGTTTGTAAGGTGTTAGTGTTTGCAACTATTGGCCTGAAAAAAGTGTTTAGAAGCAGAAAAATACACATGAGCTTGTAAATTACTGTGACTTATTTTGCAGGTCTGGTGTAGAGGCCAGTCCGTTTTCTTCTTCTGCATTTCCTAGCCCAGGATGAATCCTTTTTAGTCCTATAAGAGACTTGTGCAGGGAAAATGAGCACTTTTAGAAACTCTATTTGTTCTTCTCTAAAACACGAATTCCAGGGAGAAAACTGGTTCTGTGAACATTAGAGACTGCACTCTACTAAAAACATTATTTTTCTACATTATATGGCATTGTATAACATTATAAATACTTACTCAGAAATCACCTGGGAGTGTTAAACAAAAAACCACCTTAATTCTTTCCTGAGATAAATGAGCCCTGTGCCACTGGATTCCCCAGGTTCACTGCCTGTTTAGATAGCCACAGCTTCCCATTAGGATTAGGAAGGAGGAGGCTGTGCAAGGTTTTCCCCAAAGAATAGGAATGTTTCTGCATTCTGATTGTCCTTGTCTGAGATTGTATAGTTTCAATCTCAAGCCATGTGAAAAAGGATTCCAGGTTACAGTACCAGTTCTGCCTGTGCAGAACCCAGAGGATCAGGTTGAAGTTTCTATTGTTTCCCTGTCAGTGGAGATGTGATATAATGCTCACATGGGAATGTCATTCCTCCTTGCTCTGAAACCCCTCCCTGTGTAACTGAACCCTTCCAGACTCCCAGAGCACTGCTGTTGCAAGGCAGCTCTCCACCAGTAGCATTTCCCAGGGGGGTTCTGTTAAGTTTTTGAAACATACTATTTCAGAGGTGGTAGTTCGGGCTTTGCTGAATAGAGCTGTTGATTTTGTTCCTCCTGATGAAAAACTTCTAAAGACAGTGAAGAATTAAGATGTGACCTATCCTAAAATTACTATATTGTTATGTTGCTCTATTTTTAGAAAATCTGTTAGATCTTCCTCCTACCCCTGAACTAGAAACTGAAAGCTAAATTTCTGTTTCAAACAACCAAGGACATGTCCTGGACAATTAGAGATATATTCTGGTTGGAGCTCCTTTCTTAACAGTTGCTGCTTGTGTACCTGCTCTGCTCTTGCTGCTTTTTTTGGTGAGCAAATTAAAGCATGAGTTTCCAAGCTCCTGAGGAGTCTGAGCTGTTGGGCTGCAGTGCCTGCTCAGGAGGAGGGCTGAGCAGCCGGGCAGTCGGGGGCTTGGTGCCTGCAAACCCAAAACACAGCTGTTAGGGCTAATTTTAGGGTTTCTCCAGTCTTGATGCTTGTCCTGTGTTCCAACAAGCTGTTTGTAAGCCATAGGCATTCCCGAGCTTGTCCCTGAGTTACAGTGGGAATATTAATGTGACCTTTCTCTAAAATTGTATTTATAGAGGCCGCTGAAATAATGAGAGACATTGGGACAGCCATCCAGTACCTGCACTCGATGAACATCGCACACAGAGATGTCAAGGTGAGGCTCCAAGGTGTGTGGGCAGGGGAATAGAACTCATGGCAAGAAAAAACCTGGGCAGCAGTGATTTTAACAGAACTGGGAGTGCAATCAGAGTGTTCCTGTTCCTCTGCCGGTGTGAGACAGGATTTGCTCACTAGTTTGCAACTAGTCCAAGGTTGGAATATTCATGTGTGCTAGTGCCTTCCAGTTGTGTATGGAATGCAGAAAAATCTCATGATAGTCAGATGCTTAGTTAAAGAGGTACTGCCCACTTGCAATCCATTAATTAGCAAGAAAATAACACTGCTTCAAGTGAAGTTATACTAGATGCCTCTATGTACAGTCTTTGCCAGTAATTAGTTGTTTTCAGCATCACGCTTGCATTAAAAAAAGAAGAACAAAAAAACCCCTCACAGAACCCCCAAACAGCAAAACCTTCTTCAGAAAAAGGAGAAACTTTTGGGAGGAATAATACCAATTTCATGCATCTAACCCATTTCAATAAGTGTGTGAATATTTGGGAAAATAGGGAGATCTCAGTTGCTGCCAGTGTTTAATGAGGTAAAGTTTGAACCCCTATCTTTTTGCAGAGGCTTGACAGAGTTTGTAGTGTTGTATTTTGTGTTCATGCTGTGAAGTGCACAGCACAAGCAAAACCAAGCTCGCTGCACCCCCGGCATTTCCAGCGCGGGGCCACGGCATGGGATGGAATGTGCTGGAGAGCAGGACATGTGATGATAGGCTGAGGGAGCAGATTCATTCCACAGCTCTGAGCTGATGGATTTTCTACAGATGTTTCTGTGTGTTTAGCTGGAGAACTGATGCATCATGGTGTCACTGGGGGGTAAACTGGGAAAGGAGTTGAACTAGTTGTAGATAATGGAAATACCCTGTTGTCCCTGTTCTGGGCACAAGAGCTTGTATTTCCCTCTGTGCCACTTCTGCCTCTATGGAGTGTGGAGCTGGAGTGGAATTAACTCTGGCTTCAGGAGACGGAGGAGGGGAAAGCAGCAACGGGACTGTGTCTACATCATTTAATTTTGATGGAGTTGTGTCAGTTGCTCATGGAGGCTTTGGCTGAGGATTTCCCTTGTCCTACCCCTCGGTTGCTTGAGGCACAGTGTGGTGTCAGATCAGCTGCTGTCATCACACAGATCAGTCCCAGGAAGTGCAGAGAACTGGGAGAGGTTCAAGAAGCCAGACTGGGTACCTGTTGGATGGGATCTTGTGGTTTGCTCTCCCAGATACCTTGCTAAGAAGGATGTTGATACTTAGTCTGAGGAAAAATGCTGCATGGTGGGAGGAAATTTTCTGTGTGTTTGGTGGGGATGTGATAGAAGTAAGAAGACCTAAATGGTGGTGGTGGGTTTGACCTGTCAGCTCATTAGAGACATCTCTTCATTGTCCTCTTTATCCTCTTTTGGTGGCCTTCCAGCCTGAAAACCTGCTTTACACGTCTAAAGACAAAGATACTGTGCTCAAACTCACAGACTTCGGCTTTGCCAAAGAAACCACTGTAAATGCACTGCAGACCCCCTGTTACACTCCTTATTATGTGGGTGAGTTATCCAAGGCACGTTTCTTTTGTGTTTCAGTCATTCATTCCCTTACAGCAGTGGGAAATCTTCTATTGTGGCTGTAATGTGAAGTGTTAGCCTGCAGGATTTAAACTGGAATCCAGCCCAAACCTAGTCTGGTTCCAGTACAGTTCAGTGCTCCTGCTTTCTGCCTTGGTTGCAGAGGAAACAGGCTTCACAGGAGATACAAATGAGGGTTTACAAGGAGAGAGAGAGAATTTCTTCTGATTACACTTGAAGTAATCCTGATGTTTCCTCTGAATGATGTAATATGAGCCATAATTTGAATTGAGCTTCATGATATTTGGGTGTTTCCTTGCAAAACTTTCCTTAGCTTAAACTAATGCAATAAGAGAGAAGAGTATTGCCTCAGCTATAAAACTTGTTAAGCTGGCAGATTGAGGAATTAGTAATAAAGAACCAACGTGACTTAATTGCAGCAGAGTTTTTCCTTCATTTTGTCCAAAGTTGAAGCACTGTGCAATGAATACTACAGCAGTCTATCCTTTATGCACTCGTTTTAGTCTTGAGTTAATAGTCGTTCATCATATGGTATCACTGGGGCAGTCCGTGCTTGGAATTTCTTTGCTGGAAAAAGGACTTAATTTGTTCAAAAAATTACTTCTCTGATTAAAGCTTGTCTAGTTTTCTGTATTGAAAGGTACTGTTATTCACTAGCAGCAGATAACCACATTAGCAATACTCTTTTTCTCATGCCTCCTTCTATATTTTTGTAAGCTGGGTTTGGTGATAAAATGTTAAAGAGTTTACACACGTATGTTTTTATGCCTTTATATTTGTGTATAAACAAGCTGACATTTCCCTTCTCAACACCTTTTTATAAACCAGCATGATTGCTCATATGTTTAAAGAATCATTTTCCTTACAAAATCAAGCTCCCTGCCAGTTTACCTGCCCCAGGGGACAAAAAAAATCCCCTCTAAATGTATCTCTGTCTAATTTTGTTACTTAGTGGAAAAAATATAGTGCTCTGGAGGCCAAAGAAAAGTACAGTGCCCTGTAGCTGCAGGAGCTAAACATACCACCTAGGTATCATTCAAAATTTTATCACAGCTCCAGTAGGGCCTTTCTATTCTGATTGCTGGAACATATGCTCCTGCCTCTTTGAGTGCAGTGTCTCCTTGCACGCATTTAGCTGTAGCTCCTTCTGCTTTTTGTTAATCTTAGTACTCTCTTGAGCAGAGAGACACCAAGGTGAGGAGTAGGGCATCTTTCCAGCTCTGTTCCTCCTTTTTAAAGCTACTTTAGATGCTTTTAGGAACTTGTCAGTCAAAAATGCTACCCAGTTCCTGCAGTGAGTTGCATTTTTTTAATGCCTCTGATACCTGTTATTGAAGGGTGCTGCTACTGACAAGGTGATGGAGATGAAGAGGAATATCTGGTACTCTGTTAATTTGTGGTTTTAATCTTCCCCAGCCCCAGAAGTCCTTGGTCCTGAGAAGTATGACAAATCATGTGACATGTGGTCATTGGGTGTCATCACATATATTCTGTAAGTATTTGGGAAGAAGCCTGGTGAACAGAAATCTGCACTCACAAGTAGCTGTGCACTGGGATTGTGCAGCCTGAAGTAGAATATAATCTTGTATAAAACTTTTTAAGAGGTAAAAGGACTTTCATAGTTATGAAAATTCCTTTGTCCACTCTTACAGCCTGTGTGGGTTCCCTCCATTCTACTCAAACACTGGTCAAGCCATTTCTCCAGGGATGAAGAGAAGAATTCGGATGGGGCAATATGGATTTCCCAATCCAGAGTGGGCTGAAGTATCAGAGGAAGGTAAAAATGCTTCCTGGTGCTGATGAGTGTGTGCATGGTTGTGTGCAGTGCTGCAGTGCTTACAAAGAGACTATTTCTAAAAATCTGTCTGAGCTTTTCTTTCCCTTTCTTTTACAATTTAAATCAATTTTTTGTTAGGTGATACAGAGAACAACTAGGAACTCAGATACCAGCCAGCAACCTCAGTGCTACAAAAAGTAAATGACTACTGAAAACCTTCTTTGAAAATCCAGCTAGTGCTAGTGAATGCTGAGATTAAACCCTCTGGAAACAGAAGATTCTGATCCTTAGAAAGGAGACAGCCAGGACAGCTCCAATGCAGGCTGAGCTGGAAGAAAGGCAAACTGTTTTAAGAACTCATTCAGTCTTTGCCCTCCTTGGTGATCCAGCCAGCAAGGATGGCAAGTTTTCATGCTAGCTTTTTGGGGTGTGGGAATTTGCCAGCCACCACTTCAATCAAGGTCAACAATTTCTTGGGTATAAATCATTGATCAAAAGCTGCTGGGCTCAAATCAGTGTCCTGAAAGTGGGTATTTTTGATTCCCTTTTATCCTGACAGTCTCATAAGCTGGAAGTCTCACCTGCCTGTCATATTAAAGAGAAGAGTCAGTAATGTCTGGGCTTACCTGTTTTTTGTACAAGCCCTTTACATTGCTGTGTCCTGTTTTTGTCTGCTGTTTAGCAGTAACAATTATCCTTGGATCCTCTTGTGCCCTGGGGCATCTTCACCCCTCACTGGATCTTGTGGCTCTGTGTGCAGCACAGCCTGCTGAACAGTGTTGAGGGAGATGTTTTAGTCATGGGTTTCTGGCTAAATATTTCCTCTGCTTTGGGTCTTGTTCATATTCCAGCAGTTAAAAACGTGCTAGAGGAGCTCAATGAGAGAACATGTACTTGGACTGTGTGTAGGGTTTCTGTATGCTTGCATGGATGGAGATAGGGAGCATCTACCTTTGATCCTGTTAAGATCCATCTCATTTGTGGGTGTTCTTCAGGCTGATGAGGCACCTTCAGTAGGCAGCTGCTTTTTTCCCTGCTTGGTGCTGTTCTTGTCCTTTGCAGCCTCTCTCAACAAACTAAACTTGTACCTCTGGCAACTTCTTACAAGCATTTAGTCATCTTGCATGTGATGTTCCTAAAAGAGAACTCTTATTTAGAACTTTTTCTAGGTTTCCCAAGGAAGTTTTGTGTAAGTCCCTCTGAGTAACTTCTTTGGATGCAGTGTTTCCAGTCTGTCCACCCACATTAATGAAACTCTTGTCTAGACTCTTGCCATTTCATATCTTACTTATTAGTGCTCTTGCTTTGGCAGATCCCATGTTCACAGAAAGCTGCTGCAAAGCCTGTTTGTATAATCCATTTATTTGATTTTTTTGTCTTTTTAGTGGCCTCTCAGTTGTCAAAGTTCATTGTCCCTTTATTCCTTAGCCTGTGCTATTTGTTGTCTTCCATCGTTTCTCAAAACATCAGCTTATGTATTCATTCAGCTCATAATGCTCATAATGAGGCAGGCAGCTTAGCAGCTTTCTGTTCCTGTGCTTCTCTTTTCCTCCAGCTCTCAAAGCAGTTGGTGTGGTGATGTAGAGAGCATAGCTGGAATCCCCAGGCCTTTTCTTCTTGCCTCTTGTTTTGGATGTTTTGTTTGTTTGGATGCCCCTTTAAACACAGTGACCTGCCCCACTGTACATGGCTTCTTAACATGGTCACAGCAACAGGGAGGTGTTTTCAGTTCTGCAAAATTGTGTTTCTTCATTTAGCAGGTCCTTGTGTTCCCAAGGTTATTTGGGAATGCAGTCCTAGACTACACCATGCCCTGTTGGTTCTGTTTTTCAGCCAAACAACTCATTCGCCATTTACTGAAGACTGACCCAACAGAGAGGATGACAGTCTCTCAGTTCATGAATCACCCTTGGATTAATGTGAGTCTTATATCTCTTTTTATACCATGAATTGATTCTTACACGCAGAACTTAGGTGTAGCTCCACACAGCACAGCAAGAGGAGGATGGTTATTACCGCTGCTCCCTTAATTAACCTCCTGTGCCCTCCACAGAGGGTCACCTGCCCGTAAAGCCACAATTGCTCCTGGTGTTACCAGAGGACACACAAGGGGAGACACCCCCAGTCATGTCCTTGGAAGCAACAGCCCAAGATGTGTCTGTGTTCTGTGAGCAGGCAGTCACTGTTGACTCTGCAGCATATGCATGTGTTACTCTCTTTAAAAATATAAAAATAAACTCTATGTGCTTACTTCATTGGTGCAGGATTTGAAGAGCTATTATTAGTGGTCTCAGGCACCATTGTGCATAGCTATGTTAGTGTGAACACGTTCCTGTGCTCAGTGGGAATTCTCATCCTTGGCAGAGTTTGGAAATGCATGGGGGAGGAGCAAGGGTCTCTTATTGCCCTGGTAGGGTGGTACACAGAGCTATTAATGGTCCCAGTTCAGGTTTCATTGTATGACTTGGTTGAATTTACTTTTCCTTAGAAAATTTTTTGGGGGTAAAAAAGAAAAAAGTACTTGTATTAATACAGTACAGACTATTTCAAATGAGAGACACGAATCCCAGAAGTTACAAGACTGAGTTTCATGATACCATCTCTGCTCTGTAGGTGTCCCTCAAAATAGTAGGTTATGCTTCTCACATTTGTGTCTAAAAAGATACCAGTCTTGTTCTTGCTGCCCAAAAAATCATCAACTAGGAACAGAATCACTTCTGCTGTAGAATGCCCTTTGTTCCCCTGGTGTTAGTGTGTCTGTGCTGATCCTCAGAGGACAGGGCAGAAGCAGAGGTGTGGCTGATAGTCCCCATTCCTCCAGTGCCTGCTGCAGGACCTGAAAGCCCTTGGAATCAAATGAAATGTATCTGTAGGGTGTCCTGATGAAGTAGAAAGGTGTTGTCATTCAGAGTTGTGAAAGCTGAGAAAATGAGGTTGTAAAGACTCTGTAGAACAGACCCCAGACAATGTTTCGGAGTCCTTTTTAACCAAATAAAAGTGTAATCACTGCTCAGAATAAATACCTCCTGCTTTAAGTGTTTGAAGCCCCAAGAAGGTGTTTCAGAAGTCAGCAGGTGAGGAATTTCATGGAGTGAGTGCCTAATAGCTAAGGAAGCTGCCACCTACAGCGACACTTGGTACTTGGAATATGCAAAGAGCCAATTAATGAGGAGGAGATTAGAGACAAGGTCTGCAGACTCTGCTGCACCAGAGCCCTGCTCTCATACCCTTCCTGCAAGAAAGCTGCAGGTTGGCTTTTTTTTCTGCTGAACCTATTGCTCACAGGGGGCAGAGGGAGGGAGAGGGAAAGACCGATACAATGAATGTCTGTGTTCTCCCTTTTCCTAAATCCCAAAGTAGAAACCTGTCTGGGGAGTTGCACAAGCACCAGAGGAGGATGCTTGTGTCTCTTTTTTTTTTTTCCTTTCCCCTCTTTTTTTAAATGAGATGGATGGCAGAAGTATTTTGCTGTGAACTAGGCAAAAATTGTCAGTTTAGGTGGAGCACAGAATCCTCTACTTCCTTGTGTATAAGATTTTTTTAAACAAGCAACAGCTCACAGCAGAAAGGAGAGCACCTTCCACAAGGATATCGCTGAAGCCAGTCTGCTTGTTTTCCATTTCTCTTGTCCCAGCTGTGTTTGATAAAACTGTACCCTGGCCAGCTTGGGTCCTTTTCCAGAGGATGCAGGAGTCAGGATTTCTGCTTTGCTTCTGTGACTGCTGCACTGCTGCTCTGAGCTTGGGGGAGCATAAGTGCTGCTTCCAATGTAGGGTTTGTTTTACAGGGCTGTACAGAGATCTCCTCAGGCATTGTTGACATGCAGCTATAGGATGTTACAGCAGCAGACAGCAAGTTTGGGTAGAAAGCATAAAGAAAATAGAGTATCCAAATGAAATTATAGTTTGGGTTATGGACTGGCAAGAATTGCCATGATTCTTGTTGAGTTTAGCCAGGGAGCTGTGCTTCATGCTTTAGAAATTGTCCCTTATTCTAATGTGAAGTATCTCCTGATCTCTCATGGCAGGTGAGCATAGATCCCAGTTTCATGTGGATGCACTGTCTTCTGAGCTGTGCCTTGCTGAGAAGAATTGTGTCATTTCCTCTTTGGGGCTCACTTAGTCCGATGAAGTGGTAATCTCAGTTAATGCATACGTACAGGAAAATGTCTCCTACAACAAATCCTAGGAGATGAAGGTCAAATTAACCACTTTAAGAGATTGACTAATGAATAGTGAAATGACAGTTAAAATCTAAAATGTACCTAAAAGTTTAGGTTGGACTGGAAGGGAGCAGAGTGAAAGAAGCTCAGCACTGATTTCTGTTTCCTTTTGTTCTTTCAAGAAACTATTGTGTGGGGACTGTAGTCCTTTTCTACCACACACACGAGTTTGTTTGTGAAGTGATTGGAAACAGGAATAATGAGGGTCGTTGGAGGATGTTAGATCAACTTTTATGCTCTTCATACACATAGAAGAGCAAGAAGTCACTTCCCAAGTGTTGCTTTTCAGAACTTCTTTTGGTATTTTTCTCTTTTCACAGAGATCAATGTCAGTGCCACCAACTCCTCTTCACACTGCACGGGTCCTGCAAGAGGATAAAGACCACTGGGATGAAGTTAAAGTGAGTCAATCTAAGTTCACATTTCTTTAAGTCAAGTCTGATAGGAGATGAAATGTGCTGCCTCCTCTGGCGATGTGCATTTCCTTGGATACTGTGGCTATTTTGAATACAATCATGTCAAACAAGGGAGGCATAAACAGTCTTGGTTAGAACAGTAGAGTATATGATAACTGTTTAAAAAAAGAAGGAATGCTATTTGAGCTTTATCTGGCAGCCTTACAGCTGCACCAGCTATCAACAAAGATGGTGTTTATGATCAAAGGCATTAATGATGCTCCTGCTGAGCCACTGTGGGTACCCAGGGAGGAGAAGGACAGTGCTGAGGCAGTTTGAACTTCATTACAGTGAAGAATGTGATGAAAATGTAGGGGGACAGGTGGGAGGGCTGAGCTGCATTCTGGTTTTCTGCAGTGCTATTGAATTGTGGAACAACACTGAATAACCTTAGTCTTGTCTTGTTAGGACATTTGGTGGGGGGAATAAGAGAGAAAAAAAATTGTCTCTTCCTTAATCTAAGCAGGTGCCTCACCTACTGTTTGTATGTACTGATGACTGCTGAATGCCTCCTGCAAAGTGAAACTGTAGGGCACACTGAAAGCCTTAACTCTTTCCTGCTGGCCTTTAACAGGTTGGCGTGCTTTTACAATTAAGGCTGAATTTTCCGCACTTAAAATTTTTAGCATTTTGACAATCGCAACGTTCCTGTAGTGTATTTTATTGATTACTGATTTTATTTAAATCACTGATGTGTAGTCTCAGCTGTTGAGCTATGTAATGGTAACATTTTCTGGGACCTAGGCAACATTTGCCTTCTGAGTGAGAGATCAAGCAGTTATTTTCACTTAGCTGCCTTTTTTACCATGTTTCTGAGAATTTCTTATGCTTGTGCTTTTGTATAGGTCCCAGAGGTATTCCCTCGAGCTACTGGCATTCCCGTGATATTGAATTGTTTTGCCTTTCCTGAACCAAATGCTTAGACATTCATTTACTTTAACAGATTTTTTATTTTTTTTTTTACAACCTTATTAAAAAGTTTAAAATGTGCCTGTACTTAAGCATTAATTCAAACTAAGGAGGTGTGTGAATTTGAAGCAGATACTTTTAAAGTTCTTTGTGTGGAGGCGCAGAGCCAGCCAGGGAGAAGTGCTGGGCATCGGGACACGGTGGAATTTAGGCCAGCAGAGCATGGTCCTGTGTGCTCCCATGTGAAGTGCTGTGTGAACAGTTCCTGCTGGCTGAGCCCCTGGTAGGAGGAAGCCTTTGGTCCTGGTGCAGTGCCACAGAAAGGCTCAGCCCTTGCTGCCTGGGGGGTGACAGAGGGCTCCTTGTGTCCCTTCCTCTCCAGGCTGTAGTGTGGGGTGGCTGCGCTCTTACTGCCGCAGGGGCTTCAATCCATTGCTTGCTCGCTTTCAGGAGGAGATGACCAGTGCTCTGGCTACCATGAGGGTGGACTATGATCAGGTGAAAATCAAAGACTTGAAAACGTCCAACAACCGCCTCCTGAACAAACGCCGCAAGAAGCAGAAGCAGGCGGGCGCCTCCTCTGCGGCCCCGGGCTGCAACAACCAGTGAGGGCAGAAGCCAAGGACCTGTGGGTGGAGGGTAAAAGTTAAACAGAGCAATTTAAAATCATATGATCACCTCGGTCCACTCCACAAAGACACAAATGAGATTGTGAAGATGCTATCCTGCAAAGAGGGAACAGTGTGATAATGTTTTGATAACTTGAATCAGGGCTTTGCTTTTAAAGACTAATGGATCTGACAGGATTCTGTTGCATATTGCAAGGGAAGGTACAGTAACGCCAGAAACGGTACAGGTTTTTGGTTTGGCTTTAACTGCGTAGGACAAGAGGAGAGAACAGGAGGCAGTCTCAGCATACTAATGCACTGAGGCTTTAACAGCCATCTACAAGAGTAACTTCTGCTGCTGTTTTAAACTGGGGAATAGAAAAGTGCCAAGTGTTCTGCTAAGAGTGTTTGTAGTTTAGTAGAATTGCTAATAGTCTGTATTTCCAAACTTACCTCCTATAGTTACAGAATATCACCTAAACTGTAAACAGTTATTCTTGTTACAGGAAAAAGCATCCATACATTTCCATTTTCATAAAGTCTTCATGTAGTCTCATGTAAAGATTTGAGTTTGTCATGGATTCACATTGGATAACATGTAAGTTTTCTGAACTGTAGCCACTATGTTGTGTCTCTGCCACTGTCAGACCCCTCTCTTGTAATGTTTTTAGTTTAACTGATACTTTGATGTGAAGAGTTTCAGTAAGGATTTAAGTAGTTTAAAGTATCCTGCAGCGAACATTGCTGTTCCCTTGGATCCACAACCTCCAGGGCGTGCAGCTGGACATGCAAGGGACTGGTTTAGAAGAGAGACTTCTGAAATTCAGGAAGAAGTGGCAAATGCATGTTCTCTGAATGGACCCTGGTGCCTGCCAGCATCCCTTCCGGTAATCATCTCCAGATCCTGTGCCTAAGGTGTGCTGATCACAGCAAATTATGGGATGTTTGAGTTGGTTTGTTTCCTGGGGTCAGGAGGGGGGAGGATGCTACTCTCTTTATGGTGATTTGGTGGCATTTCAGGATCCAAAGATTTTCACCATCCACCCACTGTTGTTTTCCTATTTTAATTCTTCTTATTTCATGGGAACCTGGCCTTGGTTTGCTGGTATGTTTTATTTTGTGATCAGAATATTTTCTCTCATTGTATTGTGGGCTTTGGCTTTGTTTTTTTTTTAGTTTAGGTGAAGCAAATATTTGTGAAAGTGTTATCAGAGTCTGGGATAAAAATGATGTGCTTCCAGTGATGCAGGCAAATACAACTTTGTGGTAGGCACACAGAGTACTGGTGTGTTAATAGGCTTGGGAGAATGTCAAAAGACAAAAAGGAAAACAGGGCTCCAGAGTGGATCTGAATTGTCAGATGAGTGACACACAGCAAATCTCAGCTTGAGGCTTTGGACCTCATCTGGGGAGCCCAGTTCCCATCTTCAGAGTGTTGAATGAGACCTCAATTCTCCTTTGTGAACTGGTTGTAGGGTTTTGTAACATGATTTATTAAAATCAGTTTTTAACATTCCTTCCTCCTGTTATCCCTGTTTTTGTTGAGTTGTTGCAGAGTTTGCATTGCTTTGCAAGATACATCTGTGTTGAAGGTGACAGGAAAGGGGAGAAGGAAAGCATTCCGTGATGTCCACATCCAAAGGCTGCCCAACTCTGAACATTTTGTTAGATCACAAGGTTTTGGTTTTAAATATCAATCTCTGTAAAGTTGTATTTTTAAATTATTTCATGTTTCAGGTATCTGTGATTGTAGCATGTTCTATATGTATTTGTTTTGCCATTTTACTCCAATGAATTATGCAAATATTATTCACTACCTGTAAATGAATACTACAAATGAAGATGTGTTCAGGGTGCAACAGTTGGAATTAGAGCCAGGTCCAAGTTTCTGTCCCTTTATCCAATTTTTTTGAGGGAGGTATGTACATTATTGCTGCCATTGCATCTGTGCCCCATCAGGGTGATGGATGTTCCCAAGGCAAGCTGTGTATAATGAGATGTCCTGGCTGCTCTGGGGACAGTGCCACTGAAACTGTTGCAACCCAACTTTTTGCCTCTGCCTCGGCCAAGGTTTGAGCAGGAGCTCCCAGTTGCCACCTGGTGCCTCCTGGTTTGTCAGTTCAGCCTGGAGCTCAAAGATGTGTCTGTTCCTGGGTAGTTTTCCATAGGGAGCTGTAGAACACACCTGGGCCTGATTCCTTCCTGTGGGGTTCCAGTCTTTACTGCAGGTAAGAAGCTGGAACTGAGGCACCTGGCACAGCACCTTCAGCTTTGTGTCTGTGCAGCAGGACAATCCCATCTCATTAAACTTGGACTAACAGTTCTTACCTTCTACCCTACAGCAACAGCACCCAGGAGCACTGTAAAGCCCTGCAGGAACCAGAGGAGGGCCTCAAAATGGCAGACATGGAAGTGTATGCAAGTATTGGGCAGAAGGGTTTGTGTTTGTTGTCCAGAGGGAAGGAGGAGACTCATTGGGAGCTGAGAAGCAGCTGCCCTGCAATGTTTGGAGCCTCAAACTACTGCCCTGCTCCAGGCACCACTGCCTTCTGCAGCCCAGTGGAGCAGAACAGCTCGTGTTTTATCTGGGTCTCTGTCACCTGGAGCTGGGAGGGGCTGCCAGGGAGCAGGTTTGGGGTACAGGCATTCCCCCAGCAGGGTCGGCGTGGTCCATGGAGATGTAGGGGTGTACAGAACATTTGATGGACTTGGCTTTGCCCAGCCCCGCCGCACCACCCTCCCCACAGCTCTGAGAGCTCCCCAAAACCAGCCTGCCATCAGCTCCCCATGTATGAACCTGCCATCAGCTCCCCAAAACCAGCCTGCCATCAGCTCCCTAAACCCTGTAGCATTGCAGGCCTTGCTCTGGGCCTGTGGCTCTGCAGAAGGTGTTGCCTCTCTGGCTGCTGGCTCAGCTCTGGGTAGAACCCTCTTCCTCCCTGTATTCACACATGTTATAAAGAGCTCTGGTGAGCTGGTGGTGGTGTTTGGGTCTTGCCTTTACCCTCAGACATGTCATACAATAGGCTTTTTGGAACTTGCTGCTCAGGATCCAAATTTATAGCCTGTTTTTAGAAAGGATAGGCTATTACAGACCTGATTATGCATTTGCATATTCATCAGCCATATAGAGGAGGTAAAGAGCTGGGAAGGAAAAGAAGAAATGAATGGTCAATAGAGAAGGCTTCAAGGAGAACACAGATTAAAAGGTCTATTTATTTTTTACAGCAGAAGCTGAAAAAAGGGCTGTGCACAATTCCCCACCCCCATCCCTTTTCAAAGCGATTGCTCATGGGCTGCTGCCTCCCCTTGTGTTTCTCTGCACTGTGCTCCTCACACACGTGGTTCATGTGCTCTCACCAGTGCTCTTGCTCTGATCCACACACAAATGTGTGCCCAGGCATGCAGGAAATTCCCTCCCTCTCTTTCCCAGCTTTTGCACTACACACTTTCTTACCTCTTTGATCACGTGCCACATGGTGAACCTGGCTTCGACATGGTACAATTAAAAACGCACATTAATGATAAGCTCTTGGCCTAATTCTGTGGTTTTCTATTTGTCAAAACCCAGCATGCAGTCCTGGGATTGCTTTTCTGTCTTAACACTTCACTGCCTTGAGTCTGGAGGCCCAATTATGTAAGTGCTTCTGACTTGTCTGACATGAGGGATAATGAGAATGCTACATACTCAGTTTGATCTAATTTCCCTGTCCTCTTTTCAATTCACACTTTATTTGGCCCATGTTTAGACAAAGGTGCTTTTGAGAAGAGGAAGGTTTAGTGAGGAGGAGAGAGCCAAAGGTTTTAATTACTTGCAGGGAATTATGCCCACATGTACTGTTTTAAACCTGTGGTCCAGGTGGGGAGGAGGTGTTAATGTGTGCTCAACTGCTCTGATGAGTTCTGCTCAGCCTAAGGATGGAGCCAGCTCAGCTAGCAAACCTCAGGGAAGAAGGGAGGGAAGGCAAGCAGGGAATGACTTCACATGCAGGAGAACTCCTTTTTTCTAAGAGTAAATGTTTGGGGGAGCTTTATTGTGGAAATACCAGAATTTTCTTTTTCCTAGGTTCCAGTATTTTCCCTTTTCACCCAGCTGTTCTCAGTAGTGGAGCTGGCATAGCTGGGAATGGACATAGTTAATTCTCTTTCAGAGAGCCTAAAAAGGGTGAAGACAATGAAGGAGACAGAGAACACATACTCAAAATCTCAAAACAAAAATCTTGTTTAAAATTCTTGCAAGCTAACAGGCCAGTCTTCAGCTCTGTACTTAAATGTATCTCACGTGGAAAATTGAGTTTAGAGCAAGCCTAGGTAATAACATTTGCTGAAGAAATGCATCCCTGAAATCTTTACACCAGGTAAGAAACTTCTTTTTGAGAATTAAGTCCAGCTTTAAAAAGATTTTTTTTTCAGTTTGTGTGGTTAGAGGAATTTAATGGAGCAAAGGGAGCAGAAATGGGGGATGATATGTTATGCTGAAGAATAAGGTAAGAAATGTCTGCTGTTGTATTCTATTCGAACTTACTTTTTTACTGCAAGTGCTACCTCTGTACAGACATAGCAAGATACATTCAACTCTTTTTTAGCACTGCAGAAGGAGGATGTTGCTGCACTCTAGGGAAATGTGGAAGATAACCCTGTGACTGTAGATGAACATCTATTCTGGTAAATCTGTAAATGATGCTTAGCATTAAATTTATTTCAAAATTTCCTGCCTCATGAATCTGCCAGATGCCAAAGTCTCACAGGTCTGCTCTAACTACATGAAGGCACAGAGGCATCACTGTCACTGGGTTTCCTCCTGCTATTTGGGACCACAAAAAGAAGCAGTTGCTGAAAGGTACTGCAGTGGTTTTAGTTTCCAGGAGCCAAAAGAGGAAAAAGGTGTCTTTAAAAGAGCTGGAGATGACAGAAAGGGCCAGGCTCTCTTTTATCTGTGGAGGGGTATCTTGACCTTTAGTTCAGCTCCCAGAGCTGCTCATAACAAACATGTTTTAGCTGTGTGAGGGCTGCAGGCCCAAGGCACTGGAGAAATCTCTGCTGCTTTGACACCGTGCTGGTGCTTTCCCACTGTGAGCGAGGGAAATGCACTCACTGGGGCCATGGTTGCAAACCACTGAGCATTTTTGGTCCCGGGGCTACAGTGAAGCTGAATAATGCCAGAAAGGAGAGCTGCATTGTTTTCTTCCATGTTAGGCTTCTGAGTGTATCTGTTGAATTTTCCTGCCTCCAGGGTCTGTCCTGGTACTGCCAGTGTAGCAGCTGTTTCTTCATTTGTTAACAGGGAGCACAAATGCTTCTTTTGGGGACTGCATTTCTTTCTCTAAATTTCAAAGCTGGAATGAAACTCTTGAACAGCATGGTTATTTTGCCTAATACGTTCTCCCCAAACTTCCAGGCTAGTCCATTTGGGAAACATGGAAGATGTTCCCAAGAGACTTCTTATTGCTTAGCTACTGAAACACCTGCTAAAACTGAGCTCTTTTAAAAACTGAAAATTATTTAAATGTGAAAAAGAGTGGGTTGATCTGGAAAAGAAACTTCTCAAAAGACTAAAATTAGAATGGAATGTGTTAGAAGAGAAATACTGGTGGGGGAGGAGGACTAAGGGGTTTTTTTAAGTAAAAATGCTACTGCTTGAGTAATGATCAAGGAAATTCTGGTTAGGATATTAGCTGCTGCTCCAACCCAGAGCAGTTCCTGGATTCAGAAATAATTATGTTTTCCTAAAGATAGATCTGCAATACAGACTCCAGGGTTTTTTTCTGAGTTAATCTAAAGCAAGGATAAGCTGATGTTTATAAATGAAACTTTTGAGTAAATGCTGTTAGTGAACCAAATGAATAGCGCCCTTTTTATGAGCAACTAATAACTGAATAAATAAGCTTTGCAGATTAACTTCTGCTCTCCTAAAGTTGCCTGACTGAGCTGCTTGCAGAAATCTTGTAAGGTGAAGTTAACTTTCATTTTTGCTTTTGGAATTCTGCATTTGCACTTTACCACTGCATGTTTGACTTTTGTCTTGAATAAAAATCTAATTAGTTGTCCCAAGGCTACCATTCCATGATGCAAGGTTTTTTCTCTTTTCTTGGTTCAGTTGCAGTTGTACCACTTCTTCTCTTATTTATGAACTCCTTGTGGTGTAAAGTATTGGAAGAGTTTCAAGGAATCCCACTACCTGGCAGGAAGCAAAAAAATTCATTGTAAAATGGTAAGGAGGAAAGTTCCAAGCAATGGCTAATAGAAGGAAAAACACTCCTCTGAGGAAAAGAGAAATGCAAAGAAATGCACCCAGCTACAAAGAGTAAAATGAGATGGTCTGGTTATCATCCTTTTAAATCCTTTAATTTTCTTCTTCTCCTTGATTTCAGTAGTTTGATGTATTTTATACTCCTTGGAAGTCATAAGTACTTCCTTTCGAGAGACTTGACTGCAGTATTTCAGTTTCCTCCCTAAACATAAAAAAAAATCCTATAGAAGCTTTATGCTGTAGGATATTTTAAATCTGAGGAGTAGGAAGGAATTGAATTTCCTGATTTAAAGTGACTCAGCTCGGTCTGCCTCCTTGTTTCGTAATAGATTCTCTGCATCCAGCTCTAACCTTGGCTGGCACTCAGGAGAGCTGTCAGATGTTTTCTCCAATGATTTGTCATTCTTGCACAAAGTCAGTTTTTAAGCTGTTCCTTGAGGATCCTGGAACAACCATTTAGTAAGCAGTGATTAGCTCAGAAGGTGCATGCCTGTGGCACAAGGCATCTGGTGCTGTTCCTTGGAGCTTCCATCAGCTCCTGTTGGACAGTGATCTGCCTGGCCAACAGGAACTCTGCAATCATCAGCCATTCCTTTAATAATATTGCTTGGTTTATAGTATCTTCCACACATCAAACCTTCTTCCTATAACCACAGTCCAATACGAGTTGCTACTTTTATCTGTGTGAAACCTTCATGGTGGTCATGTTCTGTATCAAGTAAATTAATTTCAAAGCAATTTATTTTAAGCCTGATACTTTTTTTGTAGGATTTGTAGATGTTGTGTTTTCCTTTGGAGCAGATGTTGTTGCCACCTCTGGAAAATTACTTCCAGTGAGAATTTGAAAGGAAAGTTCATATTTGTTAAAAATAAGGTTGATATTTGTATGCCATGTATGGATGCATATGACGAACTAATAATGTGGAAGAATCTAATTAGTACTATCCAGGCAACGGAAGACCTTGAGGTTGCTTGATTAGAATTAACTGCTGCATACATGAAAGGAGAAATTTAATTCAAATTTCTATTAATCAGAAATACCATCCTGCCTAATTGATTAAAAAAAAAAAAAGGCCATGCTAATTTTCTGTTTGGATGATGATGATGTCCATGTCAAGAGTGATTTTTGTGTTGCTTTCATCTCTGAAGTTATATATCCTAAAGTAAAGTACACACAGGAGTATTTCAAGTTTTGTGGTCCGAATGCTTTCAGTTCAGAGGTGCAAATATATATTTATGTACTTAGAAATAGGTACTCTGGCACAAAGCCTCCAAAATTTTGTTGTCAAGTTCCCTTTTGTCCTTTCCCACAGCATCAGGCAGGTAAGGTTCTCACTGCCAGTGAATGTTGTGTGGTTCCATGTCTGTTTTCTCTTTCCCCTCTGCCACTGGACATTGCTTATTCCAAAGAAGAAGAGGAAGAGAGCAGCAGAGGGGAAGAGCCCTGGCTAGAATTGCCTGTGGTGTTCTGCATGTGCAGATGAAGCCTGTCAGGACAGGGAGTTGTGAGTCTGTAAATGTTGCTCAGTATCTGCACCTTGGCTCTGTAGGAAACTTCAGTGTTGTGGAAAGCTGCCTGGCAGATCATGACCACTTCTATGTCAAACTTAGGGTTTCTTCTGTTTTTTTTCTGCAGCAACTGGATTGTAAGAAAACTATGCTCTGTTGAAATAGTCTTACAGAGAGTTAGGGAAAGGCTGTTGGACTTGCTGAATGCCAGCTTTGTGTTGGTTTGTGTGTCACAAGGTATCAAGGAGTGCGATGAAATAGGGACTCTTGATCTCAAATGCTGCCAGCCACAAAGCTGCCAGCATGCTGTCTCAGGTTTGGAGGCTCACTGTCCATCTTTGGAAGTCTTGAGAAGTCCAGGTGACACAACTCAATATGCTGTGGCAATGTCACAGACCAGGAAAATATTTTAGGCAGGTTCCTCTGTGTACAATTGGGACAAAACCTCACATGTGACCAGTTGTCACAAAAATGGAAATACACCTCTCACATGAGGAATCATATACAAGCTGCTGTCCTGATATGCAGTGGGAGCAGGAAAAGAAGTCATCAGGGAATGGCCAAATGTTGAATTTCATGTTCTGTTGGGCTGTGTGTTTAGCTGAGGGGTTGAACATCACCCTCCTTGATATAAAAATTAATGGATTCTCTTTGAAAGTGGATCAGAGCAGGGTATGTTCAACTGTGCATCAAAGTGCAGAGATAGAAATGTTAGACTAAATTCCAAAATCTCAAGCACATGTAACAACGAAGGGGAAAGAATATGTAAAGTGCACAAACAAACTTAGCTTCATGCCTTATTTTGAAAATAATTCGTAGTAATCAGTATGTTACTTAGAGTGCCATTTCTGGGCATCGAATACTTGTTTTATGAAGGAACTGTGCCACATTCCTATCCTTGAAAGGGACTTATTAAACACCTTACAGTCTTTGAAATAATGGTCCTAAGGTTTATCTCTGTCTGTGCTTTTGAGGGAGGCTCATTGATTCTGGGAATCCCAAATGAGCGGGGATGGAGCGTGGGCTGCAGTGAGCATCAGTTCGTCTGTACCTGCAGCTGCAGGACTGCAAGGCACTGTCAAAACCAGCCTTCCATGATGGCAGACAGACCTTGAGTTCCTGCAACTGGGAGGGCAAAACTGAGGCTACTCTAATTCGTTTCTCATTTAGTCCTTGATCTTCTGTCTTCACTGGAGATAGGATCGCTCTGACAGCTCTGGAGGGGGAGCAGGACATTTCAGGTGGCTGCCAGCCATATCTATGATAAATGGAGAGCCCTGTCCATGTGCACAGAGCCAACTGCAGGACTCAGAGCATGGGCTGAGTTCCAGCCTGGTTCACATGAGATCTGACCTTGTGCTGCTGCAGGCAGGCCCCTGTGTCTGGCATCACAGCTGTTTGTGTTTCTCACACCTTTTTTTAATAATTATTTTTAATAGGAAACGTAAAAGATTCCTGTGCTCTTCTTTTTGACTTGCATGTATGTTCCTTTCCACTCTTTTCTGGGACTAAGGTCCCTTCCAACCCAAACTGTTCTGTGACTGCTCTATGATTTACAGTCATTGCACTCTCTGTGTGAGAGTTACAGGGAGGAGCATGCAGAGATCATCCTCTGATCCTGCAGTGTAGTTGCTGGCTGAGCCAGGCACCAGCCATTGACAAAGAGCAGATAATGTCCCTCTGAATGTCCCCAGTTAGGATAACTCTGTTTTTCAGTTGTTCATTCATTAGCAGAGAAGTAAACAGTGCAGCAGAAGGTTGTGAAGCAGGGTGTTTATTCACTTGTTTTCTGGCCTTCTCCCCGGATTAATGAAATGACTCATGGACAGTAATAACATGCTTGGAGGGGAAAAAAGAGAAAAAAGGAATAGAAATATCTGGAGGTGGGACATATAAGGCCAAATCCTTCTGTCAGGACACCCACAACTCACATATGTGATCTGATTCTCTTTGTTAAATATAAAGAATGAATCACAGCCAAAACCTCAGGGCAAAAGAATCAAATGGGCATCTAAAATGTGCAGAGTGGTTTAGATCTGCCTGAAAGAAAAGGCTGGTGAGAACGTGAGGCTTGCAGTTGCTTGTAAATGCTTCTGTGCAACTTGGCCTTTTCTCCTACCATGTTCCCCTCTGACCAAGAGGAGGGACAGTGTCTGTGATGTCCCTCAGTGTTCCTCACACGGGTGAGGAACACAACACAACTGAGCCATTCTGGCTCTGCCTCCGTGCTGCCTCTCACCCCCTCTCTGATTCTAAAGCCCCATCCCATGGTGATGCTCAAACCTGTACCAGTCTCACAAAAGGGTGAAAGGAGAATAGTGAGACTCCTCTGATTTCAAAGATACTTAAGGACTCACTGTCCTTGGAGAATTTGGAGCTGAAAGACTTGGAAAGGTTACACGAATTTTGGGCAGAGGAGGAAACCAAACACAAAACCAGGTATCACAGATGCAGTTGGAACACCCAGCTATATCTCAGTCCTCTCTCTTACAGCTTCCCAAGGAGCACTCAGACCCATCCTTGGGTCACCTGAAGGTGATATATCTGCTTTTGAGTTATTTACTAATAAAAACCTGAAATTTTCCATATTAAAAGCTGTGTGAGCAATGAAGCACAGCTATCTCTTAGTTTAACAGCACAATTTTTCGGCAAGGTTCAACAAACTGAAAGCAGGACAAGAGAGGAATAATAATTGTGGAATTCTGAGAAAAATTAATTTATAGCACATACTACCAGGCAATTCTGATGTTGGAAAAAATAAACTGAGATGCGCCTATGTGATACTTTCAAATACAGAAAATGCTGCTCAGCATTCATATTAGAAATTATTATTAATTCAGAATCCTTGTCATCTAAGGGAAATGATGTGTGAAATGCTGTCCTAAAGACCTCTTTGGTTCTGGCTTTTTCTCCATGGTAGTACATATCACATGGAAACCTAAACCCCTCCACCAGCTCCTACTCTGAAAACTGCTTGATTTATAAATTCTCCAAAAATTGGTTTATAGCTAAGATGTTCTGCTATTTATTGTTTATTTAAAACAGTTTGCTGGTTGTTTCTATGTTTTTTTCATTTTGAGAGGAGCCAGTATTTTTAGGGTGGAGATTGAAGCCACACAAGGTGAAAAATGGGGATGAGGCTGGAGAAGGAAGAGGAACTTGTCAAAGCCTGTAGAGAAGAAGTGAGGATAATTAATCAGACAAATGGAGATAGAGAGCAGGTGTGCAGAGGGAATAGTCTGATGGAACAAAAAGGCAGCAGAATGAAAATTAATGTCAGAAGAGGTGAGTCTCTATTTTATGCATTATAAGCTGTAACAAGAAAAGTTTTCCTTAACAGGCTGAATTTTTGTTTTTTGAGAAACAGCATTGCAAACATTAATCAAAACATGAGCATTTTAATTTTTTTAATTGTAAAATTTTTATTTACTATAAATAATTTGATTCAGTGCTGATCACCCAAACAGTGAATATGGAGTCCTCTCACCTATGAATTCCAATAAATGACTAAAATACATTGTGTGAAAAACAAGTTTCCATAGTTTGGGCAAGGGAACTAGTTAGAGGTACTAAACTGGGAAGAGAAAGGGAAATGTAGGGCAAGGGCAAAAGCAGTTTTCCCTTGATATGTTTGTAAACCAAACATTTTGCAGTATTCAGGTCAGTACAGGACTCAAGAGCAGAGTTTATAAACTGCAGTGAGAGGGAGCAGTTGAGGTTCACTCTCAAGCAGGGCAGGGTAAGGTCAGGTCCCCTGTTTCTCTGAGCAACAGAGCAGTGTCACCTCCTTCCCCAGGGAGCAGGATGTGGCTGGCAGCCCAGAGTCCATCAGAAATGGAAATTCATTCACTGCTTTTGCAAAGAGAAGCAACTTGTATCACTTCCTTCTTGGAGATGGAAGGAAAGTGCTCCCTGGCTCCACGTTTTCTTTGCAGTTCCCACACAGAGCCTGTTGCTGGATTACAGGTTTTTGGGTCCTGCCTGCACTTTTTCTCTTCTCAGGGCAGCACTGAAGTGTTTTGTTGTTCCCTGGAGGCCAGAGGGCTGGGAAGGGATGAGCACACTCAGAAGGATTGGCTTTCTCAGATGATCGAAAAGGAAAATTTGGAGGAGTAATTTAAAATGAATAAAAAGAAGCAGGAAGGAAAGAAACTTGAGGGATCCAGAGACCATGACCCTACAGATTTGCAAATGGGATCATCTCAGGTGATAACAGACCAAAGCTGGTTATCTGTGATGCCTGCCCAGAATGATGTTCTGATTCAGATCATTTCTACATTTCACTTGATCCAAGTCCTGCCTCCATCATAAAATTTAAACTGACACTAAATAACAAAAGAATATATCTGGAGCCAAGTGAATGTCAGTATCTAATAATTAAAATCTAATAGTGCGATTTTCTGTGCCCACAGAGATGAGGCTGAGGCCCAAAGTGGTTCTCTAGGTGTCCCTTGCCTTGCATAGAATTTTTATTTGTATAAATACTTGACTTACCAGATCTTCAGAGTGTTCCAATAAGCATAAGCCAGCTTTTTGCATGAGCAATCAAAGGCTGTGTCCTAGGTATGCAGGAAGAAAAGTTACAGAAGTTCTCTGGTTTACCTGCAGAGGAAGCAAACTACCAGAGTTGTTGCAATTATCAGCCTTTTCTTTTTCTTCCCTTTTTTTTTTTTTTTAAGGAGTATTTTCTAACACTTTTAAAAATTATTACTTTAAAGTATGGGAAATACAAGCAGAGACTGATCTGGACTGAAAACTGAATAAATTATTCTGTATGCAAGCTTAGCAAGGCAGACAGTATTAATCCTTTCCTCTGTCCCTGTGGATTTCACCAGGATGCAATGGCCAGATCCTTGTTTCAGGAATGACTTCCTTTGCTCTGAGGTTCACAGCATCTCAGGCATCAGTGTGGGGGGAGCAAGACACAACTGTCAGATAGGGTTTAGTGTGGCCTTGGCAGTGTTGGATTTACAGTTGGACTTGGTGGTCTTAAAGGTCTTTTCCAACCTAATGAATCTGATTCTATGTTTAGATTGAGGTTTAAGGAAAAGAAAGAGGGAAGAAGTACAGTGGGAACACAGCTGTGATATTTGCAGCAGTTTGCCTTCCCTCAGAAGTTCACTGAGAGTTCTGCATGGAGATGGCAAAAGATAAAATCACCATTCCTCAGTGTTAAAATAGACTGGCCAGCACAACTTTTCCAAGGTCATCTCCTCTCAGGCTCTCTAGTTCAGCTTTTCTGCACATAGCTGAATTTTGTACTCTTTGTTAGCTGGTAACCATACACAGTTGCATTCTTCCAAATTCTTCCTGGCTTTGCATCCCTTTCATGGCAGATGCTTTCTTGACCTCTGCCATGTCTAATCATGAACTTCATACTATCCTGATGAACTTTCTGAGATTAAGGAATTTTTAACGGTGTTTATTCCTGGAGTTCTTAAAAATAATCAGCCTGTGCATGCTGTGCTAACAGATCCAGAGCCTTGAGAAGGGTTTCCTCAGTTCCCTGTAATGCCAAAGTCCAGGAACATTTTTCCTGGATTAAAAATAAATTTAAAAAGTAAGTTAAACCATGTGAACTTAGTACTTGTGCAAGAAGCAGACTCGGCAGCATCAGTGAGATGTCCTTTGCCTGGCTGTAAGGCAGAGCTGTTGCAAACAGCTTCCTTCTGTCTGTATCAGCCCTACCTGAGACTTTCATAAGACCCTTCAAACTCATTCCTGGTGTAAAATATATCTGAACTCCACATCCAGCCTTGGCATCTGTAGTTGTGGCAGCCAGGACCTGTGTCAGGAGCTCTCTACTCTGGCGTTTACAATTCCCTTGTGGGAGGGTGACAGCTGAGGTAGGGAATGCACTTCCATTCCATCCCTTTATCCATAGGCAGACCTAGACATGGAGTTTGCAGTCCAGTTCCCTTTAAGAAGTAAATGGTATTAGTAGCTTTTAGATTAGCACTTTTCTGTTCACTTTATTATCAGTACCTACATATTTGGTAAGTTAGTTAAAAGTTTATCTGGATAATTTTTTGTTATTTATGCAGAACATGCCCCAAAACCAACACAAAATACAAAACCCTTAAGGCCTCCATGTAGATTCTGGTGGGTGATCTTTTTTTTCTGATTTCCCAAAAGGAAGCTGTAAATCCTTGGTTCTGATCCAGTAAGTTAACACTGCAAATGTTGAAAGCAGTCATGAATCATTAATTTGAGTTTCCAGGAACCCACAGAAATATCAGAATAAGTTCACGAGAAAAATTACTCCCATAGAGAAATCTGTTGTTGGTCTCTTTTTGTACATGGTCCCTACCCTAATCCAAGGTGAATTTCTTTTCATTCTTTGGAGATTGAAAAACCAAGAGTCATCTTTTTATCTGCTTGCTAAAGATAAAACTGTGCCTAGAATAGTTTAGGGCTGCTGTGTGCCACAGGGTCCCTGTTGTGCTGTGTGTGATGTGCTCATGGCTCACCAGGGCTGTTCTGTTACGGCTTCAGGTTTTTGCAAGGCCACCTTATTTTTAGAATGAGTTTATGCTCTGCTGCAGGGCCCCCAAGTTGTATGGATATGCAGATGGGAGAAAATTGCTACCATAAATCAATCTTAAAAGAAAGAGATCGCAGAAGTTGGACAGATATTGGAAGGAAAACAAAAAAAGGAGGGGAGATTTGAATTAATCCTAAAGTGAGTGTCTAGATGGTCACTTGGCTAAAGTACCACTGTGACTTTAGTTCACCTATAGGTAATGCATTTCCATGGTGTGCATCAGGAGCAATAAAGAAGTCTGTGTTGAATACTGACCTTGGTAGCACAACAAACCCAGCCAACACTTCAGGGATATCTCTGGCAAGTTGTGCAGAGCAGTTCCTGGCAGGGAGCTCTCACCTCGAACACAGCAGATCCTGTTGTGGTGACACATGCAGCAGCAGACTGGCATTGCTGGGGAGAGACAGAGAGAGATCCATGTTCCTCAGGCAATGGATTAGGGACATACTGGAGGTGGAGGGAGATGGGAGCACAGTGACACAGCAGCAGAGCCCTGTGAGGAAGCACCAGGTGCACGTCAATGGTGATGGTGAGAACAACTCACTGCTACCTACAAGGAGAAGCTCCTGTCACAGTCACTTCTCTTGATTCACACACATGCTTTGGTGTTGTTAGAGTTGTATTCAAGCTCAAAATTACTTTTCTTTTTGAGATTTTATTTATTGTGTTTTTCATTTTGTTTTAGTTTCCTTTGATTTGGGGGTAAAATTACTCATGGAAAGAATATTTTAAAGTTAGTTCTTACACCACAGCTTAAAATCCCTGAGTCCATCATGGCTCTGTTGTTTTCCCTGATTAGAATGGCTTTTCTCCCCTGGCTGGCTGCTGGGCTGGAGTTCTGTGTTACAGGCAGTGCAGTGACCAGACGAGTATAAAACATCACAGGACAGGCAGTAACAGCACACAAATCTTGTAAATAATCTCTAATAAATCTGAGGGAGCAAACAAGGTTTGCTGAGTTTGTCTTGTTGACAGGTGAAGTTGGGAGGCTCCTCCATGCCTGGTTCACTCTTTCCCCACCGTGTCAGGGGGAAGATTTATCCGTGTGCTTAGGAACCCTCAGCAGTGATCTTACAGCATCACCTAGAAACAGGAGGGGTTGCCAATTCCTCTCTCCCCACCTTGGCTAACCAATGAATCAAAGGGAGAGTTGTGTTCCACTCTGGTAGATTGTGTTCCTGCTCACAAGAAGGAAAACTTGGGCTGATTAATGAGTTAGGCTGCGAGCAACAGAAAAATAAGATCCCAAGTCCTCTAAATTCTCTAGAACTTGCACTATTTCTTAAAAACAAAACAAGATTTTTTTAAAAAAAAGGCCAGGCAATAATGAGGGGCACCTGATGGGATTTGAGCAAACATGCTCCTGGTGTTAGACTAAGAGACATTGCCTGTTGCCAACAGGTGCATTGATTTGGATATTGGCCAGCATATTTTTGTTTTTCACACATTTCAGGTGTTTCTTTCTGTAATGTGGGCAATATTGATCCTCTCAACATCTCTTACTTTTTAACTTCCTCTGACGTAAGGTAAAATTGCCAAGTTTCCCATTCTGTTTTATGGTTTATATTTTAATTCTCTGAGAATTTAGGAGTATAGATTGTGTTGTATTTTTCTCATTTAAATTCAGGAAACTCTGTGTTTGTGTGTCTGTGTGCACGCCTATGTACACATAAAAAAATTGGAGACTTGAATTCTTGCTGTAAGCATATGAGAGCTGGCAGGAACTGAGTTTAGAGCTGTAGGAGCAGCCACAGCACGTGAGTGTCTTGTGTTTGATGCTCAGCAAAGGAAAGTGACTTCTAGGGCCCAAGAAAATTTGAGAATTAGCATAGCATAGCTGAATTTGGGGACCCTGCTACTGAGAACTCAGCAAGTCTGGTTCTTTTAGCTTAATTCTCTCTAAGTAAATTAAATTCCCCTGAAATAAGTGTGTGTAGGAACAGTTCTGCTTAAAATTCATACAGTATTTTAATCTGATTTAACTTGCTAGATAGACAACCAATAATTTTCCCCTTATCTTGCATAATTCTGTATATGGGTAACACTGTAGGGTGAAATAAATAAGATTACTTTTTTAATTTGACTGGGTTCATTTTAGGATAAAAACCCCCAATTGTTATGAAAATACAGCATGCTAGCACCTTTCTGTGTTAGCTTTCTGCATACTTCTCATCTGCAGTATTAAAAGGAAATGATTATGGTTCCTTTTCTGCTCCTCTTTCAGTGATTATTTAGAGCTAGGAGATTATTCAGCTTGATAGTGATCCCTTCTTGTTAATCTGTTGTGCTTGAAAATGAATTAGGATTAGGAAAGTAACCCTTTATCAGGAATGACAAAGACTCAAAGGTCACCAGTAGGTTACCTACAAACCTCTCTGTGGTCAGTCTTGTGTAGACAGCTTGGGCTGGAAGGATTTTGTTGATACATTTTTCTGAATCCATTTGATTCAGCTTTTCTCTCATTGCTGCACCATAAATCAGCCAAAAATCCTTTCCATGTTATTCTAATTATTCTTCTAAATTTCTCTTCTTTTGCTCCCTTCTGTCCTCCATCAGCATAACTGAGTCTCATCTTTATTAATCAGCCTCTTTTAGCTTCAGAGTAGTTTGAGGAGCAGTAAGTTGTTTGCAGAGTGCAAATCATGCACCAATGGGACAAATGAAATTAGAAGAATTAAGTGATTTTCCTTGGGGGAAGTTTGGTGAGCAGACCAGGATTAGAAATCGGTTCCTAACCTTCCATTTTGTGTTTCAAGTGTCTCTTTCCTCTTTCTTTGCTGCCCTCTCATCTTTATTTCTCTAACCCGCGTTCTCTTTCCTTTCCTCCCTGCAGAAATCCCTTCTGCCTTCATTCAGCAAGCAGCACCTCAGAGCAGGACCCTTGCCAGTGCTTTACACACCGAGCACGGGGCTGCTCTGGGAGCGCTGACTCAGCACAGGGAGATCCCTCTGTGGCAGGGACAACATTCCGTGCACATGTTGGGAAATGGCTGGAGCTGCACACAGCCGCGATTCTTACCCAGCGCCTGAGCCTTCCCAGCAGCTCGGCTTAGTGGGGACGCTGCCCTCAGCCAGGGGCATTCCTGCAGCTGCCGGTGCTGCTCGGGATGAGCTTGGACCCTGCAGCGCTGCCCCTTTTCCTGGCCCTGCTGCCGGGGCTCTGGAAACAGCATCCTAAGGGCTAAACCCCCCCTTAGGCAGGGTTTCAGCTCAGAGTTCAGTCCTGTGGCCGCTGAGAAATCTCCAGGCCCTTCTCTGCCCACTGTGCTCCACGTGGAGTTTTCACAAGCAGGGTTTGGATTTTTTTTTTTTTAAACTTCAACAGGTAACATTTTAACTTAAACAATTCTGTACCTACTGAAATGAGCTGGTAATGTTGTGTCTGTTCATCCTTTCTTCCCCATTAGAAATTAGGATTATGGTTAAAGAGGTCCCTTCTGGTGTAGTTTTCTCATGAAGTCTTAAAAGTGTTTCTGCCTTATGTCAGGGAAAGGAAGGTTTTGAGGCATTCAGAATTTCCTTTATTCATGTTGGTTTCATTGCAATTTCACAAATTTAAAATAGAGGTTCCAGATGAAACTCAAGTTTCTCCAAAATAGTTCCTGGAAAAAAGTATAAGCTCTCTTCCAGTTAAGTAGCATAAAAAGAGAAAAAAATTTCAAATATGATTGAAATTTATCTGTTTTTTTCTACATTAGGCTGACAGTTCTATTCCTGTGAATTGGAGAGTGAAAACTCTTAAAGACATTTTATGGTCCAAATTCTGTGTTATTAACTGAAATCCACATGGCAAGGAAAAAACCCTAAATATTATGTACCCCATATTCTATCTGTCCTACTGTAAGGCAAAAAAGGATGAAAATTGGTGTATGAATGTAAAGCTGACCCTACAGCTTTGCAGCTAGAACTGATGGGTCTCAACTCTTAATCATCCCAGGGAGCACAGTGGGATGATTTAAAAAAGGAATTGCAATTGAGACAAGATCTGTGGGAATTGGAAATCCAGGGTCCCCTGATTTGAGAGAGTGGTAGAACCAAATCCAGCTTTTAAAGTGCAGTGAAAACCACTGGAAGACATCAGAAAAATGGAACGAGAACCCATCTTGTTTGTGTGTATTCTGTTTATACCCAGTGTTTTAGGTAAGAAAATCCTTTCTGTGATAGTAAATTTATAGATATTATTTGCACTTAACCTTCTGTTCAGAGCACACTAAAAGATGAACATAGTGGCCAGTTGAAGAGTTCTGTGCAAGTTAGTCCAGCAACAAAGCAACTATTCACTGTTAAAATTAATGGGTCAGTGGAAGGGCTCTGTGAGGAAGAAGGGAATTATTTGTAATCCATTTCAGTCCCCAGGTCTCCAGCCTGTGGTTTCTAGAGACAGAGACCACATTTCCTGACTCAGAGCAGTTACCAGTTTGTGATCTGGGGATTTCCAGGGAGTTAAGGGCTAATGACACTGCTAAAGGAACAGTTACAGGCTATTGTAGATCGAAATTCAGAGTTGTATGTGCATTGTAAGGTATTTCTGTAAGCAGTGTGCAGGAGAGTGTTGGTGGTGCACACTCAGGGAGAAACGGGAGCTCTGTCAATTAAGGAACTGAGAAGTACTCACAGGGCACTTGGTTCCTGACCACTGGAAATAGCAGCTCTTCCCTTTGCTCTGGCTGAGCTCATTTAGCTGGAACCTGGAGCTGGGTTGCTGCTCTGAGCAAGGTGATGTTGCACAGGGCAGAATTGGCTTCAAGGGCTTCTTAGGAGCAGGGAGAAGGAATCTTTTCTTCCTTCTTCCAGAACTACCTTTTAATTGGTATTAAATTAAAATTGGTATTTTATTTTAATTGGATTCTTTGGGCACTTCCTGTGGCATATCTGAACGTGGTTTTGCACTCTACAATGTGTAAATTTGTACCTGTGTTTCTTTCCTAAAGTGAACCTGAATCTCCCATGAAATCTGCCCAAATTCCATGGATTTTTAGAAGACCACGTTGAGTATTCTTTGAGTTCTAATGCCAGAACATTGCATAGTACAGCTTCAGAAAGTTAATGTGAACACAAGAGAGTGCTTCCTCTGTAAACTGCTGTTTCCTTTTTGGAAGCTGGGAAAAGCAAGCTGTATAACTTATTCTAAAATACAGTTTTTACCGATCCCCTGGTTTTGTGCATGGCATGTTCAGAATGTCAATGCATATAAAAACCAGACATTTTCCTGCATTCCTGGGAAACCACTGCTTACAAAAGGACAGCAGCAGGGCAAGGGGATTGTAATTATGTGCTGACCTCTCACTTCCTGAGAGAACTTCATAAAATTCAAAATAATTGCCCAGTGCCCTGGTACATATTGGTCTCCCTTTGGGATTGATAAACTCAGGGGTCTTTGGCCTCTGAAGTACCTGACCTCGGTGGGACACACAGAGAGGCACCATTAGGATCAGCCTGAAGAGGGATCGAAGGTGAGAGGGAGAGCAGTGGTGGTCAGTGCCCCAAATGGCAGTGAGAGATCTTGGTTCCTTGTCTCCTATGGGCTCCATGAACTTCAAACCTTTGTCACTCCTTTACCAGGGAAGTGCTCTTGCCATGAGATTACAAATTTGCCAGTGGCTAGGAAAAAAAAAAAATCAATGAGGCTGAAGAGAATGAGTAAGAGGGAGAAAAACTTCACAGAGTGATGGAGAGGCCATCCATGTAAAGTTTGAGTTTCATTGCAGGGCTGGTGATATTTGGTTGCTTTCTTAGAGGGATAAAATCCATAACCACTTTTCCACCAGTAAAGCTGATTAGTGTTTGTGCAACCCTTGGCTGTTTCCAGTTCCAGCACTAACTCAGCTCTTTGCTCTGTGGGCCTCTGTGCAGTGCAGATTTACCCTTAAGCCAGACATCCCAGGTTTGAAATGCCTTTGCAAGTGGTTGTGTTAGACCAGGGGTGATTTGATTTTTAAGGAAAGCTCTTCAGTCTCTACTGTTGGTTGGCTGAAGTGTTGTATCACTGTCCATATTCTCTGTTGTCACACCTGCTTTTAGGAGCCTGACTTTTTGGGTGAATTGTGCAGAAAGTTGTACAGAGCTCTCCTCACCTGGGTCCAGCCCACTGAGTAGTTTTATCAGCATCTCTCCTGCTGGTAGAGTCAAATCAGTAAATTATTTCTGCAGGAATTAAATTAGGACTGCATTTTACATCACACAGTGAGGTGTGAGGTTTTGCAATTGTCTAAAAATATATTTAAATGCAATATTTTACTGCAAAGCCAATTTATACTGAGACATGACAGAGGTAGTTCTGTAAGCTTTGGTATTAATAAAAATATTATCCTCTTATTCACATCTCACTTGAGTGACATAATATCTAATGTGGTGTGGGTTCAAAACACTTTCTCTTTTCCATGTGTTTATTTATCAGGACTCACTCTGTTGTTCTGAGAAGGTATGTTACATCAGAGTTTTCCCTTCAAACTGCCTGTTTTGTGATTTTGTAGGATCTGGATGAGTTCTCAAATCACCAAGAGGTTGTGGGTGGAACAAAATGAAAAGACAGAAGATAGGAGTAGTGTTTCAAGAAAAATCTGGTTTTGTGGTTCATTCTCTTGATAGGAAAACTGACTAAAATTGCCTGTTCATTGTTTTCATAACTTCAGATTTAAATGGAGTTTGGGTGTTTGATTTTTTGTGTTTGTTTCCCTGTTTCAATAAGAACACAGAAAGGCAATTTTATTGTTTTCATGCTTAGGAGGCTCTGAACTCTGGACAAGTAGACTTTTTATTATTTCCAAAACCTCCATCTGAAATTGTGTTTTTCAAGCTCAAAAATATGTTTTTATCTTTGTAATGACTTTGGTAATCACATGACTTTTTCTCCCTATGAAATTGTTTTATTATCTGAATGAATGTGAATTTACACCACCAGTGAAGTTCCTAAGATGCAGATAAAGTGGCTTTGTTTGTTTGGGTTTTTGTTGCCCATTAATGTTCCCTGCTGAGGGTTGTACAGCAGAAAGGTTTGCTTACTCTGGGCAGTTTTCAAGCACAGACATCTATAACAAGAGTTTAGCAAGTGCAATTCTCTTCCATAAATTCCTTTCTTTCAGAAGATGCACGCCATTTATTTTTCTTACAGTTGCCACGAAAAGTCAACTTTTCGACTAGTTTGCTTAATTATTGAGGACTTGTAACCTTGTAAGATCCTTGACACCAAAATGCAGAGATGACTTGATCCACCAGGGAAAATGCAAGTGGCACACAGCTCCTCCTTTGCACCCCAAATCAAGCTGGACTAATCTTACGACAGATCACATTTTACACAGCTTTTATCTGAAGAACCCTGGAGGGTTTGCCATCTGAAATATTCACCTGTAAGGAGAATTGATGTTTATCAGCTCAATGTCTTCTATTAGGAAGACACCATGACCAATACTGTGTTTGCATAAAACTGTTAGTGAATCTAATGAGCTAGAATGTAACCTTGCTAACCACTGCTTAAGGGGAAACCAGAATGCCAGAAGTTCTGCACTGGGCTTGCCAACTAACTGGTATTCAATTAGTCTTAGGATTAAAATTAAAGAATTCTGAGTAGTCAGTCATTTTAAATATTCCACTTCTGACAAGTCTCCCTCAAATCCATTTTAAAAAACTGCAGCCTGACTTTTGAAAGGAGTTTAAGAGCCCTCTAAAATGGCAGTGTATAATTGAAATTCTAGCCATGTGTCATCAGATTTGAAGTAGCACATTGTCTTCTGTCTGATAACACACAGTGATACCAAGCCAGCCCTGAGGAAATCCACTCTCTGTTAAAGCTCCAAGGAAATAAAGAGCAGAGGCACTGCGTGGGTCAAGAGTCCAAGCCATTCCTATCAGGAACAATCATATCAGTATAAATCCTTTTGGCAGGTGGATTAGGCTTACTCTCAGAAATCTATTTTGCACCTGAAGCTCTTCTTGGAGGGCTGTAACAGAATTTATTCCAGATTTCATTTTACTTCAGCCAGTTTCTGGCCATTGGTTTGTGATGCAGATGTTTCAGCCTTTCCTCTTCACTTGTCTGAGTATTTGTCCTTTTAAAGTGTTTAAAACAGATAATAATTCTCTTCTTCACCTTTGTTTAGACAAGCTGACTGTTCTACTCTCCTTAAAAAAGACATACTTTCAATTCCTCATCTTGTTATAGTGGTCCCTCAAACTGGCATTAGTGAGGAAATTATTCCTTATAAAACCCCACTCCCAGAGTTCTGGAGGAGCTGAGTTACCCAGTGGTCAATACTTCTCTGCCTCCTCCTGACCTTTCTCTCCCCAGCTGTGCCCTGCCATGTCCTCACCATGGTACACAGAGGACTTGGGATCAGCTTCATATTTCCTAATAAAGAGAAGGGTTTTTCCCCTGTCACTGGCCACAGGTAAAGCTAAGGCTCATAGTAACCTTTTTATTTTATTACAAGTAGCTGTGTATTAATAAATTTTTATCCTTCTTATTTATTCTCTTAAAGAAGATCCTCCACAAATAAAATTCCTGTATATAGTGTAGCCTCAGATTATGCTGACTATGCCTCCCTCAGTCATAAGGAACTCCCACAAGTGCTCCCCTACTTTTTGAACCAACACTATTAATTAAAATACTAAATAAACACGGTCCCAGATGCAAAGCTAAGGAACACCAGTAGTGATCATCTTCATGCACAGCATTTTCCCATTCAGAACACTTGTAAGGTTTTTAGCCTTTTTTTTTTAAACCCCATCTTACAGTTTTTATACAGGTCCCTTCTCCATTTTCATCATTCTGTTATTTCTCATCTGATTCTACATTGTCTATTTTTCACAGGCACAGACTGTGGCATTCAGGTCATAGCTCCCTTTAGATATAAATAAATTTTACATTATAAGCAAAGCCAAGTGCCTTAGAGATCTCTTATCTGAGGTTGTCTATGCCAATGTGTTCATAGCCCATCATATAATCTAGGAAATGTAATTTTTCCATGCTTTTAATAGTTTTTATTGAAAACAGAATAAGAATAAATTAAGTTGCTCAAAGATGAAAAATGCAGTAACTAAACTGATTCAGTTTAGACTGAAACAACAAAATAATTCAAGTGAGTGTATCTAGAAATTAATCCACCAGTAATGAAGACAAAGTGTAAAGCTGATTTTAGAATATTTTAGTCTCATTTTATAAGACACCATCTAACCTGAAGGGTGCATAAGAAGCAGATGCATCGAGGTCAGGTGCCCCAAGCACTGCTCAGTCTGAAGTCTAAGGATTGAGCTATTGATAGGCATAAAGCAGGAGTCCCTCAACATGGATTTGTTGGGTATCAAACCTTCTCAAACAGGAACTGGTAACCCTGATAGGAAAGGCTGGTTTGGATTGCCTTATGGCAACTTTGACTTCTGTAGCATTCCTTTTGTTACCTGCAATCAGGCATTGGAGGCTTAGTTGGGTTCAGTAAAGCTTGGACTACTCAGGCTGGCCATAGCAATGCCTCAGGTATTTCACCTGTTGCTCCTGGATGGCCAGTGAAGAGAAGAAAGGAGTATCTGGAGCCTCCAGAATTGTTCATTGGTCATTTGGCATACATTTTGCCTTCATACAACCTTTGCATTTCATAAGTCTCATTACCTTTAGGAACTATTCCCATGACTTCAAGATCTCCTGGAGCCCATCTGGTCTGTTCCCAGAGAGCAAAATCCTCAGGGTGAATCAGGAAAGATTTAATTCCAGAAATGCAAAGAACGGGATGTGTAAGTGGTTACTGCTGGTAATGTTACACCACCAGGCTTCTGACTGAGGTGGTGAGAACAACACCCATGATTAGTAATTAATCAGTATCTAATTTCTTAAAGTTGTCTAATGATCTCATCATGTTTTTTCCATGCACATGTTCTTGTCATTGCAGTTTTTTCCTGTGTTCACCTTTTTTCTCTTCTAAGAGTTTCCTCAGACTCCTTGCTAAATAGAAATCCAGGAACCAGCACGTCTCAATGCACAAACTCTTTTTACTTTTTATGCAAAAGATATGGAAAGAATATACAATATAATTTATGTACAAAGAGACTATGCATATGTGATTAAAGCTTTCAAAGGGCCAGCTTAGATCAAACCTCAATTTTCATCTGCAGAATCCCTTTTACCATTGCTTGAGTCTTGATCTTTGAATTTCTGTCTATGACAGATTGGTCTGACATGATCACCTCTGTGAGAACTGACAGGACCTCAGGCAGCATAATGGGCATCTCTGCTGTAATTACCCATCCCTCACGTGAATATTCATGTGAATATTCTATGAAAGTTTATATTTGTCTATATATTAATCTATGGATTGTCTGTTATGCAATAACGAAGTTGTTACTATTACTGAGCAATGAAGAAGAGCAGTGGCTTCAAAGAATCAGCCAGCTTTAGTAACTCTGAAACCTGCATGCCTGAAGAACTTATTCTATCCTTAAGCATGGGCCATCTGTATGAAATTCTTTTACCTGGGAGGAAACTGAGTCTGTGTTTTCCTCAGTGTGTGTGTGCAGCTCCTGTCAGCATTAATTGCCAAATTCATAAAGAAGGTAGACCCTGAACTATTGTTTTCAGAGCCAGCAGCACAGCAGATCCTACAGCTGTGTATTTGTAATTGTGCCACGGTGAAACAAGCCCTGGAGCATGCAAAGGGACTTGGAGATTTCCCACCTCCCTGACAGCTTTTCTGACTAATTCAGCTGTGCTGGCAAGTGCTGCCAGTTACCACATGCTATTTTCAGAATAAAGTGAATCCAGCACCAGGCAAGAGGCTCCAGCAGTGACGTTTCCCCTTTGTTTCAGAGAGGTGTATTTAACCCTTCTGCCATCCCTAATGGCCGTTATGTGGGTGTGATGTGACATAAAAGATCCTTTTGAATATTAACGAAACTTTGGCTCCTCTCTGCACAATTGTTCTCTCCTTAAATTCTGACTCCAGGAGTTTAAAATACAAATACTTGAAGGCCTGTTTTGTAGGAGTTCTTCCCTTTTGGTAAGCATATCTGAGAATCTTGCTGGCCTGGGAAAATGGCCTGGTTTGATGTTTAATTGCCAGTTCTGTCTTCC
The DNA here is from genome assembly GCF_041296385.1 of Aphelocoma coerulescens. NCBI lineage: Eukaryota > Metazoa > Chordata > Aves > Passeriformes > Corvidae > Aphelocoma > Aphelocoma coerulescens. The sequence continues at coordinate 4,730,586 of NC_091026.1, read as the reverse complement.
TTGAGGGATCTCACTGCAGCTCCACCCCATCACCCCGTCTGCCCTCGCTCTGCCTTGGGGAAGGGGTTCTTCTCCAGCCCCCTGGCACTGGCTCTGCACAGTCAGCAGCTGAGCAGGGCAAACTTCCCTGTCCCTCTTGTGAGTGAACACCTTCCACCTGGCTCCAGTGGCACCTTCCAGCCCTGTCCCTGGATGGCTGCTTGGGACCTCCTTTCCTTTGACAAGGCTCTAGAGGAGCTCATGCTTTTTGCTCTTTCCCAGGTGGAACTTGATTAGATTTGAATTTTATTGTGAAGGAAATACAATAATAACATAAAGAAAGAGTAAAGAATACCTGCAGGATTATTTTGTTTGTTTTTTCTTAAAATATGGAGTAAACAAAGAAGGCTTCTTCCAATGGAAAATTCATTTATTCTGTCAAAAATAAATGAAAATATTACTGCAGAAAAGTGCAGTAGAGGTATTTTTTATGCATAAAGACTACTGGATTAACTTGAGTGACCAGTCTTCTGTTTTATGCAAAGCTTTTATGCATAAAAATTAATGCAGGTAAGAGCTGTTACTCAAGTTTTGAGCCATTTTGACTGTGAGAGCATTCCTTTATATTTGCTCTGGAGTCTGTGTATTCTTCTAAAACAGGAGAGGATTTTAACTTATTCCTTTGGAGCCCACTGAAGGCTTGTCTGGTGTTCTGCAGTTCTCTTGAGACTGCTCTCTAAAGGTATGCCAAGGTGCTCATTGGCTTCTTTTAAGCAGAGCAGCCTGAGAGTTTCGGGATAAGATGGAGTTGGGAAGTGGATGGATTTGGAATGTGGATTTCAGTAGCAGCATGGCCATTGCCTAGCACTGAAAGTTTGGTGAAAATTGAGCTGCTTGCTTTTCAAAAGTTGCCTGAACTTATTTTGGTATATTAGCAAAACAATTTTCCATTCTCTGGCTTTGTTGTTACAATCGCCTAAACCATCTGTCTGCAAAGGAAGAAAACAAATTACCCTGCAGGTGATATTCAGCATCAAAATGATCAGACTAAATGAGTCAAGTCTGGCAAAATTACAACTAACTAAAAACTGCATCTCTGGATGTCAGGTGTCAGAACAGTTTTAGTGAATAGTATTCTTCTGCTTTAGCACATTTATAGCAGAATCTTCAGTGAGTCCTAGAAGGAAATAAACCCTGTTTAGTGTCTGTGAAAGTGAAAACAGAGGTGTTTTTCTTGTACTGTTTAAATGTCTCCTTGTGTTAGTATTGCACTACTCAGCATAAAAGTCTAAATGGATTTCCTCAGCTAACAAAGTGAAATAGTCCATAATATCCCCCAGCTCCTGCAGCAGCAGTGCCAGATCGTGCCATTAGAATGATGATAACTTACAGGAATAACTGTAATTCACTCGAACTTGAAATAAAAACTGTGGAAAATATGTTGCTTTGGGGGAGATGAAAATATACCAGCAATATTGATCTTAGTACCATATGATGTTCTTGCTGCATTCACATGTGACAGGACAAAACAGATAAAAATGAAGAGCTGGCTGCCTGTCACATGATTCAGCAGCCTTTTGGAAGCAGGGATGTTGCTTTGTGTCTCCTCCCAGTTCCTCTTCCCTCTTTCTGGTTAGGAAGAGGTACAAAAGCAGAGCCTCCTGGGTTTCTGGCTGTTTGCTTTGCTAAGAGAAGTTTTGGATTTGTTTGTTTTGAATAAAAAGCTGTTCCTTGAGGCTAGGACATAAAAGAGGTTTGGCAGTGAAAGAGCTTAGTATTTAGAGTGGATAATTCTTCTCTAAAACTGTAATTCTTCTGAAAGATATGTAGGACCCTGTCCTTCTGTCTCCCCTAAATTTCTGCTTTCCCTTTTTTCTTTAGGAGCTGCAACATTTTCATTCTTATATGCCAAGAATGAGGCTTAGACCCAATATAACCATATGGTCTGTATCAAAAAGTGATGAAACCTCAAGGATAGCTATATCTAAAGATTCTTGTCTACTTGGGGGGAAATATATTATCTATAAACAATTAATTGATGAATGCTGAATTCATCTAACCAAACAAACATATTCCTAAACATCATTCCCTGATTTCATTTACGAGCCTTGGGCAGAATTTTATCAAAAAAAAAAAAAATTATTCCCTCTCTTTGGCTAAAGACAAGCTTAACACTTGCTTTCAATGCAGAAGCTGTCACTGAAGGTGATTAAGCTTGCTCTAATTTATTGTAGTTTACAAGGCAATAGCAAAAAGTGCATATATATATATATCTATATTTATATATATATCTATCTCATACCAATCCATATGGTGCTATGGAAGCATTTCTCTCCAGTAGTATATGTTTAGAAATTGTCTGTCTGTGCCAGTGCTTGAAGCAGTTTCAGAGTAAGCCTTTGACTAGTGCCATAAAGATCTTCTGTTCTTCTCAGTTAAAAAAATCCTGGAAACAGCTGCAGACCTGGAGCTGTGTCTGTGTCTTCAAGATCATTTCTAGGGCAGAGGCCCAAGTGCCTTGGTTTGGTTAGGCAGAAATATCAGTGATTCTTGCAGTTGTTTGCAGTGGAGTCCCTGTATTTATTTCAGTAGCCAGAGGAGCTGTACCTGCCCCTGATCTCACACCCAGACCTGATAACTGGGACTGACTGCTTCCAGTGGGCCTTGGCTGGTGTGAACCTGCTGCCTCTCCCATTCACCATGGAGCTGGAAACTAGGACAGCACTGGAGAGGCAGTTCAATGCTGAAAAGAATGCACAAGTTCAAGTATTTTCTCCCTTTTGTCACATTTGGATAAATTTTTAAGCTCTTGTAGCTCTTTTAGGAGTGGCAGGAATTTCTGCTCACGTGCCTGCTGTAGTTGTGGGACATTCCAAACTGCACAGCAGTTCTTTATCATTTTCATTTTGTTACCTGAATTTTGCATGTAAGGGCTTCTATTACAGGGAATTAGAAACCCTGAAACTTTTCTTTCCCCATTACTAGGGTAGGGTTGTGTGTAATATCTTTCACAGTTCTGGCTACCAAGCTGTCGTCATCTCCCTCAGTCGTGTTTGTGTCTGAGGACGTGCTGCTGGCACCATTTTGGTTTAGCTGTGCTGTGCCTCTTCTCCTTCTGTTCTCGTGCTGATCCAAGTCCCAGATTTTTCCTTAACAGGAAAGTGCATGTTATGTTTCTGTCACTGCCAATTCTCATTTTAGTTGAATAATCCTGTTTTTAACTTTCCAATCCATCATCACAAGGTAACCTAGCAGAACTTTGTTGTGAATGCCATGCATGCTGATCTGTGTTTCATCGTCTCTCTTGACAACGTGTGCAGCCTCAGAAACCCACTGGCTGCAGATTCCAAGTGGGGCACTTCCAAGGAAGCATGGCTTTGGGGCAGGGGTAGCAGTGCAGGAGGTGGATGCTCATATTTTTGGGGTTTTTTTGGGTAAGAAAGAGAAGCTGGGCAAATTACTGGGAATGATCGTAGGTATGGCGTGCAGGAAGATTTCACTGCAGGCAGGTGGCTGTACTTAGCAGATACTGCCAGTGATAAGATTTTTATCTATATTTAAATTGCCTTAATGAACAGACTGGTTTGTATTCAAAACTGTTGTCACAGAACACAAAAATGGCAGGATGAGAAATATTGCTTTGAGAAAAATTCAGGAATATCTGGTGGAAGACAGAAGTTTCATCTGTTTATTCAGGGCGGATTAATTATTTCCCATGTGTGATTTCCAGAAGCTTTTTCCTATACATAGTCTTCTGAGCAAAAAAATCATGTACTTTTCTAACAATTCTAAAATTCTGATCTTTCATTTTTGTCCCCCTTTTCATGCCTTCAGTTCTGCAACAAAGCAGAATGTTATCCCCCATATGCCACATGAAGTCTTCAGTAAGTTTTTAATATTCTGTACAGAAAGAGAAGTTTGGATGTTTATGTCCTTTTTTTTTTGGGGGGGGGGGGGAGTGGAGGGGTTGGGGATGTGATAAAAATGTCTCCTGAGACTCTTATCTTGTTCTGTAGAATGTGCAGATAAATTATAGCTTTGAAGACACTGTAGTTTGGTAGAAGACAATTTATCTACTGAATGTATTAGGCCAGATCCTCTGCTAGTAATTATTTGTATGGAGCTAAACAGATTTACACCAAAAGTGTGTGTGTTGCTGCTGTGTGAAGGATGTGAGTTGCAGGAAATGTGCTGAGACATGGGGAAAATAAGAATTGGGTATGCTGAAGAAGTCTAGTTTAGAAATGCAATTATATTTTTACATATTTCTCTATGGAAATGATCTTTCAGGACAGGAGAATCAAGATGTGTGAATAAGAACTTAAGTCATTAAAAGATAAATTGTTAGGGCTGGAAAGGACTTTTGGAGATCATCTAGTCCAACCCCAAGGAAGACAATTTATAGGGGGTTTTTTCCGTTTTCTTTTTGCCTCTTTCCTCTTTGAATGGTTGGGGTTTTTTTGCCAGTATGCACAGAGTGGAACTTTAAAAAATGTATTTATCAGGAATACAGGCAAATGCACACTGAAGGATGCTGACTGTGATGTGCTTCTGTTCTCTCTCAGCAGATCAGTGGGGTGAGGAAGGAACAGAAAGAACCAACATGCTTGGAAATACCTTGGAAATTTTCCAGGGTTGTAGACCTTGGGTCCTTGTTTACCTGCTGTGGCTGTGCTCATAGAGATTCATGAAACTTCTTGGATCAAACTCCTTGTTGTATGTGCATCTGATTCAGTGCTGTGCTGCCTCTTGCAGAGGGAGCTTTTGAAGTTTGTGTGGCCCCTGTTTATAAACCAGAGCATCTGAGAGTGCCTGGGCCGGTCTGCACACACTGACTTTGGGGTCTGGAACCCTCTGAGCTCTCTGGAGCTCACACACCACGAGACCCTCAGCTCCTTTTCTCTGCACCTTTTGGCAGTACAGCTGCCCCTGCAGGACCTGCAGATGATTCCTTTCAGGAGCAGATCTATGAGCTGTGCTGTTCTTCCTGCAGTTCCTCACATTTGCACACAGCCAGGAGCTCAGGCAGCTGAGCAGAGCCCATCTCTAGGACCCGGAGTCACTTAAGAGCAGTTCTAGTGCAAAGTGGCTGAAGTGATTATAGTCTTAGAGGAGTTTCCAAATTAGAAAAAAAACTATCAGTGAGTTTTACTCAGTGTTAGCAAATCAACATGGAACACACAGAGTGTGGTTACCTGGGGAAATTTAGGGAGTTTTAATCCTCAGCTTGGAAATCAAAGCATTAGCACATAACTAGGGAAAGATGATGGACCTTTTGTTTCCAAACACTGTACATAGCTCAGGCTTTCTGGCAATGTCCCTGGGATTATATTCATTCCTTCTGAAGCTGCAAATTGATTAAATTACATCAGTGAAAGGCCACTAATGACATGTTTTAGCTTGCTTTCTATTGCAGCAGCATGTTAATCTTACATTTGGAATTTGAATGGCATGGTGGCTGCTGTTCCAAGGAGCTGTTGGTCACACACGATTCAGTGAAGCCTCTGACCACAGCTCTTAGAAGAGAAGACAAAGGAGAGAAATAGTGCAGTCCTGCTTCTTATCCACATTGATAGCGATGGAATGACTGCTTTGTTTCAATCTTTTTTTATAGTTATGTGGAATTTTAACAGTGCTCTTTAGGTGTGGTGCTGAAAAATCTTTTTTCAAAACTTGTTCTGTTTCTTCTGAAAGTTTCAAAATCCCCCTGTGTGTGTGTGACTGGACTCTGGGTTTGTGCACATCAATGAAACCATAGATTATCTTTTTTTTCTTCTCCCCATATACAAAAACCCAAGCACACAGGGATGGATTGCTCTGGCTCATTGGGGACTCCTGTCATGAGCTCTCAGTAGAATCTCATCTGGTTTTATCCCTTGAGTTCTCTGCAGCTAAACTTTATGTCATAATAGCTCTATGTGTTCCCTTCCCACCCTGTTTCCTGAGCTATAGTGAGACTTTTTGACACTACAGAGAACTCTCTGTATCTTGCATCCTGTCCTTTCCCCACGTCCCTCTGCCATCACACTGCCTCTAATTATAGCTCCACACTGGTGTCTCTCTCTCCTGGGTGGCAGCAGCAACCCCTGTGGCTCAAATAAATGTATTCCTTATGGTACTTTCATCTACTTTAGAGACCTCAAGTATATGCTGTATATTTAGTGTACTGTTAAAATACATTTATTAAATATTTCAGATAATCTGATCTGAATTACGAAGTTAAGGACAAAAATGTTTAAACAGCTATATATTCATATAATTCCCTAGACTTTAAATGAGATTTAGGCATTACTTAAAGCTGCACCTTAAAAGTCTTTTTATCTCTAAAACTTGTATAATCAGGCATAACTCAGTACTGTACCTAAATTAGTATAATTTACATCTTTGTCTTCCCATCTCAATATAAACCACAATTATTTAAGTTCCCATTTAGTTAATCCCTTAAATGTGATTCGCATCTCCTTTATGCACTGCTATTGCCATTTAATTAAATTAGTTCTTACAGCAGCCTCAGGTAACAGCACAGTTATGCCTCAGTTCTGAGCACTCTTCCCTGATTTGATCAGGTTTCTGGAGTCCCAGCCCAGGTTTCCTGCAAAGCTTGTTTGCTGTGCAAACACCATCAGCACTTATGTCTCATAGTGGGATTCCACAGGGTAGTGAAGCATTTGGGAAAACTTGGCTGTAGCTGCTGGTGTGGAGCCATGCAGACAATTCCAGGAGTTTATTTCCTCAAGTTCTCTCAAAGTTGGGGGATGAGGAGTCCCTTTGGAATATGTAACTAGGCTCTAGATAGCTCTGAAGTGAGTACTTTCTGAAAGTCTCTGTTGGGGTCATGTCTTGCTAATGTGGATCACCAGCAATGGCAAAGCTTGAATTGGAACAATGAGAGAAACATAGAAATTGCCTTTGAAACAAATTTTGAGATTAAATTACAAAAAATAGGCTTCTTTAAAGCTGTTGAGGTTAAGTATCAGACCATTTTGCTAGTCAACTCTGTACTTGTGTATGTCATTTGAAATGCAATTATACAAGTTCAGAATTTGATATAATTTTTTTTAACATCAGTTTTTCACAGCAGGGGTAAAATTGAAAGCGATGAACCACAGCCCCTGAAAATTGGCTTTTCATAGGAACTTCAGACTGCAGTTTCTCCTGTTATTGGCTAGTCTGGCAACACAGTCATCCCTAAATAAACTGCACTCCTTTTTAGCCATGTGAGTGATTGTCCTGGTAGTAGTAAAGCTGTGATTTATTTCCTTGAGGAATTTCATTGTATCTGTTCCTTTCTATGAGGTTCTTGAAGGACATTTTTCACATAAACCAGCTTTACTCTGTCAAGCAACAGAGTCACTGGGAACCAAGGCTCCAGAAATCCTGTAGGATCCTCCCACTCAGTATTGCCTGGCAAGCCAATTAGCTTGATATTTTTATCTCTAACCTGATTTGGAACTAAATTACTATTTTATCATTCTGTTTTCTGTGATAAATGCCCTACTCAATTATTATTAGATCTGCTCCTAGGACAGCTGAATCTCCTTCTATCTATGCCATACCTTGTGGCTTTGCAATCTAAGGAGGATACAGAAGCAACCTCATCCTATTTCACTGATTCTTGATTTTGGCCCAGAGCGCAGGGGAATGTGTTCACTCTTTGAGACAGGCAGGCTTTTCTAGCACGCTCTTAACTGTGGTAAAAGTACCTTTCTGTGTGGAGGTTCATGTCAGTTGTTTAATACCTGTCAAGTTCCCTTCAAAGCAAAGCCCAATTCTCTACACTAAATTAAGAAAGTTTGAGCTGCTTCACATTTTATTCCAAAACAGTGTTCTCTGCTTTTTATTTGATTTTTTTTTAATCTCAGGGTCTACCATGAGATAACATTCTTTATAAAGCTTGAAATGCAGTTTTTACCACAGAGTGCATCCACCTTTGATGCAACTTTGAAGTAAATCTCTCAGTCCTTCCCATTTACTGCACTTTGCCTCACATCACTGAGTGGTGTCTCAGAGCACACAGATTCAATTCCTTCTGGTTAAAACTAAACTAGAATATGCACTCCAGGAACACCTATGGATGTCCATTAAGCAGCTGGAGAATGGTTAAGCTCTGGTGTGGACCAGGAACTGACAAAGTGACACACATTGCAGAGTCTGTCTCCTCAGCACTAAGGGTTTTGCTGTGCAGGTATTCTCCTGTCTCACTTCTCAGTGCAGGAACACTGAGGTGATGGAGATGTGAATCTTGAATAGAAGGGAGAGCCATGGTCTGAGAGGCTCCTGCTTGCCCCATTTTGAGGAGTTCATTGGAGGAGCAGGATCAGAGAGGCAAAAAGCTCAGCTTGTTACTGTCTGCCCTCTTCCCCATTTCTGTTCCTGCTGTGTGCTCAGGAACTGGGGCTCTTGGCAGCTGTTCCAGCTGAGCTGAGTGAGGGTCGTGCTCCTTCTGCTTGGCTGAGATCAGTCACTGCATCTGAAGACCTGGAATTCAGGGCATGGATGGAAGAGGCCCAAGAGCTGTTTGCAGTCTGACTTTGCAGTGTGTGCCCAAGCTGAAGTCTCTCTCGAGTTGCAGCTCCCAGGAATCACTAGACTCACAGTCAACTGGAAAGACCCCTGAGGAAGGATGAGGTACTTTGGAACCACAGGTACTTCCCAAAGCTGCTGTTTCCCTACAAATCTTGGCTACCTTGCTCCATACAACTACTATCAGAAAATGCAAGATTCATTTACCCATCTACCTCTGCATCTGAGCTCCTCTCACTCCAGGGCAATGACAAGCACAAGCAATTCTTTTCCACAGGCAGCTGAGTTCATGGAGTTGTGTATTGAAAAGTCTCATGCAAAAGTGAACTTGGTGCTCCAAATCCCTGAGGTGAAACATTTCCCTTTAGCATTTTAATCAAGGCCTTTGCTACAGCAAATGTTTAGCACTGTAAGTAATTGGTAGAGACTGCTGACATGATAAAACTGTTGCAGGTTCAGCCTAATCTGAAAAAAATCCCTGAGAACATTAACTGCATGAGCTGACCCAATGAATCATCAGAAAAGCAAGGCATAATCCAAATGTTGTGCACAGCAAGTAGAAATATACCTGGCATGTTTCACAAGGCCAACACTGAGAAGACACAGAACTGGCTGCTCAAAATGGAGCATTTTCCATGTTTTCCGTGGGAGCTGGTCCACAGAGACCCCCTTGGTCTGTTTGTGAATATCCCTTTGGTGACTGGAACCAGTGTGCAAGTGGCAAAATACCATGACTGCTTTTAGCATCTCAAAGTCATTTTTATATTGAAAGTCCACAAAGTCATGATCTTATTGGAAAAATTCTGAACATCTGAGTCAGAGCCACTTGGTAATTGACTCAAGGCTTGTATGATTCAAGAGCTGTACGTGGTTAGAAAAGTTGTTAGAAATTATAGTGTTAGAAGTCCTTTTCTCTAAGCAAAGAGAAGCTTGAGGACACTGGGGACTGATGGCAGTCAGAGAGGAAAGAGCAAGGTTGTGGATAGCCAGATAACAAAACAAATATAAGTAATATCAAGTAGATAGCATTTGATTTGTATGTTTTAAAAACTGCCAGTACCTGTGAATTCCAGTGGCTGGTATTGACCATCCTACTGACACCCTCTTTGCTAAGCCATCATTTCTGGGATTTATTGAGCCATTCCAAATCTCTGGGCAGATTCAACCAGCTGCATTTCTTAATGAGCAGCTAAAGCTGTAGGTCTCCCTTTGATACCAAGTGTAGATGGTACTGCCCACTGAGACCGAGTGATATCCCAGTGAGAGCTGTCATGTCTGTAGCATCTTTTGGTTTATTAATTCTTGAAGGAAGTTTTGAACAAAAATAAGAGAAGTGACAGGATCCTAACAGCTAAACCCTTTTTTTCCTGGCTGTGAAAATGCTGCCAAAGCAGTCATGTTTTGTGGTGATCTTTTCATTGTTACGCTGTTTCAGGCAATATATGATAAGGCTTCTCTCCTTTGACTCATGCACAAATTCTTTATGGAATTCATTATAGAAAAGGATGCAAAAATGTTTTTTAATTTTTGGAAATGTCTGTTTCATAACATAACACTTGTTGATAGAAAACCTCACATGTAACCTCTAGTGATGTAATTTTAAAATAATACTTGTATGTGCTAGTATGTTCATATAAATACATTTTTTATTTTCAATAATTAAAATAAATTTTTGTTAGGATCACCTACTTAATAATTCGTTCTATAGAAAGTGGTAACAGTAACCTCCCTTGAAAAATATGTGTCCAAAATTGCACCTAAGAATTACCTCAGGACTGCCCTTCATGCTGAGCTAATGGATGTTTCTCCCAGTGACAGCCACCCTAGAGTAAAAGGCTGAAGCAATAAGGAATCTTTTACATCTTCTGATAAATTGTGCTGGCTTAGTCCCATGATTAACAAACTGCAGCTATTCCAGTCTGAACAGTTCATCAGCCTTGAGCCTTATAATGCCCTTGCTAGACTTGAAGAGCAATCAGAAAATTCCTTGTGTATGCGCTTCTAGATGTGATATCAGACCTTCCACTTCTCTTTGACAGAGCTAAAGAGATTGATCTCTTTAAATCTCTCTATTAGGCATTTGTTTTTTGATCCCCAGATCTCAAAGTATATTCTTTGGCTCTTTTTCCTGAATCTTTTCTGTTTTCTTTATGGGGAAGGGTAGATATCAGAAGTTAGCACAGTATGTTACAACATGAGAGGGCTGCAAAACTTTGCAGCGGGATTAGGTTCATGCAAATCAGTTAGAGGGATTTGTTTCCTTTTCATCTGAATCCATCTGAGCTCTGTGTCGCTCTTGCTGAGGCTTGGAACAGTGTGAGGTTTGTGGTGCTCAGTTATGGAGCTGATCAGGCTCTGATTGCTTCATTTGAGTTATCTGGACTGAGCTGCTGGTGGTAACAGCAGTGAAATCTCCAGAGTGTTGTATTAATCATTATTAGATCAGTAATGCCCAAGACACACACCAATGGGATTTTAGCAATGACAATTGCCATTATGTTTTTCAGTGTTACAATGCTTCTGTCCCAAGAGCTCTTTGGCTAACACATTTAGATGACATTTAGTGGGAAGCCTCCTATGATTCATATTTGTTGTAAATATAATTTTTTTTTAATATTTCAACAAATAATCCTAGAGAAATTAGACATCTGTGGATTGTAAAGGTCTAAATTGGTGGGAATAATTTCCTGGAGTTTATCAGATGTCTCACAGCTTCAGAATGCAACGTTCCCTGTGTAGGATCCATCACTATTTTATAGCTTGCCTGAGTGAATCACATAGCCTTGATTGCCCTCTGAATCTAGTGGCTACAATTCCCAAAAACATGTCTTTAGAATAAAACAGAAAAATGGAACTTCTTAGTTTCAGGTAGCTCACCCTGTCCGTCTTTGTAAGCAGCCTCACTGTGTACAGGTTTCTTGTAGTTCACTCTCATTTTATAGGATCGCTTCTAGTATAATATTTGTAATATTAAGAAAAACTCACAACTGCTCTTGGCTATGATCAGAAGATGGTTTATTGGCTTCAGAATTATGTTGTAGTATTGTGCTAAATTTCTCCAGAAGTGTTCATAAGAGGGTATTGTTTGCATCAGTCATGTTCTGTGTTTGGGAAGAACAAGTCAGCTCCCACACAAGCTCCTTAATGTCCATTCTGGGTGCATGTTTTGGCTCCTGCATCTAATCTCTGTCTGGTTACAGCAGCAAAAAGGCAGGTTATACTACTTCTTGTCTGCTTTTATCATGGTTCCATGACATATAATTATTCTTCCCTCCAAAAAAAAATGGTGGTAAATGTATTTAGTAAAAAAATTGGCGGAAATGCTGTGAATAAAATATTTATTTTATTACAGTAGCAACCTAATACAAGGCAGAATTTATACTGCAAAACAAGATCTTTTTATTAGACTTTGGACTGGTAATGATGTACCAGCAACTGTGTCTTCTGATCATTTTCAACAACTTGGTTGTTGCCTGGATCATTTGTTTTTCCTTTTAAATGTGAGTATTGAATCTGTCTCATTTTAAGACTGGAATTTGAAGGTGAAATATATTACAAATTTCTGATTTCGGAACAGGGCACTAAGGTATCAAGACATTTTAGCATTCAGAGCCATAGAGTGCCTGTTCCCAGTTAGGTGCTGGTGAACTCTTTAACCTTTGCCTTGGACCCATGAATCTTTTCACATGGACACCAAATGGTGTTAATTTGCCATCCCAGACATGAACCTGCCACACACCCTACAGAAAACTGAAAAGTAAGGGGATTTTATTTTCTACATTACTTTTAAGCTTTGTCTCATTTTCTTTGCAATGTTCTCCCACTTTTTGCCTTAAAAAAAAAAAATCAGATCTGAAAAATCTTTTTATTTTATTGTTATTTTCTTGATATAATTCAGATTGATTTCTGGAAGTTCTGACTTTCTCTCTTCACATGTTACAGTTTTAAGTTGTACCTGTCTCTCTCCAATTCATAACTTTTAAAAGCCCATTTAGGATTGGATTTCATTTGCACTATTAACCTCCTTTGGGGTGGTTATGCCTTTGGAGCCCAGTTTTACTGAAATCTCTTTGTTTGGTATTCACATTTTAGAAATAGTAATCTATTTAGAAATTAAATATATTCTAAACCTTCATGTTCAATTTCAAAAGTTTTTCAGTCCAATTATTTTCAGTAAACAGTTACCATAGTTACTCAAAGATTCTTCTAAAGTCAAGATTGAGCCCAATGTTTGTTCACCATTCTGTTTAATTTAAATTGAATCATCTTACGTGCATTTGCTCCAAGGTTGTTTGGTCAGCTCTTCTTGTCATGCCTTTGTTGCAAATCAAAATCCCAGTGGTATCACTGTGGTATCACTCCATGAGGACTGGCTAAATGCTTTGGAAAGAAATGTGGCAGCTCTCACACTAATGAGAGTGTGAATGCTACCAGCAACAGGAACGTTTGTTTTCCCCTCTCTGTCCAGAGATTTAATTCCCATCCTGACACAATTTCTAGAAGCAATAAAATTTAAAAGCTTTCTCATTAAATCCAGTATTAGAATGCTCTTGAAAATTTTGAGCAAACTCATTTGTTTGCTCATCATTCCCCAAAATTATTTCATCTCAGACAAATTCTGTTTTGTCCATGCTGCTCACATTTCTATTGTCTCTTTGTTTCATAACACAAGTAGATCTGTATTTCTGCACTTTATTTCAGTAATTTATTTTTATCACTTTTCCTTATCATTTTCCTTAGATGTTTTTATCAGGTTCTTTTAAATGATGCATTAGACACACAGGTTAATTATTAGCTATTCAGACAGCAATCTCACACACAACTGTGATATATTTCACTTACATCATCTTGCTATATATTATGTATTTTTCATTTTATTAGTTATATCTTTTTCACTCTTCAGGGAAAAGCTGTATTGCATAATTCCAACTATAAAATGTTATATTTGTGTAATAAATTCCAGCCCTTGCCTGTTTATGTGCATTGGTAGTGATTTTAATAACATTGTTTCTTCAGTGGCTTTTGCACCCAAAACTGTCCACTTTTTTTCCTCAAAGCTACTTGAGTTGATCTAATAAAAGGTACTTATACTTCTTCATTATTGGTGGTGGAACAAGCAGTTTGCAAACTGCAACAATTAATACAAATTCCAAACTAACTCAAAAGGAACAGTGAATTTCTTTTAGTGGGTGAAGAACAGATTTTACCAGGTTGCAATGGAATTAGTATTAATGGAAGATTACCTGGATTCTGGAAATCCTGCCCTCAGCTCCTCCAGACAGCAGCTTGAAATCTTAACTATGTGCTGAGTCTGGAAGGTGACAGGGAGCAGCTGTCCTGCTTCAGCTCAAGCTGACATGGCCAAGCACCCTGAGAACAAACCAGCACTTTGAACTGAATGAGAGGTGCACCAGAGGCCAAAAGATTCCATATTAATAGGAAAAGGTAAAAGATGCATCAGAATTTGTGCTCTTCTAATTCTAAACAGTAGCACGTTTGTAGCAGCGTATGCTGAGTGTAAACTCTTGGAGACCCTTCTCTGTTACCAATAGGGAGAAAAAATGAATTATTAAAAATTGTCTGAATTTTATCTTCACAATCTGAGCAGGTTCAATTAGTGGAGAGATCTGTTTGCAGTCTATGTTTGCACTTTCCTTGCCAGGCATGTTATTTCTATATTGGTTTCTGGGTTTAGTACTACTAAATAAATATGTATGGTTGTTCACTCTCTGGAGGACAGTTGCAGTGGCCATAGTCAGTCCAAACCCCAGTGATCTTCCACCTGATGGTGGATAATTTATGAACCATATATAAAAAATATATTTCTAACTGACTCCATCCTTTACTCTGTGTCACGTTGTAGGTAAAAGTGTATCTGTAAAAAAATAGCTTTTGCAGACTCTTCTCCAGGCCTTTCCTTCCCTTTGAAGGAATTAATGGATTTAATAATATCTGCAAACTTCCTTTTTTTTGTGGCTGAAACAGTACCTGAGTCATAGCTGGTCTCTAAGTGACCATTTTAAACTCCTCTCCTGTTTTGTTCCCCCTGTGTGTGAGATCTTGTGCCCATCATTGAGTGCTTTACAGTGTGGGTGTGCTTCCCTCTTTCAGTGGCCTGTCCCCTCAGAGGGAATGTTTCTGGGAGGGCTTCTGGGGAGAGCTCTGCACCCCTGCTCCTGGCAGCTATGTTGATTTGTGTTGCTATTTGTTTAGTATGTTAACAGAACATAAAAAAATTACAATTTGATTGCACAGCTTTACAGGAGACTAAGGACACATTCCTCGCCCTTACACAAAGCAATCTTAGATGGCAATTTTTCCCTATGTGGATACCACCTGTCTAATTTAGGCTTATGCTCCTGCTGACTGATTCAATCACCTGATTCAGTCACTTCAAGACATCAGGACATTCCTTCCTGGTTTTCAGGAAGGTGCCTCACAGGGATGAGCTGTTTGTGTGTCTGCAGCAGTCAGACAGCATCTTTACTGCTGGACTGTACCTGGGGGCTGTTCCCTGAGCTGGGCATTGGGCTGGGGGGAACCTGAATCCGTGTCCTTTTTGCACGGTGAGCATCTCTCACAACTGTATTTAGTGTATTGCTGAAGTGCCAGGAACAGTGTTAAGCAAAAGGGAATATTCAACACCATTGAGAAGATGTGTGGGTGTCACTCCTCTGCTTCTTAGTAGAAGACACCACTTGGGTGTATTTAAGAGCTCTTGGCCAGTTGGGCTGCTGTACATTATGGCAGGAGAGTGAATTGGTGTGTTTATTGATTAATTCTGTGTGGAGAGAGCTGAGGTGTTTGGGCTTTTGTTATTTAGATGAATCAGCTGCTGGTCACTTTGTGCTGATTCACTCCCAGAGCTGGATGTGAGTATTTGGATGGATTTACAGTAACTTCATCCTTTTTACTCAGGGACATGCCAGTCTGCAGAATTGCTACAATTGACTCATTGTTCTGCTGTGTCAGGTAACAAAATATTCTGCTTTCTTTTATTCTGCTCAAGAAGATTTGGTTTCATTACATAGGTCAAAGCTCTTAAAATAAATTCCTGTCAGATTTCCTCCCCAGTTAACCTAAGTGACACATGTGAGTGTTTTTGGATATGTTGTATTGAGGCATGCATGACACAAAATTTCAAGTCTGCTTTATAGAAGACTGAAGTGGTTTTGGCATGCTGGGAACACATATAGAATGTATCTCTTAACCATAGGAATACAGTAGTGCCTTTCACAAGGACATATTTCAAATTAATTTTGGAATATGAAGCTTATATGAACACTTAACTGTCAACTACTTGTCACTCTGGGCACATGAAACTAAGAGTTAGAAACCTGATTTGGCTCTCTGTCAAACTAATGACAATTCAATTGTCCTCATCTTAACAAAATTAAATTTTTTAAAGATTTGTAACATTTATATACTGTAAAAATGCACTATTTATTTTACTATTAAAATGCACTGTTTTGACTGTACATATATACAATACTGAATTTATCTAGCTAAAAGTAATCAAAATAATTCTACAGATAAACACATAGGATGTTTACTTTTCGAATATAAATACGTGATTAGGATGGACAGTAAAATAGGAGGAAATGTTAAACAGTCTTCCTTGGGTATTGAGCACCTTGCCAGGACCGTGTCTTTCTGTACTCATTAGCTGAGCTGGAGAAGTGTGCCCACAGCTGCTACACTGTGTGCTCCAGCATTCCCATAAGGAAAAATGGGGTGAACCCAGCTAGGTCCAGCATGACTTCAAATTATCCATCTCAGTATTTCTAAATTCCAGTTTTTCCAATTGTTTATGTTAATGCCGGGTTTATTTCCAGATAACAACGTATTCCCTGCAGAGGGACTGGCCAGAGCCGAGGCTGCTCGCTGTGCCCGGGGCTGGCAGGGCTGGCACTCCCTGGAAGATGCCGAGGTGCGGGAACAGGAGGCTCCTCATGCCGTGCCCGGAGCGCTGAGGGAGCTCGGCTGGAGGATCTCTGGTGCCGGGGGAAGGCTCCGAGCTCCGCGGCCAGCGGGGCCCGGCCGGCAGCGGCTCCAGCACCAGGGACAGCGGGCGGGGAGCCGGGAGCGGCGGGGCCGCGCCGAGCGGGGCACGGCAGAGGCTCCTTAGAGCGGCAGCCCCGGCGTTAAAGAGGCTGCGGGGCGGCTGCGGGGCGGCTGCGGGGCGGCTGCGGGGCGGCTGCGGGGCGGCTGCGGGGCGGCTGCGGGGCGGCTGCGGGGCTGCCGTGGGGCAGAGCGGCGCTGCGGGAAGGCACAGCACGGGAAGGACACGGGATTCCTGCCCTGCCCTTCAGCCCGGCCGCGCTGGACACCTCAGTCACTTTTCCTTTTCACACAGCACGGGGCGAGCAAATAACTGTGCAGAACTCCGGAATGCTCAGCCCTCGTTCCCTGGAGGTGTGTTGGATGTTGTGTACCAACCAAGGTTCTGTTATCCCTGAAACACAGCCATAACATCAGAGAGAGCACTTAAAAATCCCCCACCAAACCCTGCTCTCCCTTGTAGAGATTTGGCTGAGAATTGATTGTGTGATAACTCAGCTCAGTTAATCAGCCTCTGGAATAGCAACATGCTCATTTCTATGAGTGATGAAAGCACTTCTCTGATGTTGTCTTTCAATAGTATAAATTTCTTAGCATGAAAGAGATCTCTTTCACAGCAATAAATACATAAATTATAAGACATGCATAAGGTCAGAAATGGAAAAAAAAAAAAGACCAGAAAAAACATACTCACAAGGAGAGTTCACAAATGCCTCTGAACTCTCATTTCACAAAATAAGACAGGAGTTAATTATTACTTGTGATAGGGTTTCTTATATCCTGAACATTAAAAGAAATTAATAGGAAAAGGTATAAATTTGTCACAACAGTGCTAATTAACGTTCTATGATTTCTCACTCTTTTAATAGGTAATTTGCTGTAGTGAGAGCATTAAGGATAAGTGAGAATGAAGCTGCAATAGTATTTTCCTCAAATTTTTTAATTATTCATGGAACAAGAAGTTTTAAATTAATCTTTTCCCCTTTTTTTACTAATTGAAAGGCAAAATACCCTGTTTCTTTAGTACCAGGAAAACATTTGTTCAGCATGATCTGTGATTTTTTTTATATGAAGGTCCATCTGACTAAATAATTACCACCTGCACTGTAAATTTTTGGTAGTTGTGCTTGACATTATTGGTATTAAAGCATTAGTCAGTCCATTCTCTACTTTCATGCTGAAAAAAAAAATTCAATATTATTCTCCTGATTTAATTCAGATATCTTCTATGCAAGCAACATACAAATGTACACACTGGCACAACCACACTGATCTATACTCGTCCTTCTGCAAGTCCTGGTCTTTTCTGGTTTTATAATTTGTTTTCAAGCAATGTTACAAATAGAGTGAAAGTAACTTTTAACAGTATGTTTGTAGCTGTTATGTAAATTTGTTTTAGTGGACATTCTTATGCAGGGTTCTATTAGGGGATGCTTAACCCCACATGTCTAATGTTCTGGAAAGATGTGAAAACACCTCTTTTTCTGCCTCCAATGACTTTAGATTACCTTTGCTCTGAGGAAGACAACACTGGAAATAGGGGAAGAACTGGAATATTTTATGCTGACTTCCATTTTGCAGGAAAGAAAAATTCTGGAATGGAACACCAGAACTATTGTAATTGAGATGTTCCCAGGATTACCAGAAAGTTCTGTTTGCTGCATCTCACACGATGAAGTTCAACATGTGCTGGTTGCTGTTGGTCATGACCTCCTACTTCAGGTGCTCTGTAAGGAATAAATGCTGGAGTGACAGCAGCAAGCTGGGAATGCTGCTGCTGTATGGAGGTCTACTTTCTTTTCCTGCTACTCCGAGAAATGTTGAAGGCTGGGAGCAGATTTGTTTCTAAGGAACTCATTCTGAATTAAAAATTTGCAAAGAGTCTTAAGATGATGGACTTTAACATCCTCCTCAGTCCTGAGCACTAATCAGAAATCATCTCAATTAAAGAGTAATTAGGTGTGTGAAGTTGTGGGGCACAAACTGTGATGCCTTGGAGAGAAAATCTGTCATTTGCTGTGTTTATATTCCTGATTTGCTGGTTTGATCCCTCATAAGGAAGAAATCCATGAGATGGCCCTGTGCAATAGGACAAAAAATAGAATTTGGGTCTGTAAATCAAAAACGGAGACCTCCTGCTTAAAAGTTTCAGGGGATGACTTCATCAAAGGAAGAATAGCTCAGTTCTTGGGACACATGAATCCCTATTTTGAGGCATAAAGTAGAAACACTTGGTGCTTCAAAGGACCTGTGAGGTCATCACAGATGACCATAGAGTGGATTTGCTTTGCATATCTTTGTTTCTCCCTGCAGGGTGAGGAATTTATAATTTAGTGGGAAAGTCAAATTGTTCAGTGGCTTAATTCATCTTAACAACAGGGGAAGAGTACGAATTTTAAAGAAACAAGCATAAAAAGTCAGAACCTCAAGTGTAGAAAAGGAGGGAATTTAATCAAATTGTCTGTCACAGGGACTTGAAATTCATCCCTGATTTTTTTTTTCCTGATGGCAGGGGTCCTGGGCCATCTTACTGAAACAGAGGCTTGAAGTAATAATGGAAGTTACCAGCAACTACAGGCCTGAGAATGGGGAGAAAGGGTAAAGTGTGGGGCTGCACTTACCTGAAAAAGAGGGGAGGAGGGTGATACGTTCTGTGGTACCTGAAGGCTGGGAAAACTGAGAAAAATCTACTTGCAGGGAGGTGTAAGAATCTCTCTGCTTTCTGCACTCTGACCTTCCATTGTCCCTTGCAGAGCATTTGAAAGGATTGTGCAGTTCCCTTGATCTATTTAAGAGAAAGAAACTGTGTCAAATCTCTCCAATCCCAAGCCAGCTGTCTTTCAGATCACATCTATATTATGGCAAGACGGGATGATGTAGGATGAACTCTCTAATGTATTTTAATTAACACAGTGTTAAACATTGCTGCCTGTTCTGTTTGGATAAGGACCACTGTGTTTGCAGTAACAGAACCACAAGCAACTCACCATACCTCTGACATAACAGCTCCTGAACACAGTGGACATTAAGTAACTTTAGACAGCGTTATTCGGGGATTAGTGCTTTTCTGCTGACTTGACTTGTTCATTTAAATAAGGTCTTGAAGCTTGTATTTGCCTTTATTTCAATACAGTGCAACACAGGAATTTAGTGACAGAACAGCACCTCAAAGACTTCTGCAAGGGGAGGCCCTTCTCTCTGAAAATCATTCATTTTTGGGATCCATGACACCCACCAACAGAAGCTCTTCTTGTAGGAGCTCTGACATTTATATCAGATTTTAAAATTTAGTTTGATTGCTGATGTCAATTTTAAAAACTTCTTAACAAAACCTTAAGTAGAAGTCGGCTTTGGATTCCAGTTTTGTGGTGTTTTTTCAATGTGCAAACTTTATAAGGGAAAACAAAAACAGCTCCAGGAAAAAAAGAAAACCCTGGGGCATATAACCCTGAGAATTTCTTGTTTCTGCTTGCTACAGTACTTCTCTGCTTTTCCTATGCTTTCCACAGTAGTATGAATATTGAAGCTGGCAGGAGTGAGCTCTGTTAAGAGAGAGAAGAGACAGCAGAAACAGTTGTTCTGCAGCAGTCGCTGTTTGCTTTGGTCTCTCCTTTGCACGTGGGTAATCCTGAATTCCAGCTTGGTGCCTGGGAGATTTGTGGCTCTGCCTCTGTGTGAAGATGAGATGTTTCTTCCTTGCTACACTTAAGCTAACAGTGTTTACTGAAGCAATCAGTATTTCTGTGGAGGTGATAGGAGCCTCATTAAACGGGTGAATGCAGAGATCAGAGGAACAGGTGTAAATATATTTGGTAACTTTTAACTTATGCAAACTTGCATTCCACTGACTCTACAGTTAAGTACATTGACTTTTTTTCTTTCTGAAGACATGTGGGTCATATGGCCATCTACTGACTCTCTCTGAAAATAGGTATCACCAGCAGCAGTGCAGAAAAGAGTCAGGAATAAACATGCAATAATATGTGTTGTATTTCAAATACAGGTAATGTGCCATCAGTGTGAGTGTCCCTGTTAATGCTGGCATATCCATGATCAGGACATACCGATGGCCTTTATTTAAAGTGCTTCCTGTATGCTATTGGGTCCTTGCAGGTCCCATTCTGTCCAGCTATTTTGGTGTCCTCCTCAGTGTTTATCTAACCTTAGAGGGTTCTTACTTGCCTTCCCAAGTTCACCTTCATTCCGAGTTTACTTTAAAGGAAGAGTCAACTCAGACATGATTGTTTTTTGGAAAAAAAGTCTGCTGTGTTTTTTCTTAAGCAAGAAAAGTATCAGTTTAAGTACTGGTCAGCTTGGCAGCAAGAAGAATCCTTGAAGGGCTGAGACTGTGGAATAAAGAGCCTGGAAGAATTAACCAATTCCTGTCACTGCAGAGGTTTTCTGCTCCCAAAGTACTAGGAAGAGATGAAAACATATTTATTATTGACATATACAGAGAGAAAAAACCAAAGCCAGTTTTTCAAACCCTGGAGCAGCCTATCTCCAACAGATGCAACTCAATGACTTTGTCATGCTTTGTCCCTTCAAAAAGCTATTTCTGCATGCTGTGGGAGTGCCTCAGGAAGGGAAGGAATGGAGCTATTGTAAATACAAATGCCTAAATGTGAATATGAATTAAGGTAGGATAGAATAAGTTGTTTTTTCTAAATGAATAATGTACAAGCACACTTAGTTCTTGGCCACTTGCTGTTTGCACTCCACACAGGAAAACAAATCCCGACATCCCAAAACCAAACCAAAACCCAAACAGAAACCTGCTCGGTGGGGAAACAGTAGTTGCACGTGTTAAAGAAATAAATAATGAAGGTTTCCACAGCAACCCAAGTTCTGTAGTGCAAATTGATGACTTTCATTCTGTTTTATTATATAATCAGAGAACAGATATTCTATTAAAAGTGTTGGGTACATCTTAAGTTATATTGTTAAAAAGTTTAGTGCAATCCTAAAACTTCACGTGGAGTAATTTGTTTACAAAGGTTTCTGAAAAGGCTGTATAAAAAGTGTTTTCTTCCCTAAGCTTCCGGGAGGCTCTGCTGGGGCAAGGGCACTGGTCCGCCGGAATACTGCAGTGAGCAAAATTTCAGTTGCAGGAGAACTTTTGTATAACTTATTTCAGCTTTTCCTTTGCTGTGAAGAATTCAAATTCAGTTTTTATAGAAGGAAGTGAAAGCTGAACTTAGAGATGAAATCTGAAGTGTGGTTCCCGTTATGGGTATGTGTTCATTGTGGAAACTGCGAATTTTGCCAGCTCTTTAGAAGCTCTGGAGATTAATAATAACAAGAAAATTAAATCACAGAGCCAAATTTTGATCTCAGCGCTGGTGGTGGCTGGGGTTAGCGCTGCCAGGGGGAGCTGAGCTCGGCCGTGCGAGCTCGGGGCAATGGCGGGCAGAGGCCGGGGTGTGTCACGGGCAGCCCGGGGCGGCGGCCGGGGGTCGGGCTGGCCCCGCTGCTGACAAGCACGGCCGCGCTCGGTGCTGCACTGCGGGCCCACCTCCCGGGAGCCGCTCGGGCCGGCAGGTGCGATGGGGACGGGGATGGGGACGGGGATGCGGACGGGGATGCGATGTCCCGGGACCGGCCGCTCCCCTTCCCCCCTCAAAGGCCACGCGCCGCCCCCGCGCCTCGCGCCCGCGCGCGCCTCGTGCGGCCGCGCGGGGCTGGGGGGGGGGGGGGAGGCGGCGCGAGCCGCGCGTGCGCGCCAGGTCCGCCGGCGCGGGGGGGGCGCGGCAGCCCCGAGTCCTTCAGGCGGCGGTGGCGGCGGGAGCGGCGGCTCGGGAGGAGGCGGAGAAGAAGAACGACGAGGAGGGGGCCCGGGGCCGCTGAGCTCCGTGGGGCTGCCGCGTCGGCAGGGCCGGAGCCCGCGGGGCCGCGCGAGGAGAGGCGCCGGGCCGGCGGCGAGCGGCCGCGGAGGGGAGCGGCGCGGCGGCCGGTGCTTCTCGGGCGGGCGGGGGGCGACCTCCCCCCGCCCCCCGGCAGCGGCGAAGCGGCTCCTGCGCGCAGCCCCGGCCGGAGCGTGGGGCGGGGGCTGCCGGCGCGGCGCCCCCGCTGAACGCGGGGGGAGGAGAAGCCGCCCCCGCTCGATGAGCGGCGCCCGCCCGCCCGCCGCTCTCTGCCCGGGGACCGGCGGCCGCGGCCGAGCCATCCAGCAGCATGTGGAGTCCCACCGAGGAGGAGAAATACGGCGTGGGTAGGTGCTGCCGCATCCCTCCCCCGCCCCGCGCGTCCCCTCCTCTCCCCGCCGGACCCCGGGGGCTGTGCTGTGCGTGTGGGGGGGGCGGCTGTTCCCCTCCCCCGGGGCCGGCGGTGGTCGCGGCGCTGCCCCTCAGGTGGAGCCGGGGGCGGGATGGGGACAACGCTGCCCGCGGGGCTGTGGGGGCTGCCCGGCCGTGCCTCCCCTGCCCTGCCCGCACCGCTGGATGCGCTCTGCGTGTGCTTGTTCGCGTTATTTCCCCGAGCGCCGCCGCGGCGAAGCGAGCGACAAGCGGAGTTCGGGGGCCCGCGCTGGGGTCGGGATCGCACAAATAATCAGAAAACGAGTTGCTGAGCCCTTAATCTACTTAAGCGCGCGGTTCCCTTTTCCCTGCGTTTCCATCTGCGGAGCGAGGCGATGTGTGGATGGAGTTGGGAAGGGGCCGGCGGCGCCGCGGTGTCTTTAGGGGGCGTCGGTGCTGCACCTGCCCGGCCGCGGGGGACGAGGGGGCGGCCGAGGTTGCCGGGCCGGGGGCTGCGGAGGGCCGGGAGCGGGGCCTCTGTGCGTGCGGACTGCGCTGATTGTTCGTTGTTTTGGTAAATCAGATTTTACAGTCGTCTGGCATCGTGGTTGCTCTAATCTGAGGCATCACCGTTGGCGGCTTTGGTTTGTTATTTTAGCGTGTAGATCCCTGATAAGAGCAGAAATGTTACATCTAATGAAATGGAAGATACAGAATTTCTTTTACTTCGCTTTTGCTCATTTCGATTTAATTTTTTTTAAACTGTTTTCTTGTATTACAATAATAAAAGCCACTACTGCTGTCCTGATTAGTTACCTAAACACCTCATTAAATTTTTAGTTATCAGTTGTGCATATTGATTTTTAAGTTCCACAATGTGTAGTGATGATTGATTTGTACAAATATTTTTTAAAATATCAACAAATTTGCTACATGATCTGTTAACCGGGACTGTTAAAGTGGGATCTTGGCAATTAACTTGTGAGCAATTAGAAGCCTTAATGCCTCTTTGTTAAAAAGCTTTCTGTTAAAATAATAATAATAATAAACCACTTCTTGTTAATTTTTCATCTTGTGAGTCAAATATTTTGCTTAGTACAGCTCACATATCTTCATAGTGAAGAGAGGAAGGAAAGAGAAGTGAAGTAAATCACTTTTGTTTAAAAAAATAAAATCAAATACAGCATCAGATGAGAACCTGTAAGTGTAGGGTAATATGAACAAGTGGCAGAAAATAACACCTGGAAGTCATTGCTTCCAATCCTGTTGCTGTGTCTGTTGGTCATTGGGAGTATTTAAAGTTAACAAGCTCTGTTACATCCCAGCTGGATGCTCCAGGAGTATGAAGTTGTTTTGTTGGGGTTTTTCAATGTAGTTGATGCTGTACTTTAGTTTATACCTTATCTGCTGGTGAAATGCCACCTCTGTTACCCTAGGACCAAACTTACTGCTGTAATTATAATAGATGCTTGAGAAAATAATTATGTGTCCTTCAAATCTTGTTGTTTTTCTTCTGTTTATGTAGGTTTTTTTCTTTGCCGTTTGCAGGGTTTGACATTCAGTGCTGTGTTTGTGTTTGGCCTGTGTGCTCAAATAGGAAAATACTTGTTTTACCTTGATCTAAAAAATGGGTGAACTAATTTTTTTTATGCGGATGTTTGAAAAGAAAAGCTGGGAAATCTCCATTCAGGTTGTAAACAAGTCTGCAAGAGGCATGTGGAAAGGAGAGCAGTGAATGAAAACAAGTGTTATTTCAATGAGTATTCCCTGGGCTGGAGAATATTCCTCTAAGGATGGGGATTTTCCTTTTGCAGGCAACACACCTGTAGGTAGGGCTGAGGTAATGGCTCAGTTGTGCAAGTTTGGGTGATCTCTAGGCAAGCTTTTTTTATTCTTGAGTAGCTTTAATTACTTTTCTTGTAATTGAAATTTGTTGATAATCCTCCAGAGAAGGAAAATAGGTGAAAAATGCTGCTTATATCTGGAGTTTAGTTACTACAAGTGAGGAGTGGCGTATCAGTTTTTCAAAAGTAGATCTGTCATTGCTGGCTGGAGGGGTCATTTTTGTGCATTTTGAAGCAAATAGTCTGCAGAAAAGTGTAGACCTGAGGGTTTGCTGCTGGGAGGTGCACTGACAAAAAAAAAGGGGGACAAAATAGCAGTGTAAATTATCCTGATTCCACAAGTAATATGTGCAAAAATAATCTTCTTGGCATGAGTCACTGTTCTGAGCTTATGCCTTTGAGCTTTAGTAGTTTGGGTTCACTTAGAGCAGTCTCTGTCCAAAAAACCACAGTGTGTTTTCTCTGTGCTCCTGTTAAAGTTTTGCAAACAAAGTTTTAAGATTTGCCTTTGGATTAAGGCAATAAACTTCCTGTCCCAATTGATGTAAGCTGGGTGGGAGAAAAATCAGTTATTTCTGTGCCTGGAATACCACAAAGGGGTTTCTGGTGGAATAGAAAGGAATGTTTGGGTATCCAGGCCCTGGATATACCTATTCTTGTGTACCAAGGAAAGGGACAGTGCTACATAAAGTAACTCATTCTGATGCTGTTCTCTTTGTTTAAAGTAAGTTGTGCTCTGTTGCCTTACCTGGGCAGCTGGCTCAGAGGTGATAATTCATAGAGGCTGTTCCTTCAGACAGACACCACATTCCCCCCAACATGTGGCTATGGAAGGGCTTTGTGTTCTGTGTTGGCTTCTAGGGAGTATCAGACAAAGGCATTTCTTCTGTGCTTGCTAGAGCCCCTCAGCAGATCTTCCTTTGCAGCCACAGGCTCTTGGCTGCAGGAGAACGTTCAGTTTCCTGATGGGAACGTCGGTGCCTTTTGGGCAGTTCTGAAGTTCTCTGTGCCTGTCTGCAATTAAAAGAAGTTTTCCACGCTGGCAGTTGTAGAACAGCATTGTATTGCCCAGTTCTCATACAAATCATTGCATGCATCTGCGGCAAAGATATTAAAAGATTGCTCAGGATATTTCTAAATAAATTAAACACTTTCCTGACAACCTTGATTTTATTTCTCAGCTGCTATAGCAACTACCTGGTAGCTGTTGTGAGTAATTCCTCTCTATTTAGAAATACTTATATTCAGTGCCTCTAATCCTAACTCTACTTTTAAAACTTGAGACTTGCTGAAGCAAAGCAGACAGTTCTTCCACAGGTGCTTAAGATGGCCAGTTATGAACACAATTAATAAGAATTCTGAACTGATGATTGATGATAACTCTCTCTCTAGCCCTCTAGCATTTTAGTATTTTTAAAGAAGTCTCTGTGTCTTAAGAAAATATTTATTAAAGTGATCTGATTAGTTACTTTAGTCTTGAAAAGCAAGTATTAAATAATAGTGTATTAAAAAAAGTTAAATAGAACGCTTTAATAAATAACATTTGGCAATTGTGTGAGAGCTGATTATTTCATCAGGCTATCAGTTTTTGCTGTTTCGTTTTTGTGCAAGGAGCACATTTAGGTGGCTCTCAGGAAAGTTTTTTTGGTTGTTTTGTTGGGCTTCTTTTAACTTAGTTGCTGCTGTATTTTGTATGGCTGACCATATTAAATATGTATGTATTAAGTCACAGAGGAGAAGGAGAACCTGCCTACATCAACAGCATCTGTTCTTAGTTTATTCAAAGAATTAGTGTTAAAATCTGTTGTTTTATTTAAAAATGCATTTTTAAATCTTTATTTTCACCGCTTAATTGGTAACAATGAAAAAGAAATCCATAAGCACAAATACAACTAAACTTTCCCTTGTTCTTGCTGAGAAGGGGTGGAACATCACAATGTCCTAGTTACAGTTTTGTACTGCAGCTTTTTGATCAGTATCTTGATTTTTTTTCCTCCCCCCATCACTAAACCTTGTCTTGCACACTTCCGGTTCATATTTATGCTTGGAAGAACAGGACTGCAGAACTGTTAAGTCTTCCCTCCCCAAGGCCCTTGGCATAAGACCCTGCCTTACCTGTTCCTACAGGAGGCAGCTGCTGAAGGGGGCAGTGAGTGGCACTGTGGTTTCACTGGGTCACTGGAGTGGTTTGTTACTGGTTTAAAAATGAGAAGTTTCAGAGAGGTAGAGAAAAGTCCCTCTCTCAAATTAGGAAAATGTCCATTGTTAATTTGGGAAGCAATATCAATCCTTGCATCAGGTGCTGTGTTAGGGACATAGGTTATATTTCATTTTCTCTCCTGTGCCCCAGTGCCAGGAGATGTAATTGTCTGGCAGCAGGAGAGAGGTGACTAAGGATATTCTTCAGTGATCTGTCTTGGAACCAAAGCTACGTGGAGGGATGCACTTTCAAACCTCCTGTGCTGCTTTGGGATGTGCTGCTGGTACCTGGGGACTTGGTCATTAGTCAGGAAAACGGAATGATCCAGAGATTGGAGTCATTTCTATTCAGTATGTGCTCCTAAGGGCCTTTTTTTTTTTTTTTCTACCTGTAGGCTTTAAGAATGAGCAAAGGAATTTGTCAGTCAGGGATTGTAAAGGAAATGTATATGTGTTATTTAACTGGATAGGAAATGATTCACACCTTGAAATGTCTCTGGAAAAGAGCAGCTCCCAAGATGCATCTGATGGGATACTATCAGTATAGAGAGGAGAGTTTAGTAAAGTGTCATTAAACATGGTGGGCAGCTTCAGCTCCAGTCTAGGGTAAATCTAGAATTCTGCTGGTGCTGATAGAACTTGGAGGTTAAATGTACTGTTTTGTGGGAAAAGATTAATATATTTTGGCTCATCTGTCCTAGAAAAGACTAAGCCAAAGACATTGTAGTTAGACTGGCTCTCATGAAGAGCTGGTTTGCAGAGCTGGATGAGAATTAACCTGTAAGATATCACTACTTTGAGATTGTCTAAATACCAGTTGTCCACAAATGCATCTACAGTAGAAATTAGCCAAAACTTTCTAAATACAGGAGGAATGAAGTTAAGAAGCAAATTGCTCACCAAGGCAAGGAGTGAGATGTGTATGTTTGCATGGTTTGTATGGGAATGTGGGTGTGATCCTGGAGCAAGAAGTGATAGCAGTGCAATGTGGGGTTTAACTTTGGATGATTTGATGGGTTTTAGAGCAATTTTCTCCATTTATTTGTTGTTGTGCTGTGTTGGGTGTTCAGTTAAGACCTGCAGAACTTCAGCCACTGCCGATAGGGTAGGTGCAAAAGCAGTTCCTTCCTGACCTTATCCCTATGCAGAAGGGATTTTGTTTTTAGAATGATTTTCTAAGGGTGGAAATATTTTGGTGTTCAGACTTTCTGTCCTCACCTAACAATACATCCAGTAACAAGAGACATTTTATGATGTGAGTTGGCAGTCTTGGACAACTTTTCCTGCATATTTAATGGAAATAGGTCTGGGTGGGGAAAAAAGAACTTAAAACTGGAATTTCTGTGCATACTAGTGCAGATAAAAAGGTTCGGATCTGCTGAAAAAAAAGATGGTTAATCAGGTTCTATCAGGTGTTTCTTATTTGTATGCTTTGGGTTGAAATTCATTGTCAGGCTTGTAGGACAGGAAGGGAGATAGTTCAGAATGAAATCAGTGAGGAAATTTAAAGTAATTTCTCTTTTGAACAATTTAGGAATAGGAAGTTGGTGTGTGAGTATGGGGTGATGGTGCAGGTTGTGGTTTGCAGTTTTATGTAGGAAGAGAGGGAGGGTGACTTTTTATTAAACCTCTGAAAGCAACTTCCTTAGGGTACAGTTAGTGGTGCAGCTCAGCTGGACTTGAGTCTCAGTACCCTTGCAAAGCCTTTTTTGCAGCAACTCTGCCCTTTACAAGTCAGTCTCCAATGCAGACATCGGGAAACATATAAGAACTATTACCAGAACTTGTAATTATAAAATTCTCTACCATGTATTTGCTGACATTTCAAAACCCACAAAGGGGGGATAATTGGGAATGAGGAGGTTTTCTGTGTTCATATGCACAGTGACATGTAGATAGACAGGCATTTATGATTAACACATTAAACAGTTATTTCAGAATTATTCTAATACAGAAGATCTGTAATTGCCTGATGGGTCCAACAACTGGTGTTGTTGGTGGCCATATGTGTTCCATAGATTTGTTCTCTTGAGAAATGGGAGCACTTTTCAGAAGTGGGTGTGAAAACACTTACCAAAGAATGGGAAGTCTGTGGAAAATTATTTAGTCCTTAAAGAGCCTGATGCAACTTTTTCCTCCTGCTCCAGAGAAATTTTTTTTTAATTTGTGTGGTTTTAAGTTCGTTGTGTTCATCTCTCAGCTGTGCTATGCACTGAGGAAGAGGCCAAAGGAAGCCTACAGTGGGATCTTGGTCCAAACCCAGTTGTGAGTGACAATGGTCTTTCCACTGATTGTTTTTAAGTTATGAATCAACCTTAATATCACCCCTTTTCTCACTTTGTTCTGTTTCAAAATCTCTCTGCTCACTGAACCTCAAGGCAAACATGAAATAACTCACTCAAGTGACTGATGTTAAAATCAACCCCCTGTTCAAGTTTTTCCACGTCAAAATGAACTTTATGATGTCTTCTAAGATCCTGAAAGCATCTCTAAGGGGTTTTTGGCTGTTAATTCCTTCTTCTTAGACATGTTTTATTGTTTGTTCAAACAATATGTCCTTAGCCCAAACTTAGGGAATATATTAGGAAGGCAGGGAACTGAGGCTTTGAGCAGGCTGAGTGCTTTCCAGTACAGTTGTGAGGTGATTACTTACTCCAAGGATAAGACATCCCTCCATCTCTCTTCAGCTTTTAGCTACTTTTTCTTTTCTTGAGTCTTTCTGGATATTAAGCCTTAAGAAAAGCTTATGACAAGTGGTGCCAGCTAACTCTTGGTGATTAAAAGCAGGTCTTTGTGCTTTCAGAGGTAAGCTGTTGTTCTCTGAAGCATCCAGAGAAACCTTTATTTTTATTTCAGTGCAAGGAAGCTTAGGCACTAAATGCTTTTAGTGTTGGCAGTAGGCAGTTGATGGAGTGGTGAATTATTTTGTTTTCTTTCTGTTGAATGGAAGTCCCTGAGCTACCCAGTGTGCCCGAGTGTAGCACAGAGTGCTTTGGTAGGTGCCATACTGTTCTGAAAACCTCTTGTGAGTCTGTTTTTGAGCAGCAGGGCCTCTCTTCCCTCTCAAAGTGTTAATGAACAAGGTGTTTATATGTACCTGCACTTTTAGTCTTCTATCCTGATAAAGGAAGTCTTGTATCCATGTCAGGGGAACCCAGAACTGTTAAATAGAAGGCAGTTGAAAGCAATATATAACTTTTGAGAGGCCTTTTTGGGTGTCGGTGTGCACAGGCCTTTGCTTTGCTGGGGTGGGTGCTGGGTGGGCTGCCCAAACAAGTGGTGAAGGGAGCAGAGAGCCTTTCATAGGAGAATATCTCAGACAGTGCTGGATACTCCCTGTATGGAGCAATGTCTGTTTCCAGTAACTGAGTCTGGATGGGGGGGATAGGAGGAGGTGTTTGTTTCATCCATCTCTTCCTTTGTGGAGAAAAATGCCTGTGGAAGTGTCTACAGAAAGCTGCCCACTTCACCTAGGCACTGTTTTGTGTATGTGTGCCTCTATTACATGGACATAGAGTGTAGGCTCTGGTGAGAAAATGTCAGCCAGAGTGGGACAAATAATCCAAAAATTTATGAACTACTGGAAAAAAAGGTTACTGAAAATTGTAGTTTGAACTTTGGTGCATCTTTGTGTTTTGTTTCTCTCTAAATGCTCATGATGCAAATGGTTGGTGACTTGAATTTTGATAAACCAAAGAGACAACAGTGTAGTTCTGCTGGACCTATTAGAGCAGTATCAACACTTTCGTGAAATAATCTTGCCCTGACATCTGCTGTTGCTGTACAAAATGGAGCTGGACACTACCTGTGGGCCTGGCCTGGTGTGATGAGAGATGAGGGGAATCCTCTCCATGCCTGTGCCTCTGTTTAAAGGTGATACTGCGAGGCCGTTCCTCCAGCAGGGACTTGTTAGAGTGGGAAGAGCTGTCCTGGGGCTGGAAAGGCTCTGTGGCTGCTGTGCTTGGCCCTGCTGTGTGTGCAGAGCATCCAATGGGAACAGCCCGTGCCTGCTGGGGGAGCTCCCTGGCATTGCACGGCGATCTGCAGCTCTCCATCCTTCCATCGTCCCCCCCGTTGCTCCAGCTCAGCCCTTCCCAGCACACTGATCTGAGCAGAATTAGGACCAAAGTCCCTCTGCTGGGGGGATTTCTTTGTTTTTCTTTTTTAACTGATACGTGTTTGGTGATCTCTGTGGTCCAAGGGGTTTATGCCAAGGAAGATTGTGTTTAAAGCACTGGTCTTGCAGAAACAGCTTCTCTTTTGACTCTGGGGCAGAGGAGGTAGAAAATAGGATTCTCTCTCTTTCATCACCACAGCAAGGCCCCAAACTGCAGCTGCTGATTCTTGCTGGGTTGGTTTTAGTTTTTTCTCCCCCACTTCTGGAGTGACTATATTTCTGGCAGAAGACCATATTCTCCTTTTAACAGAGGAAAAAAAAGTTTAATAAATATAAATAAGTAATAACAAAATAAATATTAATAATAATAATGAAATAAACCTGCGTGGAGGACGCAAAAAGAGAAAAGAAGGATTTCCCCAATGTCTCAGATGATGTTGATAGCATTAAATAATGCACATTTGCTTCAGTCAAGATTGGAAGTATTAAAAATCATGAAAAGAAAGCATCTTTGGTTTTGTCAGTCAAGTACTTTTTTTCTTTTTTGTATTTCAGTAGCAAACCAAAAAAGTCAAAGTTCTTATGGGTGGATTGATAGGTTTCATAGCTGTCTTCAGCACAAAAAGTTCTTGAGTGGCAGCCAGTATAGGCTAAAATAGAGTTTTCAGCTAAAATGCAGGAGCTGTATGCTGGTAGATATGCTTTTATAAACCTGCCCTGTTCTTCCCTTCCTGCTGCTCACTGGAAATGTTCAAACTGACCATAAATGCCAAGGTAGCTTTAATGTGTTAAGAACTTATTTAACAGGTAGGTAGGAGGTCTGAAAGTCTCACACTGCAGTCTGTGTGAGATGGGACAGGATGGAAGGTACTGTGGGGATTTGCATGTGTGAACATGAGCCAGTGGTGTTCTCCTGTAGGCAGCCACGTCCCAGGCTGTGATCCTGGGCACCAGGGTGGTGATGGAAATGATCTTTTCCTCCTTTAGTCGCCCCGGGGCTGCATCTCACAGTACAAGGGGTGAGGTGAGAAGGTGGGAACACACGGGGAGAGAGGAGGATCTGTGAGATCCAGGGTGGTACAGTCTGGGAAGAGGAACATTGGGAAGGGTTGGCTCATGGATAGCTGCTTTCTAGGGAGTTACAGAGAAGACATAGCCAGGTGCTTCTCAGAGTTGCAGGGTGAAAGGAGGAGTCGTGGGGGCAAAGTCCAATCAGGGATAGTGATTCCCACAGTGCATGTGGGAAAGCCCTGGAGCAGGGTGCCTGGAGAGGTGGTGCAATCTCCACCCTCCAGGAGAGTCAAAACTTGACTGGTTTCTTCCTTTGCTTCCTGGTGTTGAACAGTAAAGCATTCAACAGGCTCCTGTTTGCAGCCTGTGGAACGCAGCAGTGCAGAACAGCTCCTCACCTCTCTGGGCAGAGAGGGGTCAGTGTTCTCCTCTTTGCAGTTGGGTATTGGAAAGAGGGAGAAGGTTTCAGAAACTGAAACAGCCTTTGCCTCTATTTAAAAGAGAGAGAAAAACCTGCTGCATTTGCTTCCTGCATAGAGGGAATGATGTATGGGTGAGGCACTTGAATGAACTGATGGAATAGATTTACAGAAGAGGATGAAGTAACAGGATAGATCCTTGCTAAGCTGGACGCTCAAGACCAGTTCCTTAACACAGCAGAGGCAGTGGACAACACTGTGGGCTTTTAGTCCGTTTCTTCGCTCCCACCTCCTGCCACCAGGATGTGCAAAACTATTTTAAACAGCTCGTGATTTTTGAGCCCAATCTCTATTTTTATCTTGGAGGGCAGGGGAAGGATGCTTGCAATCCTTTGCTCTGCTACTGAATGATCACCTTTCTTCTCAGGCATCTGTTTCTTTTTTTGCAGGAATATTTTCCTGGTGCTGGTATGACTCAGTAGAAAGAGGCGGTGTTGCTAGGCAGCGGGTGAGCACTTTGCAGATGCCATGTGATGGCAGTAAGCTGCCTTGGAATAATCCATTGGTGGCAGTATTCCTGGCTGAGGTTCTGTACTGCACAAAGAAAGAAGCATCTCTGACAGGAGCAGATGCTGCCTAGCAACTGCCACTGCTCCCCGAGCAGCCTGAAATACCTTCACTTAATTGTACTGTAATTTTGGCAGTAAACAGAACCCAAAGTGTAATGCCTTGCTTTCAGTTCTGAAGTACATTTTTCTTCATCAAGATTTGGCATAAAAGTTCATAAAGACCATTAATAAGGTCAAAAAAATTTTAGCCCTCTTCTAAATCGTGTCTTTTGTTTAATCCCTACTCTTCGATTGTAATGTTTGGATGGCTTTTAATCAGCTTTTGATAATCTTTTTTTTTTGTGTGTGTGTGTATTACATTAGTGCCTGGCAGTTCCAATCGGATTAGAGCCCTGTTCTGTGTTGTGTGTACCAGTGCACTCAGCAAGAAATGCCCCTTCTGCAAAAACTTCGTGTTTTATTTGGGTTTTTAAGGTGTAATTGGATATACCCTCTCTTCCATACCGAAATTATTCATATTGTCATCTTTCTTAAACAGCAGAATGTTTTGGAAGTGCTGGAACTGGGGTCTGTTCCCTGTATTCTTTATGGACATACTTGCGGAATGAGGCCTGGTGTTGCAAATAAATCTGCAAGTCTCAGATTCATTTCTGGCAAATAATTGAAACCCTCACCCACAATTAATCATTTAACTATTTGGAAGGTGTATTGTGAAGGTGAAAACATTATTGTAGGTATTTATAGGATAAAATGGAAATGTTTTTGTTTTCATTGCCTCATGGTTCTGCTCCCTTGTCAAATGCTATCAGACTCTAACTGTGCAATCTATGAAGCTGCCAGGTTTAATCAAGCAGTTACACAAAATAACAAAATTAAAGGCCAATATGATTAATTTTTTATAAAAATGTGAAGGGTTTTTTTCATCATAAACTGCATCTTGTTCTTTTAAATTATTAAACCCATAATTTTCTGTTTTCAAGAACTACTCCTTTTTGCTGGGAAAAGG
Source organism: Aphelocoma coerulescens (assembly GCF_041296385.1). Lineage (NCBI taxonomy): Eukaryota > Metazoa > Chordata > Aves > Passeriformes > Corvidae > Aphelocoma > Aphelocoma coerulescens. Next base: position 4,696,622 of record NC_091026.1, on the reverse strand, counting down.
TTTGTTGTTCTGAGAGAGGCTCAGACTGGAAGGTACACGGAGGTTTGGGAAGTATTAATTCAGTGCCGCCCGTAGGCGTGATTGTGCAACACAGTTGCCTCACAAAAAGGTAAAGCTGAATCTCGCCTCTCTCTTGTCCTCTGTGGGATAATTTGTATCAGTGCTGGTTTTCCTGCCCAGTCATCCTGCCCTGGCCTGGAGACTGTTCCCTCTGGTGTCCCTAAATGCAAAGAATCCGCATCTGCCCTTCTTGGAAAATATATTATTAAGCAAAGGTAGTTTAGAAAATTCTCAAACCACAAATACTGTGGAGTGGAAGAAAAAATAAATTGTTTGTGCATTTAATACAATTCCTGGGAGCATTGGTGAGGCAGGAGCCAAACGAGTGAACCCCCTTTTCTGCATGATGGAAGAGTCACGTGTGGAGTTCTGAGCTGATGGGGCTGTTAAAAGTTGTTGTGGTTCTACAACATTTGGGTGGTTCCACAGAAGAAAATGTATAGAAAATGCTACTTAATACATATATAAAATTAATACTAATAAAAACTTTTGTTTAGAAAGACCCAGTCCACAGATGTCTCAGGTTGGGGGAAGCCACATCGTTGCCCTATTCTAATACCCTTCCTTTCCCTCCTTGTTTTAGCCTCTGTTAGGGAAAAGATACTGGTTTTAGAGCCATCTTTGGTCTCATCTGGTGACTCTTGGGTTACATGGAATCTGTGTTATCATCTGGGTATTGCAGGGAAGAAAATAAAGTTTATCTTATTCAGCTCTTAAAACTAGCATATATTGTGTCATACTAGACGCTTTTAATAGCTGAATTAATATGAAAAATTATTTTAGGGAAAGATATATGGTCATCATAGTATTAGTTTATCACTTTGGAGTAGTTACATTATTTTCTTCAATATTAGATCATTTAATATTTATCTAAATTTTAATTCAGTCTTTAATACTAATCAATCTAAGTCAATATTAAGCTCAGGGATTGACTTGTGTTCCATGTTAACTGGTGATAATGAGTAGTAGTTGACTACAGAATGCTGTATATGGACTGTGAAACTTCAGAGTTTGTGTTTACCCTAAGTAAACACATACTCCAAATTCTTAGCTGGTGTGATAGAGGTGTGAGTTTAAAACATGGTTATGTGTTATAAAGCATAAATTACACCATCAGAGAACTTGAGAACTTTGACGTTTGTAGCACAGAACACAATTCAGTGTCTGCTCGGTGTGGTTATACCTTGTCAAGGTATTTGGGGTATGGAGCAACACAACTGCAGCTGTTTCTCTCCTGTGTGTTGTCCCTGCCATTCCTCCTGAAATGGGTTCAGTTGAAGATGTACTGAGGGATGGTCAGTGCATAACTGAATAACTGCAAGCTGAGTGTTGTACAGAGCTTTTATAAAAATTAAATTACATACTTTAACCTGAAACACTTGTTCTGCAAGTGTCACCTAAAAATATTGCAAGCTACCAGAATTTTAATAAGACAGATATATTAACAGTGAGTTGAGAACTGGAAAAAACCTGTCACAAAGTCCAAGAAGATCTATCTTTTGTAAATGGAGATATATTGAAAATTCACAAAATTACAGTTTTTGCCCCCAAATTAACTCATACAGTCCATTAAATCATGGCCTCACCAACATCTTATGATAAAGAAAAATCAAAATGTGGTTTAGCATATTGGATCTGTTCTAGTAGCAATGATTTCTATTGTGGCTGTGAAAACCTGAGAAATAAATAATAATTTCTGAAAGCCCAATTAATGATTAAGAGACGTAGTTTAGATTTGGAGAAGGAAGAAGAAACAATGGAAACATGGAAAAACTCTTGAACTGATTTTGTTTCTCAGCCCTCATTTATCTTCTGATTTTGATTGATACATCTTGGACAGTGGGGAGGGGAAGGGCTCTGTTCCTTTATGAAAATAAACAAATTACTCATGTGGTGAACTGATATTATGTAGTGTAAATAGAACATTATGCAAGATCAAAATATTTCTGTAGGCTTAATTGAAATGTGTAGAAATAGATTAAAAAATAAGAAAGTACATGAGAAGGCATGTCAGTTTATTGGATAACTTTGTGTAAATGCTAAAAAAAAAAAAAAGATGTTTCAAGGGAGTGAGCAGCTGGATGTATTGGGCTGGGTAGTTCTCTGGCATTTCCCTGTTGTTGTCCTGGGTTTTCCCACTGTTCGTGTGACAAATGTGACACATTTCTATCACTGTGATTATCAGGACATTGGCAACCATTTGAGAAGAAAAATAATCTGTGTCAGCATTGCAGCTCAGGTGAGACTGGATGGGGAAGCTGGGACACAGGAACCTGAATTGGAAAGAATTATAAGATGAAGATACATTTTAAATTATTTAAATATTATATCACAGCAAAAATGAGACCACCTCTGTGGTTGGCAGCAGAAAGTAACAGTGACACAGGTGAAATCTGATTCAGCATTTCTCTGAGTTGTGTTCTCCTTTTTGCCATGCTGGTGTTCAGATGAGGTCCCCAACCAGTTGCTAGGACAGGACAGCAGAAGCTCAGGTGGTGACTGCTTGGTAACAGGTGAGGGAGTTCACAGCATTCCAGCCCCATCCCATCCCATCCCCGGTGTCCTGCCCGGCCGTGCTCACAGCAGGTGGCTGCACTCAGGGTGGAACTTTCCCCAGGCTCCAGAGCATCCTGGGACAGGGCCTTGCAGAGCCAAGAGTGGGACACATCCATTCATTTGTCCTGTTGGCTTTGGAACTTGAGTGATCATTTAATTTCTGTCACTCACAGTATCTTGTGAGAAGTTTCACAGTTTATGCACTGTGTGGAAAACTACTTTATTGAAGTCCTGAACTCTGCTGCTTCATTTGACACTGCTGTGCTTTTTGAACTGGAAGGGGTGAATAGCAATAGTTCCCCATGTACCTTCTGTCAGTTATCCCCTCTACACCATTTCAGCCTTCCTGGTACAGGAGTCTCATCTTGGTTAACAATCAATCATATAAAAGCCCTTATTCAGTCCTTGCTATGTCCTCTCTCACTTCTTTCTACCTTTTCTTATGCTGTTCAATCCTTTTTGCAAAGGGTTAGCTTTTGACAAAGGGAAAACTGGCACATGGAGTTCATGGGGAATTTTATGCAGTACTGTGGGTCATGGTGTCTTCCCTTTTTGCTCAAGACAATATTGTGTGTGATGTGGGGTGGCCTCTGACAGTGGCTGCGCACTGAGTTTATGGTAAGAACTCTGACATTCTAGGGTTCCACTCAGTGTGGCACTAGCAAGGAAGGAGATGATGATTTTGTATGTGAGGTGAGGATTATTCATCCCTCATGAAACACCACGCAGGTGAACTAAACACTGCTCATCTGCCGGTTCTGCTTGTGGAGCTTGGGTCCATCTGTAACTCTTTATTACTCTGAATAGCCTGAGTGGCCTCATAAACTTTGTGGCTTCTCTGAATGATGAGCTTTTTTGGATCATTTAGGAATACTTGAAAAGACTCCAACAGAGATCCCTTCAGAGCTTGCTGATCAATCTGTCCTCACAAAGGGAAATGGCTCTTTTATTTCACATCACTTTGTTGATTGCTTATCTGTCCAAACACCTTCCCACTTTATCACAGCCAAGTGCAGTTTCTTCAAGAGCTATTGACAGGGGCTGTTTGAGATCATAGTTTGTAAAACCTCTTGAATTATGTCAATTGGATCTTCTCTGTTCACATAGCAAGGAGCTGCTTTAGGTGGAACACAGGAGGAATCAAACCTGTGTAAAGATGCATTGGCTTAACATGTCCTGTTTATCTTTTGGTACAGTTTCTCTTACTGCTGGTAACTTGCAATGCAGCTGCTTATATTATACTGCATCAGGCCATATCCATGGGCAAGGAAAAGTCTGTCCTCCCTTGGATCTTTGACTTTTGAAACTGGTATTCCAATGCCATCTGTTCTTCTATGTTGTACCCCACAATTCCTTCATATTTTCTGATACAGTGTGAGAGTCACTGCCTCTGTGAACTGGTTTGTGCCTTTCTTACTGGTAAATTTCAGAGGTGAAGGGGGAAGGATTTCACTCACTGTGGTCCAGTTTAAGTACCACAGATAAGGGACTTCTGTCTTGGAGATAATTCCTGAATCACATGGCACGTGGTGCTTTTTCAAAGCTTTCCTCTTTGGCAGAATGTTGACTTTAACTGCTGGCTGAAATGACTTTGGGAGGGGAACTGCCACCTTCTTATAGAGCTGAATGATGGCGAGGGGCTTAATATTTGAAAATGGATGTTAAATATTTCAGCAGTGTGTCCTGGAATCCAGGAGGGATCAGTCAGATCTGTTAACTGGTGGGTAAAAGCTTTGCTTTATGCCTGTTTTGATGATGTGTTATTTGCGTATTCTGGTGACTGAGGACATGAATCTTGTAAGAAGTGATGGAGACTTACGGATTGATGGACAGTTTGTAGGTGATCATTTAGGGTAAAAAAATTCTCTGTGGAAAGGACAGAAATGAGTTTTCAGAGTCCTCTCTGTAAATTATTTTCTTCAGAATAGTTAAATTACTCTGTATTTCTCATTTATATTTGTGATCATATTTTTCAAATAATACTGGCTAAGAAGATCTGTGTATCTAAAAGGGCCTTTATAAATAAGGTTGTCTTGCATAATGCATTTTTAGCTTAAAGAATGAGTAACATCCATAACTTTTTGTAAGTAACCTTTGGAATAATAAATCAGACTATAAAGTAGCCTTAAATTTCTGTGATTCTGTCATAATCAGGAGTTATTTTTACCAGTCTTTTTTATTTCAGAAATGTTAAACTTTGTTCTTGTTAACAGTTTAGCAAGACAGTTTGGTCTATTGGGTCAATTTATTTGGATTATTTGATTTTTCCTGACTTCAATTTAGTGTGGCTGGAAAATCATTTACCCTTGAGATTTGGCTTCCACTATTTTGATAAAATCTATATTGCTATTCACTGGTCCTATAGATTGATAAAAATTGTCAAACAGAAGAGACTCACATAATTCATTGATGATTTGCAAAAGGAATTGGATTCCATACTGTTGTATTGAGAATGAAGGGGGTGTTACTTTTGTATGAGAACTAATTTTCTAATTGAGTATGATCATCAAGATTGTATCTAGAGCTGATGGAATCAGTTCAGTTCTGTTTTGTGATTTCTGCTTATTTATTCTTTTTTTGAGTGAAGTAGACCTAAGAGAAGGGCTTTGTCTATCTTATTAATAGAGTGCTCTGAATTCTAAAGAGCCGATTACATATTGTAGAGTCCTTGTATCAGATGTTCTTTGTGTGACCAGTAGAATCCTTTTAAAAGTGGACAGTTTGCATCTGTAAACTAACAGATCTATTAGAATTACTTCCTATGAGACTAAATATATTGAAGTCACTACTCCTGACCATGTTTTAAAAAATTATTCTATCAGCAATTGAAGAAAACCCAGTACTGTCTCTTCCTGGTACCTTTCCTTTAGCTTTTATTGCAAACTCACCTGTATTATTACAGAATAAGCAGGTATGTGATGGCCAAAGAACTTGCAACTTCTTTCTCAGCTGCATCCTTGATTCAGTAGTTTTAATACAGTAAATAATTGTCATAGGAAGTCAGCTGCTGTTTGCTAATTCAGAGCATCTAATGCAGTGTTAGTATGCAGTAATACTTCTCAGAGTAGCTGTTTCTAGTTGGGCTTGGCTGAGTAAGACCAGTTGGGTTGTTTTTCTCTCCGTTATTTCTTTTCTATTGTCTACAACCACCAGCACCCACATGTCCTATGACTGGTGTCTCTATCATGATATCCATGGCATGTTCAGAAAAGATGAAAAAGGTCTGGAAACTGGCTTTTAATATTATCATGCCTATATAAATTCTTAAAATTAATAATATATCTAAAATTGCTCTCATGAATGAATATCTTATTACTGTATTAACACTTCTCCATTTTGTTTTCTGGTGTTTTTAAAGGTAGCTTCTTATCCAAGGTGTTTGAAATTCCCCTTTTTTGAGACATACGTGAATTTTTTAGTGGTTTTGTTGGTTTGAACAAAAAAATCACATTTTAATACAGGATTTTGCAGTATTTTGCAAATCAACTGATATTTTCTTGTTCTGGTAAAATTGCCAATTAGAAACGAGAAAACATTTTCTATATTTAAAGGATCCAGCTATCTAAAATAGTGAAGGGGCAAAATAAACAGGAAAAAAACAAAAAGGAAAAGCCATTGGAGGTTTTTGATTATGTCCTGCCAGTTCATCATTTCAGTTGTCAGTGTTCCTGCACTTTGGGAGAGGCTTTAAGTAGTTTTTCTTTGGTTGAAATCCATATTTATGATTTCTTCATGGGTGAAGAATGAATCCAGAATGCTGATGAGCGTAGTTTTTGTTGGATTATGCTGTCTGCATTATTCCAGTCTGGAGCCAGTTGTTGTGTTTCTCCTGCCTCTGATGTAAACAGGAATTTAAAGCCTCATTTAACTGACAGTGACTTCTGCTGGGCCATAAGAGCTGAGAGAGCAGTTTAGTGTTGTCGATGAAATTCTGAGTTCTTAACTCTTGTGATTAAACCCTGCATTGAGTCTCACAGTGGAGGTGCAAAGGTTTGACGCCATTTGGTTCCCTTTGAATTTTTTTTCACTCTTTCTTGTGTTGGCCACATCTGTGTGGGTGAAGTTTGTTCTTTCTTGCCCATAATGAAGTCTGTGTATAGGGTTAAAACACAGTTTTGTTCTGGTGGAAGTTTTGTCTATGCTTTTCTTGTTATTTCTTGGAAATTCAAGGTTCAAGAGACCTACGTCGTGGTACATAGTGCAGGTGGGAGTCTTGAGTTCATGATGTTCTTCCCCTGGACTTCAGCCTGTCTGCTTAATGTGCAGTCCTAAGGGGCTCGTGGCTTTGACATGGAAAGGTATTTAGGGAGGAGATGAACTCAGTTGGAGCATGGTGCTGATAACTCCAGGGTCATGGGTTTGATCCCTGTATGGGCCATTCACTTGAGTTGGACTCGATGATCCTGGTGGGTCCCTTCCAACTCAGAATATTCTGTGAAATGTGCCTCTATCACATGGGAACATCTTGACCACAGCTGGAGTGTTTGCATTCCAAGGGGAGCGTTCTCTTAAATTGGAGAAAAGGATGGTGCCCACTGGAGGTCACTATTTCAACTCGTGGAATTCCACTTGTAGTGCTCCAGGGTGTGCCGGGCTCTCCTGAGTGCGTGTTTACCTGGAACAAGATACTGGAGTGATTGCATTAAATCTGTGCCTGGGGAGTTTTTAAATGCTGGGACTGGGGGCAGGGTGGACATTACCTGCAATTCACCCTTCATTCTGACATGCCATGTTTGAGGGAACTACCCATGTCCATGTCCCTGTTGTGTTTTCATAAATATAGCTGAAGAACAGATCATCAGACACTGTGATATTTTTAAAATTTATTTTTAAAATCGAGTTTCATTTAGTATTTTTATTTATTATATTAATATTTTCTGAAATATGAAGATGGATTCTTATTTTCCCTGGTTAATGAAAACTAAAGATACCTGGAAAAGCAAGATGTGTATCATATTAATTAGTGCTTATCAAAAGTACAGATTCTTATGTATTCTTTCATATGTCTGCTTAAATATAATGTATGGTATTACAGGATTTTTGCAGTGTATTAGTTGCACAGATGGTATTTGAAATAGTTTCAACTTGGAGAAAAGTAATTCCTGGAGTTGAGTTCCTGTTGTAATCTCTGCAGTTTGGGCAGCCTGTTCCATTGATGGGTTGTGGAGTTGAGTAAGAATTGCGAGACGAGGAAATCTTTGTATGCAATATGAATCAGAGGTTGCTGATTAAAGTGATTACAAGCCTTGCTTAATTTAAAAATCTTTTAAAAAGCTCAGCTTTTATGTTGTTGTTGAGCTTAATTTCTGATGAGGGCCGGAATAAAGATCTCTGATCAGGAAAAGTTGGCTGACAGGTTTTCTGGGCAGCTATGTAAGAGCTATTTTTGTGCAGGGAGTGAGCTAAAGGGCTATGCTTAGAAGAAAATTCACACAAAGATCCAAGCCTCATATGTCTCTCTCTCTTTTTCCCCACCCTCTAGTGATATGCAGCTTCCGAGGAACTGTTCCGCAAGGCTTGGTCCTGGAACTAGGTGAAACTGTCCAGATCCTGGAGAAATGTGAAGGTAAGTGTGATGTCCAAGAAGGAACCCCCTTTTCTATGTAAGAATATACAATTATCTTAATCTAGCATATTTTAATAGTAAGTTCTTTGGAAATCATGATGCATCAAATCAAAGCACTTGAATAAAACCTACTCTGACCCACTTTATGTAGGAAAGGCTGAGTGCTCTTGGCACTAATCCAGTCTGATAGGGGGTCAGTGTGTTTGAAGTTAACCATCTGTCCAGAAAATCTTGAACCCTGACCTGACTGTTGTATTGTAACTGGGTCTTACACTGAAATTTCATCATGTAAAAGATAAACCAGTATTTTTTTTTTTTACTGTATTTTCTCAGTGTTACTGTTATGTATTTCTATTAAGTGTATCAGTTTTATTACTCAGAAACATCTGAATAGGTCTAAAATATTAATTTTTAAATAGATTAGCAATACTAGAAAAAAATGGGTTTAGGAGAGATTGTTTTGCATTTATCTTGATGTGTGTTTTTGTACCTAAAGCAAAATGCCATTGTAAATTTTATAGTTCGTATGTGGCTGGAGATGTCTGTGTGTGAATAAATTGAATGTCCTAATGCTCTGCTTTGTTCACATGAAGAGTGATTGAAGTTGTATGTAAAAGGAGAATTATTCTTATCCTAATGTTCAAGCAAGCGTTGTAAAACATGTCTGGTGAGAAGTAGGTTGACAAGATACAGTATGAGAACATGTTTCACTATATTCTGAGGTGGAATAATGTAACCTTTATCCTGAAGTGTTAAACAAATTCAAAACCCAGATCCACAAATTTGAATTCCAAATTAACATTCCACAAAGTTGTAGATGTGGTTTTTTTTATTTGTTCAGTTTAAAGTCGTTTTTCATCTCCAGTGTTAATGTTGCTCCCCAGACCTTCTGTGTGCTTGTCAGCAGACTCTGCTTTGCCTCCCTCATGCCTAGAACTGGCTTTTGCTCTTGATGCTTTTTCTTGTACTCAGGTGTTTGTTTTCCCACTGACTTAACTCATCACAAAAAAGTCACCTTTTCTATGCTAATTTTTCTAGTAACGTAGTAGCTTCTTCACCTACATTTGTAAAAATTTTCTGTTGAATGAGAGCTTTGCAGTGCAATGGGGAAAATTACCCACAAAGAAGCTTGCTGTAAACAATCCCATGCTTTTTTAAAAACCATGAGTGGTGTGATGGGCTAAGCTGTGCTCACACACTGAGGGCAGACTGTAATTATTTTACCAGTTCTTGTGAATTAGAACATGGTGCAAGCTCAGGAGAAAAGTATCCCTGTGCTTAGGATGGGATAACTCTAAGGTAATTAAACACTGTATATTGTTGAAAGCAGTCATGGTATTTTCCAACCATTTCTGGGAAATTTTCAAAACTGGGAAATAAAACATGATCACCAAGGAGCAGGTTGTTTATGGAAGAGCAAAGGGATAATCCAACTTGTCTGTACAGTGTTATAATAATTAGGCTTTGAATATTTCCTTTGCTGGTAGTTTTGAGGATGATTCCTCAAAAGCAATTCATGCCAGCCTTCAAATTGCTGAGAAAGGAATTCCTCAGACAAGGTTTACCTGGATGGAAGAAGGTTTGTGCAGAATTCTTTGGTTTTGTTTTTTAAGCCCTCTATCCTGTCATTTTGGTTGGGGTGTACCATGGACTTTGTGTATAAAAAGATACATTAATTTTGATAATAACATCTGGAACTCCACACTATGAAACTCATCTGAATATTCAGATGGTCTGTGCTGCAGCTCTTGCATGTGTGAATTATGCAAAAAAGCACACTAAATGTGCAAAGTAGGTTCTTAAAAGGGGGGGAAAAAAAAGCAGTTGCTTTTTAAGCATTCTTGTCTAAGTGGTTGTTTAACAGCGTCCTCTACTTCTGCATTATTTGCTGGGGATTCTTTTGTGCAGACAGACTGGATAAAATAATGTTAACCCACACAAAATAAGGGTCACTGGTGTGAGAGTCACAGAAGATCCATCACTGTTTCAGCTTCACTTCTTGAATAGTTTATGCATAATTGTCTGCAGCAGGGATTTTGCTGTCTGGGTTGAAAAGATTCACATACACAAAAACTTTTAGTAATGTGAACTATGATTTCAGAGACTTGCTGGAGAATTCAAGGCTGACAAAGATTCAAAGAGTAGCTATACTTCTGAATGTGCTTATTTTTAATCATAATAACTTACTGAATAGCTGTATTTGTATTACAAAAGAGCAAGTGCTCTTCTGTAGTGACTGGTGTAAGAAGCAGTCCCTGCTTTTAGAGCAATTGAGTGAAAGAGGAGGGAATTTCCTATTTGAAGATTTTGGGTATCACTGCAGCTAAGTTTTATAGATATTTGCAGAGTAAAGAAACAAATGTGGGTGCATACATACACACATACACATATTTGTCTCTAAGGTTAATAAATATAAATACCAATTGATAATACATTAAAAAAATTGTGGTTGTCTATGCATTTTTTAAATGAAATGCAGTGAAATACAGTTGTCTTTGTTAATTTGGATCTTGTTCACATGGTTGAAATTGGAACTTTTGGATTTCCACAAATTTCTGTGCCTCACAAATACCTAAATCACTGGTTTTTAACCCTAAGTCTGACAAAGGCCTCCCTCTGCCCACTATCCCAGTAAATCAAACCATGGACTTGGTACGTGCCTTTCCTCTGCAGCTACCAAAGGCTCCACCTGTGTTTCCATCAAACACACACCATCTGTACAGCATGAGGTGTTAGCAGAGTGGTTTTGTAGTTACTGCTTGCACAAAGGGTTCTCAGATCATTGACTGGTTTCACTCAAAGGTTAGAAATGTTCATCAAGACACCAGTTGGACCTGTGCTTGTCATTCACAGTTTTCCCCCCTCTCTGTTCCCCTCTCTGTTCCCCTCTCTGAGCCCTTCCACTTGTGATCTTGGCACCAAGGGAGCACTGAAACACCAAGGGGAGTTCTCTGCTCTGCCTGCCATGCCTTGAGGAGCTGGAGGGGTATGACGTTAGTGTGGCACTTGGAAATGCTGAAGGATGGAATTTTCTTTTGTCAAGTGGCAAAGCATGAGCACACTCCTGGTTGAAATATACATTTGGACTGTGCATTCTAAGGAACACCCTGTCTTTCAAGTCACGTGGCTATTGCCCTGCCACAGGCAGTAGCTGTCAGTAACTAGTGCCATTCAGAGTAAATTTAAAATGTCTGTTTTGTCCATTTGTTTTTATTGCTGGAGGGCAATTTTCCTTAGATTAAAAATGCTTTAACTTCAGTAACTGTAATTATTACCTTGAGAATTTTGTATATTCACTAAAGAATGGAAACCGGCTGATGCCTGAAGCACCAGTTAAAAGAATATTATCTTATCCATGCAAATTCTCCTAGCCACACGAGTATTTATCTACATGGTTTTCATGTGTGTACATTAATAATTGTGTTCTTAAACCATGCAGAAAATATGTTTAAAGTTTCCCTCTGTTGTTCTAGCAGTGATGGCATGGTCAAAATAAGTGTTTCTGGTATTGGGGACACTTAAGGAGCAGATATAACTTGCAGTTAGGGTTTTTTAAAATTCTTGATGAATTCAATGTGCTTGAGAAGTGATGCCTTTGCCATGCTTCCAAGCTGTGCCATACAGTTGAGGGAGGAATCCCACTCCAGGCCGTCAGTGCTGTGGGAGCCCTGCAGGTTTCCTCCCATCTGAGTCAGGAGCTGTCCTGTGGCTGCCTGGGCCAAAGTGACTCTGTCCCAGCAATTTGTGTTTGTCCTGAGGAAGATGTCTCCAGTGAGATACCCCTTTTCCTGTTTGCTTTTTCCTGCCTTTTTATCCTCTTTTTTCCCTCTTTGCCTTTTGTGGAATGTGCCCATGGAAGGGAAGCCTCTTGGACCCACACCTCTGCTGCGGTGGATCCTGTCCGCTTATTGAAAGTCATCTTTCGGAGCATGGGAGTGGCTTCTTGATGGCCCTCTGGCTGATGCCACGATGCAACACATCCCATCTCTCTTTGCCTTTGTCATGGCATCCCTGGCAGCATTATCAGCATATTCCTGTGGCTCTGCTGGCCTAAGGCTGCTCCCTGACGTGGTGCAGGCATTTATCTGCTGCTCCTCCTGCCTGGCATGCGCGGAGCAGCGAGCTCAGGACAGAGCGCTCTTGGCATCGGGAAGCTTTTGCTGAGCACTGCTCCTCTCCCTCTCCTGGGTTGCTTTGGGTGCCTTTAGCTCTGCACAGCAGTTCACATGCAGATTATAAGGTAAAAGCAATTGTTTATTGGCTTGTATATGTAAAAAACAGCTTTGCTTCGGGTTTGAGGGTTACTCACGTTTCTGCCAAGTACATTTATTTTTGTAGGACAAAGAATGCTCGAGTTCCTGTAGCAGATTCTACTGGCAGTACTTTATTTAAGAACAAACTTTAGTTTTAGGATTTACCATATACTTAATGTAATTTATTTTCAGAATTTTGTTTGTCAAGAAATTATAAGCAGAATTTATTTTTTCCTACAGTCTGCAGCTCAAGAGTCTTTATTTAACACTGATACTTGAACTTTATTTTTCTGAAAATAGATCAATATATTTCAATTAGGACCCTTTTGCTTCTCTGTTCCTAAGTCCTCTAAAGGGGTGAGCTTTTTCCATGTGACAGACCTCTTGCAGATTAAGTGGAAATCTGAAAAAGGTTATGAGAGGGCTCTTAGAAAGTGTAGCCTGTTTTGTTCAAGGCATTTTCAAGTAAAGATCAACAAAAATCATTGGTAGCTCTTCTAGTCACTGAAGTGATTGAGATGTGCAGGACTGCCCCAGAGTTGCTTTTGCAGTTTAACTAGGGCTGCACTATTGCTGAGACTGCTGAGTGTGACATACTTTTGGAAAGATGGGTTTTCAGTCTTTATCCAACAGTTCGCAGATTCTCTAATGTGACGTCGAGTTTCCCCCACTGTGGATTTCCATAGGTACAAACAATTGTAGAATGGCACTTCTGATAGACTAATTTTTAGTTTTCTTATAGCAAATGATGTTTATGGTGTGGAATATCCCTTTGATTCAGGCCTGCCATCCCAGCTATGTCCCCTCCCAACTTCATTGCAGGCATGATCGTTGTTTCACATTATTCACAGAATTCTTGTCACTTCTTTTGTCACAGCGTTTTTCCACTTCTTGATTTTAAATCACATCTTCTTCACCATTTCTGTGAAGTCAGTACCCTCTAAAGACCATATGTCACTAAATGCAAACTGTAACTCTGAAATATTAAGTTATTATTTGCTATAGTGACACCTAAACGTGTTGGTCAGTGTTGTGTCTGACCAGGGAGCGCTTGTTGGGATCACAATTAGCTGAAGCACCTGCCTGGATTTGATGGCTATTGTCATTAGATCCTCCAAAACAGATTCGCTTTAAGCTGAATGATTACATCAATATTAATGTGTTTAAGACTAATTCCAGAATGCCAGTTTAGCTCATTTTAGGGAATAATGTAATGCAGATGCAATTTTCTAACTGTGCCTTTAAAAAAAAGGCATTGTACCTTTTCTCATAGCTTTTACTTTGTGATACAGAATGGGTTGTACATTTTACAGTCTAGGGCTTTCAGGTTCTGCTGAGCTCTTTGAGTGTCTCTTGCTTCCATGAGTTGGAGGAAACTCAAAATATAGAGAGGGGTGCCTTTAAAAAAATTATACCACATGAAAAAGAAAAGATAAAAGAAAAACTAAGGTCTGGAGGGCTCAATTTATAAGATTAAAGGGAAATGTAACCACTTTTCAAATATATGGAGGACACTACAAGAGAAAAGTCTACAAAATGTTTTCCATAATGTCCAAAAGAAAAGCATCAATAATTCAAATAGCATCAAAGGTTATAAAGTGCATGTATGTTGTCTGAGCCACTGAAATAGGTTGTCCAGTGAGGATTTACCATCTCCACTTGACATAAATATGCTGGATTTCCAAGTATTATACCAAAACTTCGCATGTTACATGCAGTTTTGTTGGCCAGTGTTGATCTGTGGAAGAAATTTTTTAAAAAGGTGCCTGTGCAACACCACCATTTTCAAACTGGTCTGCATGGAGTAGCAGAAATAGAGTTTCCTTGGAATTTGGTGCAGAAATACCTTGGAATCTAGGTTTCACAGATGTATGGATCATTTTCCACAGACAAGGAGTGCAGTTATTCAACCCTGATAATAAATGACTGGATGCTGTTTAAACCAGACTAAATATGAGGAGAGATTTAGAGATGTGGCTTGGATGGGCTGGGTGATTTCTCAGGGTCCTTCCCTGCCTGTTTTTCACAACTCTGTAAACACAGAGCTTGTAAGCTTTGAAAATTTGTTTTGGAATGAAGAACAAAAACCTCAGAAATTAGGTAGGTTTTCAGAAATATGTTTGATTTGCATTACCCTGTAGATCTAAATTATTAATGGCCACGCCCTTTACAGGGTTTTGTTCTTTTACAGGTCTCTTCACAAACTTGGATAAAAACCACTCTTTTCCCCACTTACCAAGAAGTTTGTCATTCTGTTTGTCTTAGAGCTTAAATGTCTGGTTATTTCTGAGGTACAGACTGTATTTAATATTAGTAACAGTGAATCACAGGATAAATGAATTTATTTTTTTCTGTGACCTTAAAAATATGCAGCATCTGTTGCTCAAAAGCAGGTGTGGGCACAGTTGTGTGGAGTTCTAGAAAACACTGATGTTAAAGGTCTGTATGTGTTGTTTGTGCATGTATATTTATATTAATATGATTGCTCTGAAGTTTGATCAACTAAAATGTATTCAGAACAACAATTTTTTTAATATAATCAGTGATTTCATAGGAAAACAAATCTTTGTGTTATGTCCTATCTTCATGAGAAATTTGTGTAATGAAGATGGATTTTAATTTTTTCTGTACTAAGGTTTGCAATTGTCCTGAATTCATCAGTTATTTTATTTCATATTGACTTAGATTCCCTTTGTAAAACAAAATAAAAATTCAAGACTATCAGGCTGTCTTTAAAACAAATTCAAGGCCTTCTTCCCCACATCTGATCCTCTCAATGAGACTCTTGTCATAATTCAGCCAAATCTGAAGTCCTTTTTCTAAGAGAGACAAAATACCCAGTTACTTGGTTCTGTTCTTCTCTATTCTCCATAGCCCGTTACTGGCAGCTTTTGCTAATTTTGAATAAGGGAGGGGAAAAAACCAGCAGGTAGGAAGTTGCTGGGAAAATGGGAGGACTTTTTGTGGGAAGTGGATTTAGTGGAAGCGTTGGCTTTTGGCAGGCGTGGGCTGTGCCTGTCTGGCACTGGCTGCAGTTGGTAATGACACTTGAAGGCTGAACTTGGGGTGGAGCTGGGCCTGGCCAAGTTTGCCCAGGAATTTGGGATGGTCAGGCCCTCTCCCGAGAACCTACCAACCCCCCTGTGCTCCTGGGGCTGTTCCAGGCCCAGCTCCGGAGTGAGCTCCTTTTCCACTCTTCAGCTGGATGAGGTTTTCATCCCCTTTATTCCTGGCTGAATCCTGCAGTAACATTGCTGTCACCTGTGGAAAGCACCAGGAACTGAGTTCTTCTGTTTAACTTGCAGCTTTAGTGGCTTTGTGTTGTACTCCTCATTTATTGTCCTGTCTGGAGCTGTTTCCTGATGGGGGATACAAGAATAATAATGGGGTTTGTAAATTAGATCCTAAATCCTGTTCTCTACTCAGACATACGTAAGACCAGACACATGCAGAGAATTTCTATTTGTTTAAAGCACATTAGAAATGTATGGTCATGGCTTTTACAGGTTTCTGAAGTCTGGAGATCTTGTCAAGATAAACACTGCAACAAGACTCATGTGCCAGCCTGGAAGAGAAGTGTTCAGTGCAGAGTCTTCCCTGAGTGCTGATTGTGTCTTTGCCACAATGACTACTGATTATTAGTACAGGAGCTAGCTAATCTGCTTTTATTCCTGGTGGGAAGAAACAAGAGCATTCCAGGTTGTTAAATGTTTGTCATCATTGCAGAGCAAAAAAAAAAAAAAAAAAAAAATCCTAACAAAAGCTCTCTTAAAATTTTGATCTGTGTGAGGCACAGCTGGTTTTTTAGATTATCTCAGTAACTGCATGGCTGTAGTCAGTTTGTTTCTGTGTAAGGACAGCAGTGCCACAAATAATTATAATGTGTTTTATCTGGTTTCAGGTTGGTACAGAGGTGTTTCCATTAAGAAGCCCAGTGTCAAGGTAAGCGTGAATACATTTGTTAATCTATTGGGAGATTAAATCTATTTTGCTGTTGCGACCCAGTAAACTTTTCATTTTCCTTCTCTAACTTCTTTCCTGTGGGAGGATTGGATTTCTTTTAAAATTGAGTGATACTCATTAATCGCTCAAAGGATCAGAAACCTTCCTGACATGTAACGCGTAATTTTTTCAATATTTATAAAGCTCATCCAGTTTGATCCTCTCCACCCTACTCCCCTAAGAAAGGCATAGGTGGGTGATACTGCATTGCTTTAATGCAGCATTTTTAAAGAACACATTTAATAAGTTGAGTTATTAATCTAAGACAACTTTGAAAAAAGTCTGTTGAAAGAGGATTTTGTCAAATGTTGGGGAGGGTCAGATTTTTACAGTTTAACCATTGTATTTGGTCATTTTCCATTTTTTCCCATCATTTTTGCTCTTGAAGAACTTTTTTGACTGTTCTGGTATGATTGTTTTTGTGAATGCATCTAAGTTTTTGTAACTGTTGGTATCTAAACATGCCAATAGGCTCTTCTGTATGAGCTTCACTTCATTATCTGTTCGTTTAGATATTACTTGTATTTAAAGAGAGAAGAGTACCAGATCCCTCATGTTTACCTGTACTATGGAATGTAATATTACCTGTATTACATTGTCATGACAATAATACTCTTTTAATGAAATGTCTGCAGTCATTGTGTGTGTTGGTGCCTCTGCTTGTGTATATGTTCAGTTTAAATAGGAGAGCCCTTCAAACCTTCCCTGGTTTCTTAGATACCAGAAATAAGCAGCATCAACTGGAAGTGAACCAAACAAGAAACTGAAGTAGCATTTCTTCCTTTTCTGGATTTTCATGTGGTTGAAAGCAAGCACATTTACTGTTTTCCCGATGAAGCCATTCCTCTTAGATTCAGCTTTTTTCCTTCTATAATTTTAGTCTTGCCTATGAACAAGAAGGAATTTTCCTTAGCATTTGGCACCCTCTTTACTATTCCTTTCAAACGCCGCCCTCCCCTTCCCCCCCCCAAATTTTTGTTCCTAAATTGTATGGTTTTAAAGCTCAAAAATTGAAAGCCCACACTTGATTGCTGACATTTTTGTCAGAGGCTGCCAGCTGGTTTTTAATCCAAAGATTTCCAGTGCTGCTCCTGTGTTTCCCACTGAAGTGCAGATTGCTGTTCTTACACACTGACAGACTTTGCTGTGAGGATTCAGGGCTGTGTGCTTTACAGAGAATGTGGGACACTAGGAAAAGGTTGGATTAAATTACCTCTTTTCCCCACGTCTCAGCACACAAGAGCACACTGGCACAGGCAAGGTCAGAGTCCAGCCCCCATGGGAACAGCAAAAGGCAGATAACCAGAGGTATCCCAAGTGGGTTTGGACAGCTTTTCCTTGGAAAGAGGGAGGAAAACTGATAGCTCCAGGGTATGCAAGTAATAGAATACTTCTGTCCATGGGGGCTCAATGCACATTTGATGGTGGGCTTTTAGTTTTTGTATCATTTGTGGTTTTAAACCTAATGCAGCATCCCGACACAGGCCTGCTCTAGGAGCTGCTGGTGCTGTGCTGCAAACTGTAAAAGAGCCACTCTTCTGATCCTCCCAGTGGAGGTTTGTTCCAGTGTGGTGTCCTGGTCTAAGACAGACTAAAACAGTCAATTGTTACTAATTAGAATGTTGAGTTTGGACTGGCAGCTTTGACACAGTGGTTATTTGGGGGGTTTTTAATAGATATATTGGCAGTTATTGTGGCTTAGGTTACCGATGCTAAAAACTGCAAATGTATTTTTCTAACGTGCAGAATTTTTTCTCTTGCAGGGGATTTTTCCTGCAAATTATATTCACTTGAAGAAGGCAATTGTCAGTAACAGAGGGTGAGTATTTTTCCTTCTTTCTAAGAAGCTACAGTGCTTCTTGTTTAGAAGGGAAACAAAGAAGTAATTATTGAAACTTAGAGACGTTTTAGTTCATTGTATCTTTTTTTGTGTATGAGGGTGTGAAAATTACATGTAATTCTACAGAGTTTGTTTGTTTTTAATATACCAAGAATCAGGTCTGATGGATACTTTTGTTTGCTTTGGCTCATAAAATTGTAACTTCAGAGGTATCATCTGAAACACATGCATTTAAAGAACTCTACTTACATTCTTCCATTTCTGCATGTTCTCTCACTGGCAAAATCCTATATTTTCCTGTTTGTTATGGAAGCACCAGTCAGTAGACAGCCCATCTCATTTATCTACAGATTTTCAGAGTCATAGCTGGCAGGTAGCTGTGTTATCCTTGAGCCTTTTCAAAAGGATCCAACCCTCCCCACCTCACCCAAAGAGTGACTGAAGTGCACTGCTGAAAACTTCTGCCTTTCTCCGTCTTTGTTTGCAGCTTATCTGTTGCTGGCAGTGGGTTTATTTCAGTTCATGTGAATAACAACACTGGTGGCAATGTCATGGCAGAGAAGTTACTGAGTGGGGGCTCTGGAACCTGCAAAGTTTCCTGTGAGATTGACTGAGACTCCTGAAATCAATATCTCGTGTTTTCACTGCTGCTTTTACTTGCATATTCGAGATAAAGGCTGCTGTGGGGAGATTTATAAGTGCAGTGTTTCAGACAGTGACCTGAGGCAACAAATTAAATGTGGAAGATAAAACTTATTAAATGGCACTTAGTGAAGTACCTGCAGAAAAACAGGTGACTTCTGATAGTCTTGAATTTTATATTTGTTCCCAAAGGGCCTCAGTAAAGGTTGCAAGGGCAGCTGTAATACTAATGCTTCATAATTTTGGAGTGTAATAAAATGATATATATTGCACAGGATAACCACTCCTAATGTTATCCACTTCCTTAGGGGAAGGAACAGTTCCCTGTGATGTGTGGTTAATTACTACTTGATGTTTAGAGTTTGTGAAGGGCAACCAGTTCAGGTACTTAATAGGAAAGCTGATACACTGTTTAAAAGTATCAAGGCTCATATACCAATTGATACAACAGAATGTAATCCAGTTCTGAACCAGAGGGTCATGGTTATTTCATACTGTGCTTAAAAATTCTCTGTTTCAGAATATATTCCAAGTGCCATTATAAACACTTGTGAAATAGCAGAGCACATATTTAACCTGGCAGGGAGCTGAACACCACACAGCCACCGGCTCCCTGCCCTCACATCCCTAGGGACATACAGGGACTCAGGGCTGGAACATCCCCCATGTGAGGACAGGCTGGGAGAGGTGGGGTTGCTCAGCCTGGAGAGGAGAGAAGGCTCTGGACAGACCTGGTTTAGCCTTTCAGTATCTAAAGGGGGCTTGTAAGATGATGGGGACAGACCTTTTGGCAGGGTCTGTAGTAATCAGACAAGGGCTAATGGGTTTAGATTTAAGGAAGACATGTGTTATGCTGTGGGTAGTGAAACCTTGACACAGTTTGCCCACAGAAGCTGTGGCTGCCCCATCCCTGGGAGTGTCCAAGGCCAGGTTGGATGGGGTTTGTGGAGCAACCTGGTGTGGTGGAAGGTGTCCCTGCCCATGGCAGGGGATGGAATGCAATGAGCTTTGAAGTTCCTTCCCATCCAAACCACTCTTGTGATTCTCCTTTAATGGTTTTGGAAAATCTTTACCACAAAGGAACAAGTCTTATTCTTTGAATTAGAGGAAAGATCCCTCAGATTTCATCTGCTATGTTGAAAAAGCCTCCTGGATAGGGCAGATTAGTAGGTAGCAGGTATTTTGGGTAGTTTTGATACAGGCAAAGGTTATCATTATTGCTATTATTTTACCTACTTTATTTAACATGTTGTAGTAATGAAAACTTTTCATTGACCTTGATTAGAATGAAATTACATATTTTGAACAGGTAGCAAGGAAATGCTTCACATAAGCTTAATCTTGTGGAATGTAATGGAGGAACCATTGCTATGGCTCTGGAGTTGCTTCAGTCTTACAAGACGAAATGATTCTCTTAAGATATTCTTCTTATGTTGAACAAAATCAAGTTCTAGAATTTTACAAATTACTGTGCTGTCACATTTCTTTTTCTGCCTTTTCCAGGGTACATTTCCTAATTTCCCCCCCCTCTTTTTCTGTAGGCAATATGAAACAGTTGTTCCTCTTGAAGATTCTGTGGTGACTGAAGTCACAGCGACGCTGCAGGAATGGGCCGTGCTCTGGAAACAGCTGTATGTGGTAAGAGCAGTGCTCCTGTCCCTGCACATCTCAGATACACTGGGAGAAATGTTGCCTGCCTTTGTCCATTCAAAACCCATCAGAATCATATCAGAATTTTTGGATTCCTTGTATTTAGTGGGGGTTCCCTAACTGCAGAATCATGGATCATGTGAGAGTCACATGGGCTACATTGGAAATTTCAGCAGTTCTGAAATTCTTCCTTCGGATCTGAAAGCTTCACAGTTATAAAAAAAGGGCAACAATTTTAAAGTGCTATTAAATATGTAAGAAATAATAGAAGACCTCTGTAAGTCCCATCAAAGACTTCAAAGAATTATTCAGCACAGTTTGTAAGTTCTAGTTTTAGTGTCTAGAGTCTGAAAGGAGAAGAACTCAAACTATGGGAAGTTTTGTACAGTTGTTCCTTCATAAATTAGAAATAAACCCCAGGATAAGTGTATTGAGTTTTATATTCTTTTTAATATATATATAATTTTCTGTTGCTGCCACATAATGTCTCCTACTTCTGCTTTCATCCCTCTTCTTTTCTTACATTTTAATAGCCAAAGCCCATGACACAGCAGATAAAAAACTTGAACATTTGAAGGTATTTTTTCCTGGTTTTTATTTTCTCTTTTTTAGCTTAGTAATTGCAAGCCTTAACTGTAGGATTAGGATAAAGAACCGTAGATGGTCTAAGCCTGCATTTCCTTTCTCTCCTTCCTTTAGAGAAAACCTCTACATAGAGCTGCAGCAGCTTTGTTTCCTCATTTAAACCTGCAGTAACAGCAGTTACATATCTAGGAAACAAACCCAGGAAAGATGCAGTGGATTGAGTCTAGTGCATCTCCAGCATAACCACCTGTGTTCTGTACTTCCTTCAAAAAGCAAGCAACTCTTATGAAATTAGTTTTACTTCTGTTGGTCCCAGTTCTTCTATGTGGTCACGTGTCCCTGGAGGCGTTTTCTTGGAAAGGAGCATCTGATCTAATGGAGGAGGAGGGGCAGGGAACATGGTACAGACCATGTTTTATACACTCTTTCCACCTAATACTCCTCCTTTTTCCATTGCACTTATTTACCTCTCTGGTGTATGGAAATAAAGTGATCTTTTCTGTTCTCTTCCTGTAAGATTTTTTTTGTCTCCCCCTCTCCCCAGTGTCAGCTGAAGATGACAACAGTAATATTGGCAATGGTATTAAATTGGAAAAAGGGGAATCATTTTACCTACAAATGAGTGAAACTTCCTTTCTACTAAAGTATTTCTCTTTTATTGTTAACACCAGTTCCTTGAGGGGAAGGAGAGAGAAAGCTCTAGCTATAAACTTTCATTTAATGATTTTTCTTTCTGGGACTGCTTTCTATTGTAGCTCATTATATTTCTTATAACATTGCACAAAACATTATTGTATTCTTAAATAACAGGGGAAAGAATTTGCTGTTCTCATAGAACTTTGGAAGGAGGCATCTGCTCCCTGACGAAGAAATTGGCAGAGCTTCTGAGTAGAAAATACATTGTTTTGTGTTGTGGGGTTTTTTTCCCCACAAACTAAAAAAATTATAAATTCTAATATAGAAACAATCACAGAGTTGTTTAGATTTGAAGGGATTTCTTGAGATCATAACTGCTTTCTCAAGTAGGGTCAGCAAGACCAGGCTGACAGGACTGCACCAGCCAGGTTGTGAGTTCCTTCTGAACGCAGACTCCCCAGCTTTCCTGGGCCAAGCTGCCAATGTTTGAGCACCTTCAGTGATTTCTTCTCTTCAGGCCACTGATACAGTACCACAGCCTTTCTGACAGATGAGCTATTTACACCACTGTTAAATGAGTAACAGACATTTGTCCCATCTGTGGGCTGTACATTGGAAGCCTGAGGAAATGCACCAAGGTGCCTGTGGCAGAGGTGGGATGAGGATTTTATCCTTGGTGTTCAGGCTGGAAGTTATGTAAGGACATATCTTAAAATATATTGACAGACTAAATGGAAATCCTTGCTTGTTGGACCAGCACCAGCAGAAATTTTTATTATTCCCAAACTGTAATAAGAATCATCTAAGAAATGTAATTAATGTTATTTATCATGCTGCTGTGCCTAGTCAGCTTTGTAGAAGAGTTTCTTGCTATAGGGGAAATTCAAGTGCTGGTTGTTGCACAGACACTCTGAGTAGGTCAGTGCCTGCAAAGGGCCCCTCACTGGTCAGTTGGGCTGCCCTGGGACCGCTGCCAAACAACGTGGGCAGCCTCTCTGAACATCTCCAAATAGGCTCAAATGTTCATCTCATGCTTTTTGGTGAACTCCCTACCTGGATTATGGTTTGAAAGACCAAGTTCGATTCAATTAAAAATTCCCAGCAATTACCTCAGTAGTATTGCTGAGGTACATTGTAAGGTTTGTATTTGGCTCTCAGTTAAACAATAGGAGCTGGGATGTAATACCCAGGAAGCCTGCAGTGATTAAAACACTGCCTGGAGAGGGATGTTATGTTGTTCCAAGATAAGAAAGCTTTGCTGACAGAAAATTGGAGGGAGGAGAACAGTGAGAAATGGAAGGGTGAAGTAAAGCATGGCTTTGAGACAGTTGAAGAAAATTAGTTGGTGTAAAATATTGGGAATCTTCCTCGTTTCCTTCTGACCACAGACAGTCCATGCTAGTACTGGGAATAAACTGTGCATGGGGAACTTGAATGGGTTTGAGTTACAGGAGTTGTGCAGCAATTTTAGTTTAGATGTCTGAGAAATATATATTAATAGAAAGATTAGCCTGAGATCATTGCATTACAGAGGGCTGTGATATTCTTGTAATTTTTGCTATCAAGGTGAAAGCCAAGTGTTAGTCTGAGGAGAAAATGGCATTTGTCCGTAATGAGTTCACAGAGAAAGGGCTGTGCCTGAAATGAATTTGAAATAGAAAGATGTATGATATGTTCTTTGCTCTACTGTGATAACAAATTATGCTCTGAGTTCTTTGTGTTCTTTGCTTTACTGTGATAACAAATTATGCACTGAGTAGTTGGATTCTGATCATATAACTCTTTAAATGCTGACTAAACAGCAAGGTTTTTGAAAATGCCAGGGGTTTTTCTCCAATTGGAAAGTGATACAAATAATACTGGGATGGAAGCTATGAGAATCAGTTATTTATATTGGGTGGGATATTTAGCAATAATGATAACCATGTTAATAATTGCCTACTTTAATATTTTTTTTAAATAATTGAGTAATCAGGAAGAGAACTTAAATATTTATTATTTAATAAAGGAGTAAAGATGATATCACTTTTATGGTTCTGGGGACAGACTTTTTAGCAGGGCCCATAATGCTAGGACAAGGGGTAATGGTTTTAAATGAAAAGAGGGGACATTCATGCTAGGTACAAGACACAAGAATTGTACTCTGAAGGTGGTGAGGCCCTGGCACAGGTTTCCCAGAGAAGCTGTGGCTTCCCCATCCCTGGGAATGTCCAAGGCCAGGTTGGATGGGGCTTGGAGCAACCTGGGACAGGGAAAGATGTCCCTGCCCATGGCAGGGGGTGGCACTGGATGATCTTTAAGGTCCCTTCCAACCCAAACCGCTCTGTGATTCTGTGAAAAGAGCACATATTCCCCTGTTTGAATATGTAATCTGTGTGCAGATAATCCAGTGTCATGACACTGGAAAATAGAGTTCTTTGCCTTCTGATCTGTCTGTATCCAGGCTGTATCCTGTATCCAGGCTTCTAAGATGAGCACTGAAACAATGAGATTTTTGTAGCTACTTTCTGGCAAACAAAGCCACTGTTCTATTTGACCTACTTGGTTTGGGTTTTCCTACTTTCACTGCCACAGTAAAAAATATTAGGAGGGAGTTCACAGTGTGTGTGTGGATCTCAGTGCTTAAAATCTGTGCTGTGTAGCCACTGGAGTTGCTGACAGTGTGGGTAGGGTTACTGATAACCACAGCTGGCCAGATGTGTGTGTGTTTGTGAGTGTGTGTGTACACACATCTGTGTGTTTGAGTACTGTCAGTAGGTGCACAGACCCAGTATCTTGTGCTGTTGTTTTGCCTGCCTCTAATACTCTGTTACTCTTTAGATTCATTTGAGCACAACTATGTCCTTTTGTGGAAGCCTAAAAAATTTAGAAGAGGGTTTTACTTATTGTTTCCCAGTATTGCAAAGGCAATAAGCAAAATATGCCAGTGATTCCCTTCCCCAATCCTGTACTTAATTTGGAGTGGAGGAGAAAGGAAAAGTGAGATTATTAATGTACCGCTATAAGCAGCTGAGCCTATTCTTGTGCCTACTCCGAAGGGACAAGGAAGAGAGAGCAAAGCAAGAACAAACCTTGGGGAGACTTGTTTAGGCACAGAGGTGAATAAAGATGCAAAATTGCATTTGTTCCAGTGAAATGGGTGTGTGCTGCTCTCGGATAGTTGTCCACACCACTGTACTGACTTCTGTTGAGACAGCAAAATGATACCAGTGAGGTTGTTAACTTTCTCTCTTACCCTGTATGTGTTGATAAGATTTGTTATTTTTATACTTCTTCTAAATAAAGGATCTGCAAGTTCTCTGTAAGCTTTTGTTAATTAGGTCAAACAAGACTCCTGTGAGTTGTTAAGTCAGCTAAGGAGATCACTGAAACTCACTGTTGGTGCACAGTAGCTATTTTAACTGTAAAAAAAATCCCTCAGAGTCTAAGATGTGATGTGAGGACTATTTCTGTTGAGAGAGCAGATGACTGTGGAGAGACCAAACATAATTGCCCAATTTAGAATTTGGTCAGATCAATAATGTTAATTTTCTACTTTTATGCAAAGGGGAGCGGGGGATGTGTGGGGTGACTTGTCTAGTTTCAGGAGTAAGACCTAATGGTGTTGAGAATAGATGGAATTTTTGCCAGCTCAGTGTGAAACCAATTTCCCATTGGCTCCTTCTAAATTTCCTGAGGGATCCTATTAAGGAACAGAGTGGGTAGCAGGACTTGGTGCAATTGCAGCTATGTGATTTGGGTGGTTTTGGGTGTCCTTAAAATTGAAGCACTAGTTAAAACTCATCTTGAAAAATGCCATTCACTGAATCACTAAGGTAGTTTACTCTTATGGGGAGTGTTTTGTGAGACATTTTTATTCAGTGAGATGTGCTTTGCTCCAAATCTGAAAAAACATGGAACTGCTGGTGGATTTTCTGAAATATGTAGACAGAAAAAAATGTGACATGACCTAAAATGGATGTGCTGCATCTGAGATCTGCATCAGAAGGTCTCCCTTCAACGAACAGAGTTTCTTCAAGTTGAGGCTGAGCATATTAAATACATTCTTACATTCTGAGCAAGCAGACTCCTGGAAAGATGAGGTATTTGTACAAAGACAGAGGTACAGAAACAGTATTGCTTGTATACATGGCCTTCTTTCCTCTTTCTCATTTTCATGTCGTTTTCAAGGTTACCTGCAAATAGAAAATTCCTTTAAGGTGATTGTTCAGGTTTGTGAAAGAGACATTTTAAAAGAATCTGAACAGCTTGTCTGGCCTCAGTTGACACTAACAGAGAAACTCAGTTACCAGTTTAGAAGACAGGACTCTGGATCATAGCGTTCAGCAGTGTTATGGATATTTTTATATCTTTCTGTGTTTGGAGTGAAGAGTGAATCTTCTTGGAGTGACCAGGAATTCAGATAGGAGTTTGAGGCAGCTGATAGTCTCATTAAATGCTGCACATCTTATCAAGGAAACTAAGAGTAAATATTTCCACTTCCAGGGGCATCTAGTTCTTCAGTTCCTCAGAGGGAACAGTGCACTGAGAAATCATCTCATTGCTTAGCAACTGAATCTGGGGCTTTTAGCAGATTTGTTATTTGATTACTAGAAAATACTGGAAGATTTTTCTTGATTGGGTTGTGATGGGCGTGTGCAGAATGATTTGGAGAATGCAGAACGAGGAACACTTCAGCGTTGTATGCTGAAGGTGGATATTTTTATAATTCAGTGTGTTTACTCATGGAGGGGGAAGCTGGAGATAAATCATGGAATGTCCCAGGTTGGAAGCGACCTTGAAATATCATCTGGCCCAACCTTTTGTCAGAAAGGGATCCTACATGAGATTAAGTGGCACCCTGTCCTAATCCAGTGAATGGTTGTTCTTACTGTCAGGCATTTCTTTCTTATGTTGGGATGAAAACTCTCCTGGTTCAACTTGTACCCATGCCCCTGATCTTTTCCCTGTGTCTCCTTGTGGACAGAGAGCCTCCGTCCTCTTCGGGAGGGTACTGCACTACTGGGAGGAGATTCACAGGGAGAAATGACCCAGCTGTTTTTGTCTTTCCTCACAGGGCAGAATCTCCAGCCCTTGGGTCATCTTTGCTCCCTTCCCCTGGACCTCCTCCGGTCTGTCCCATCTTTCTTGAATTGTGGGGACCAGAATAAAGACCTCAGTGTAAAAGTGTCACAGTGTGATTTATATCTGCTCATTATCTTAGACAATTAGAAGGTTTTGTAGTTAAAATCAGAGACTTTTATGCTGCTTAGGTGTGTTGGAAAGTTGAGTAGAAGCCCTTCTCGTGCTTTGTCAAATCGAGACTTGAATTTGCATCAATTTATTAGCTATGATTTCTTGGAGGTCTCTAGTGGATGTCATGACCTCTCTCTACATTTCTTCCTTGGAAGAGCAGGACTCCTGTAGAAATTACACTTAATATTTATTAGATTCCTGCTATAAAGTGCAATCCATTTCAGTACTTCTCCCCTTAACACTAACTTGCTCAAGTTCAGTTCAAGTGCTTCATATTTTGAGGTTATAACAAGTTCCCATAATTATTACTTTTTCCTTCCTTAATTTTAATGTATTTTATATAGTCAGTCTCTCATAGTGATTTGTGGAAGACTCTGAGCTTTAAGGAATTAAAAGTAGGTGTACGTTTTTAGGAGAGTAAAATGAGATTAGTTTGCAAGTAAGTCTTATACCATTAAAATCTGAAAAATTATTATAAATGATTTGAAATTTATTTTGCTTTGAAGACCACAGGATTTTATGGCAGTTTATTGGGTTTAAATGTCAGTATAACAAGGAGCCATACATGCAGTACCTTCCATTTACTGCCACATACAGATTTATGGTATCATTTAATACTATTAGGATCAACTAGACAGTTTTTATGTATTTTCAAACAAACAAAAGGTTGACTATAAAACAAAAACTGCAAACCGTCAATCAAACTGTGTGGGAGGAATATATGTTTTGAGTTACCATGGAGATGGATAGATTTTAATAGATTTAAAAAGTAAAGACAGAATTAAATGTAAGTCACCTTGTGGTGTCCTTTGCAAGTCCTACTATGACAAATGACATGCAGGGTATTTTATAATCTCTTGCTTTGTAGGGAAATGTTATTTAGTCATTGATACTGAAGGTTATAATATGCTCTTTTATTTTGGTAAATAACACAGAGTAGTTGTATTACTGATACTGACATTCATAGCAAATGGTGTGGGGATTTGGAGGGGGTTTTTGAGATTCAGTTTTTCAAGTATTAGCTGGTTTGTAGTTAACAAAGAGTTCTTGCCTCTTAGAGCAGTAGCCAGTGTGCAGGCTGCAAACAGTGTTACAGTACACATGTAAAGTGCTTGTGTGATATTAAAACATGGGAATTTGATTTTACTGAATGCTTGTTTAAGACCAGCTGGGAAAGCCAACAAGGAAACAGAATTTACTCAGGGGAAACCAGTGGCTGACCTGCAGATGATTTCAGTTTCTTTTGCACTGTAAATACACTGAACACTGAATTACATCAAGTCAAGGGAAGAAGGTTTTAATCAGAAAACTGAACAGAAGTTTGAGAGTTTCTTCATTTGTACTGGAGAGATTCACCTGAGCTGGTCCAAGTATGGTGATGTTACAGAATTGCATTTGAAATAGAGGCAAGTAGTAATGTGGTTTGAGTTTAGTATTTCAAAGATGTATTTTGAGAAAACCCAGCACTTTGGTTTGGTTTTTAAAGAGCAGAAAATTAAGAGGAGGGGAAAAGGGCTAGGGGGACTGGCAATCTGGCCTTTTGGAGTGAGCAAGGTGCTGTGCATGGATAGAGCTTACAAGGGAAAAGACTGATCATCCCTAGTGGTTATTTATTGGAAGTAAAAAGACAGTTTGGATTTAATTTCATAGAAAACAGAAATTATTTTTCAGTAGAAAAGCAAAGAACATCTGTCCTTTTGGCAGCCTGGATGGCACTGTGATCCATGTGGTATCAA
Source organism: Aphelocoma coerulescens (assembly GCF_041296385.1). Taxonomy (NCBI): domain Eukaryota; kingdom Metazoa; phylum Chordata; class Aves; order Passeriformes; family Corvidae; genus Aphelocoma; species Aphelocoma coerulescens. The sequence goes on along the minus strand of NC_091026.1, from coordinate 4,667,861 downwards.
GAAGTGTCCTTCAGTCTTACCCTGATTTATGTCATTTTCTGTTGCTTCTATCCTTAAGACAGAGAGAGAAAAAGGCAACTAGCATATAACAATTGCAATGATTAATAATTATTTGTAAATATATATATGTAACAAAACTATATTTGTTTTCTAAGAGGAGTGTAGAAAAATCAGTTTTATATGGATCAGTGTAGTACAAGTGGACTAAATCCTTGTGACTGGAGTGACAGAGAACAAACACTGTGGCTGCAGCAGTGGACAGCCAGCACTTGGGCTGCCAAATCTGATTAATCTGCATTGTTGCATTTGGCTGGAGAGGAGACAGTGGTTGATAAACAGGAATACAAATGCATCTCAGTTTAAAAACTCAGTAGTAAACCTGGCAAATGGATAGACACTTAATTTTACATGAGGTATTAAGGTGAAATGAAAATATTTAAGATTTTTAAAGACCTGTTTTTTCTTTCTTATTTCAACTTCCAGCCACATGACTGGATGTAATGTAGGGATAATTGGTAAACTAGAACTGTTCTAGAGGTAGAAGCAGGGTGACAAAGGCAAACATCCAAGAACCAGGGATATGCCAGGGTTCCCAGTCCAGTCTACTTTATCCCTGAGGGTTCTGATAAGACCCTTAGGTTTGTGGTCACCTTATGGTAATGAGGTTGTAAACCCCATTCCTTGCACATCCCAGTGCTCTCCAGTGAACTGAGTGGGACTTCCAGAAAGAGGGAGAGCCACTCTTCAGAAGAAGAAATTGTAGTGCTCCCCTCAGAGAGGGTTGTGGCCTTCCAGCTTCCCTGCTGATATTATGAAGATGCCACAATTTACTCACACAGAATTAGTGCACAGTTTTATACTTCATTCTCTCTGTAAAACCAAGGTAATGCATCTCTAGTCTTGCATATGTTTCCATAGAAATATTGTAGGTTTGAAGCACTTGGATGCTCAGTGTTATGTAGAAATATTAGGAATGGGAAATATCTACCTTTATGGTAAGGTTTGAATAATTTTTAGTGAACTAAGCCCTAAGAACTGTACATTGGCCACAAATGGTAATGAGAATCTGAATGGCTGTTCCTGGGTCAGTCAAAATAAAGAGAAGTTCTGGATGTGGTCATGCAATCAAAAACTACTGTAAAGCACCGACAGAGGAGGCAAGGCTAATTTCAGTTGTTGTTTATCCACATTTTCTGGAGTTCTTGACTTTCTTTTTGAGCAGATTTCTCATAACACAGTTTTTTTGTGACTGTTGGAATGAAAAAGGGGAAAATTAATATAAATTGTATCTTTGGAAACTGTGCTCTCATAATTTCTTAACTGGCTGTTGTTACATCTTATTTTTAATCTAATAGTGATTAATGGCCTTTGGAGAAATGTGTTCTCCTTTCAGAAATTCTTCTGTCTGTTTCCTAAAGTTTTATTGTTTAATAGAAGTTAATCATGCTATGTTTTACACATAGGGATTGCTAAAAATAGAAGGAATACAAAGAAAGAAAAATAAAGAAATTGGGAGAGGTTTCTGTGAGAGTAGTGGAACTCAGTTTCTCACATATTTTTGTGTTCATCTTCCTGTAAATTTCATAGGTGGTTTTGTTTAATTTTAAATTTAGAGTAGAGCCTTGTGCTTGCTGGTTGGTCATAGATACCTGTGCTTTGGGTTCAGTCATAAAAGTTGATTAAGTATAAAAAGAATACTGATTGCCAAGTTTGATTTCAAAGTCTTTAGTTGCTGTCACTGCTATCACTGTACTGTTAGTGAGAAAGGTACTCTCTGACTGCATACTTATTCCTGAAAGTAACAGACTGCCTTTGAGGGGAAAAAAAAAAAAAATCTATCTGATGACATGAAGAATTAACTCCAAAAGATAAATGTATTTAGGGCACCCCAACAGTTTATAAAACTAATACTCATTTCTTTTTACTGCCAGTGCTCACTGCCATTAGTAGGTCAAGACCCAGAGTGTGTAGATGAGATCCAATACATATTACAGAAAAAACTGTCCCTGGAATAATGGAGAACATAAATCATGTGTAGGATTATACTATTTTCTGATAATATATGTGTAGCTCTTTGTATCAGTGGATTCCTGTGGATGTGGTCTGTAGTTTGTGTTGCTGCAGCATCAACTCCTGCTGCTGCCAAGGGCACAGTGAGGGCAGAAGGTGCCCAAGCACTGCCCAACCAAACCCTGCATCTCCTAGGGCTGTGGCTGGGAGGGGCTTTGGGGTGTTGCACAGGCAGCTGCAGAGACCCAGGAAATCCAGGAACCCCCTCTACTGTAGGGATGAGGGGGAAGTAATAGCTTTGGGTCCAAATAAATTTAATTGCTTATGAAAATGGTGTTTAAGGTCTACTCCTTGGTCAACGTCTTACCCACAGCAGTTAAGATTGTGCTTGAGTGGCTTGCCACAGGGCTTCCTAGGACTAATATAACTATATTAATTCTTTCTTTTCACTGTGTTTTGCTGAGCTGGGTCTGAGTTTTGCAATATCCCTGAGCTGAAAGAGCTTCTCATAAATCTGGGAGATGCTGAGCCCCGAGTTTGTTATCTGAAGTGTGTGTTTGTTTCAGTAAAGCGGCAGAAGTCTGAGTTCAAAGCCCTTTACAGAGCAGGGCAAACAGTGGTGTCTTTTATGTCCTTTGCTGTTCAAGCATTGGCTGTTTGATCTAAATTAAATTGTGGTTGATGGAGCAGATTTCAGTTTATTCTTTCTGATACATCCTTAGAGTTGATGGGGGTTTTGTGAATGCCTGTTCTGTAGTCTGTGCAAGAGGCATTCAGGAATGGAGCTGAGCCTGCATCCTGTCACAAGCAAAGGGACACTTATTTAATGCCCTTCTGGACTCTCCACACTGCTGTAAGGTGGCCCTGCTGCTGAGAGAGGAGGTTTGTCCCCTGCTGTCCCCTCCTGCCCTGTGACATTCCTACCCCACCCCTCAGGAAGCACCAGTGGGGTGGGCACGGAGCAGCTGGCCAGGAGTCTGAGCTTCCCTTCAGTTTAATCTGGTGCTCAGTGCCTTCCCAATGATGCTTGTCAAAGATACAGGTTCAGGATTGTGATATTACTGAAAGTGTTTCTTTAATTTAGGAATAATTCTTCCAAGTTTCCTTTGGGAATTAACTTAAGCTCACTTTATTGTGTATAGGTGCATAAACAGGTGTTAAAGTCCTAGAAGTGATCCTTGTGTTGTTATATTTCCACATCTATTACTTACAGCACTTAATAATTTTTTAGGGTAGGCCAGTAAAGGTTTGAAGGCAGTAATTTTATTTGGGAATCCATCTGTGCCTTTCTCTCTGTTTTTTCTCAATAGTCTCAGAACTTGAGATAATAATTAATAAACTCTCCTGTATGTGACCAGGCAGGCTGTGCAGAGTGCAGAGAGAAGCACAGAGTTACCACTTTCAAGGAATAAAGTAGTAACATTTTTGGTATCAGAATTTTTGTTTTGACCTGAATAGCTCAAGTTTAATTTGAAGTGCTTGTAGCCAGTTACCTTCTACTGCAGTTTATCTGCAGGTGAGATTCTGCCCATTGAGTGCCTAATGCTTTACCGGTACTGTCAAATGGACTTGTTATTTTCTCATTACAGGGACATGCTTGGACAGCTGCTTAGATGGGATTTAATGAACTTCTAAAATGTAGTATAGCATAGTGGCTCATAATACGAAAAGAAAGTTATTTTCTGGGTAAACAGGGAAAGAGCAACAGCAAAGGTTTCTTTTTAATCTTTCTGACTGTATGTTCACTAATGAAAAGGAAGTTGTAAAGAAACATGGTAGAGTTAATGAAATTACTGTAAATAAAAATGTTAATTATGGAATAGTTGTTAGAATGGGAGAGAGGGAAGAGGAAAATAAGATTTTACTCACTGTGCAGGTTTGGGGTTTTTTGTAACAACCAAACAACTCTATTGTATATAGGTATTATTAGTATTTTAATTTCATTTAAAGGTATGTGGTGATGGAAACTTTAGATCTTGGAAGCTATGAAACGTGCTGGATCCTTAGAGAGATGTAGTATATCTTTATATTTCCAAAATATAATTTGAAAAAAAAGAAACTAACCTGTCACTTTGAATAGGGAGGTGCCTATTACATAAGATGTGCTTTTTTTCGAAGACATCAAACCCTGTCACCTTTGTGGAGCTCTCAAAGCCCTGTGCAGGGTGGCAGCTCAGTTCAGGCTGGCTCAGCACTGTGCTCTGAGGACCAGCCCCGAGTCTGTCAAAACTGATATCAATTATTCAGTGGGCTCAGATGTTCAACACCATAAATCCCACCCTAAATATTGGGAAACTTTAATTTGTACTTCTATATGGTGAGCTCAGCTACCCCATTTCTTCCATCCGTCTCTTTCCCATCATCTGTCCCTTTTTGTCTCATTTTTTTTCAGGCTCTCAATCTGAGCTTCTCATTAACTTTTCATCTCTCTTTCCCTGGTTCCCTGTCAGGCACTTCCCAGTCAATCCCAGTCTTTATTTTGATGAAACTTTGTAGGTTATCTTTTATTTCCTGAATTTTGCTGTGTACTTCTTGCTTTCCTAAATAACTTGGTTGCTATAGTTTAATTATTATTTTAACTGTTATAAAAGAGGACAATAGAATAAATGTTGACTTAATTTTTCCTGCAATTAAAAAATTGACAAGACAATTCATTTAGCTGACAAGGATTGATGTGATGTTGCAGTTATTGCCCAAAGAGGCAGAAGGGATAGGGAAATGGGAATATCCAGTTGCCTTTCAAAAGAGGAAAATATTGTGACCAATTGAGTGCTAAGAAGATACAAACCAAACAATAAGTTTTCTGCCAGTTTTTGTCTGGTCTTTGTGTCACAGAACAGAAACAGAATGGCAGTTTGTTTTTGGGGAACTAACAGCATCACTGACAAGTTTAGAGTCAGGAGGATGATTTTAATGAGCCACTTAGGCTTGTTGTTGGATTTTGGTGTCATACTCTGAAGTAGCTGGTGAGTGTTCTGTCTCGGATCTGACAATAATTGCCAGGCTTGTCAGCTCTCACTGCGATACTGGTGCTGTCATCATGTAAATCTACATTAGAAACACAGCTAAATGAAAGGGTTCTGTTTAACAGTTATTCTGTTAACAGCATAGTATTCTGGAAGGAACATAATTGTGATTTGATATTTCTCTTGAAGCCACTGCATTGCTGTGTTAGATAAAGAACAGAATGGTGGCATTTAAATAGTTGCAGAAAGAGGAAAGACAGACATTGTGTACTTTCCTTTTTTAAAAAGAATTCTCTTGTGTGAAGCAATCTAAAATAAATCTTTTCTAGTTGTCAGTTTTATTTATCCTAGGAAAGCCATACCCTCTTTTAAGATATAATTTTTTAACACCTCTAACACATTCCACTACTATTTTCCAAGGGGATTTTTTTGTCAGTAGATCTGGGAAATGCATATCTAGGTAGTTGACAGGCTTTGCAAAAAAAAAAAAAGCTAGAATTCTCTTACACATGGACAATAAGCTGAAACATTTATACTTCATGTTTAACATTTAGACATTTACACTTTCTGATGCAAACACTGGTATTGTCTCAGCTGCTTTTTTGAGAACATCACTGTGCAGTGAGTGGCACCATTTTCTAACAGAGCTCCTCCATTTTATTAGAGGAAATGAGAGACCTGTGCCTTATGGAGCAGCTTTTGCTAGAGGTCCTCCAGTTGGCTTGGGCAGGACCTTTGGATGGATTGAATAATCTAAGCCATCACCTTTCTTTCCCTGATTTCTTCTACCCGACTGCCCTATTATGTTGAACCTCTTTATCAGTTTGAACTCAGTCTAACCAAAATATGAATTTTCTTGGATATAAGTGGCTGTATAGAGGGATGAAATGTGATTTTATAGCTCCTGCCATAGGAAGGATTACAGTGCAACTTCATCCATATTGTGAAGCAGAAGGCAATTCAGACAGGAATTTCTGGTGGATTAAATGGGCTGTGCTGCCACAGTGTTAAGTTTCAATGTCATAACTGAGTGGTTACCAAGAAAAAGAGTTTTTATATTATTGGTAATAGTCTAATGGCAGAGTTACTATTTTTGTAACCGTAGGCTCTTCTGTTGTGGAACTTGACTATTGCTGTGCTTGTTGTCTCCATCATGGCGTTTCAGCTTTAAAAATCAGATAGAATTAGGTGAAGAATGTTCTCCTGGCTCACAGGGAATTTTACAGCTGTGTCTTCAGTTTTTCATGCACAGAATCACAGAACTGGACAGATTGGAAGGAACTTCTGAGGGTCTACAGTACAACCTCCTCCTCAAAGCAGACCCTATTAGAGCAGGTTGTTGAGGATCTTGTCCAGCTGAGTTTTGAATATTTGTGAGGAACCCACAACATCTCTTGGAAAAAATCTGTTCTAGATTTTGACCACCCACAAGGGAAAAATATTTTCCTTTTATTTAGTTGGACTTTCCAGTATCTGATGCTATTAATTAACCCTCCCTTGACACTATGATTAAAGAAATTAACAGCGTAGAATTAAATCTAGCACTTACTAAGTGGTTTAAAAACAGATTAATTGATAACAAAGCAGTTGAAAATGGAGATTTTTTTATTCAGTGCTGCTGCTTGTAATAGGACCTGCAGGAATGTGTTCTAGTCTGTTATTCACTAGTCTTATTAATAGGAATCAGAAAAAATCAGTGCAGTCACACAGAAATTGCTGATGATGCAGAAATAGGAAGTTAAACAATGATTAGTTCAGAAATTGTGTGGTTTCTGTCAGATACTTGGCTCATTTAATCAGCATCGGCTCCAATACATCCAAATATAGAAAGGACCCACAGATGGTGTTTGTGTCCTGAGGTGCAGTGACACTTAATGTGCTAGTTTGAAAATAAACCACTGAGAGGCACCAAGTCAGAATAACAATTTAATGGAAATTAAAGAAAAGGAAAAAGAAAGTAAAAGAAAACACTGACAGAGCCAAGATACAACCTGAATCCCTATTAGGCAGAGTAGTGGTAGCAGTCTGGTGGAATGGTGGCTGCAATCCTCTGAAGTGGTGATCCTGTAGTAGAAGGGGTCTGCTCTTCCTCAGAAAGTCCAGCGGTGGCTGTGTAGCTCCTGTCCTCTGGAAATCCAGTGGAGCCCGTCCCTTTGATGCTCAGAGTCCCAGTTATATCCATGATGGGATGCTTGGTTCCTCCCTCTGGGTGGAGCATCTCACAATGAGGTAATGAGTCATGAGGCCAGGTGTTGATTAGGCTCGTTAACAGAAGATAGTCCGGAGGGAGTTATCTCTGAGTCATGCAGCAGGACAATGATGGGCCATTAACAGAAAGATAGTCTGGGGGGAGGAGGCAAGGAAAACACTGCCCCACCTGATTTCAACAGCTCATGAGGATGGTAATAGAATACACCTCAACCCAGGACATTATCCACCCCTTATTCTATTACCATCTACATCATCCCAAATCAATACCTTCTTAAACTCTAAACACACATACATATATATATATATATATACAATGAAACCCTACACACCGTTCTCACCTAAGATTAGGTCTCCCTGTGGTACACAACGGGTTTCCCCATCTTTTTGCATTACCCACCAAGTGCAACCAGGTCCTTGAGCAAAGACAATCCCACGGATGGGTTTGCCTTTGCCTGAGGTGGGATTAATCCAAACAGTCTTTCCTAAAATACCTCTCAGGTGTACCACAGGGACTCTATCTCCATCCACTGTGTGCAAGGGTTCAGACTCGGCAGGACCAGCTCGATTGATGGACCCTCGGGTATTGACCATCCAGGTAGCCTTCGCTAAGTTCGCTTCCCAATTTTTGAAGGTCCCCCCACCAAGTGCCTTTAGGGTGGTTTTAAGTAGTCCATTGCAGCGTTCAACCTTTCCGGCAGCTGGTGCATGATAAGGAATGTGATATATCCATTCGATACCGTGTTCTCTGGCCCAGGTGTTGATGAGGCTGTTCTTAAAATGAGTCCCGTTGTCTGACTCGATCCTTTCCGGGGTGCCATGTCTCCACAGGACTTGCTTTTCCAGGCCCAAGATGGTGTTCCGGGCTGTAGCATGAGGCACAGGGTAGGTCTCCAGCCATCCAGTGGTTGCTTCAACCATGGTCAACACGTAGCGCTTGCCTTGGCGAGTTTGGGGAAGGGTGATGTAATCAACTTGCCAGGCTTCCCCATACCTGTACTTTGACCATCGTCCACCGTACCACAGAGGCTTCACCCGCTTGGCCTGTTTGATTGCAGCACAGGTCTCACAACTGTGGATGACCTGTGAGATGCTGTCCATGGTAAGGTCCACCCCTCGGTCACGGGCCCATTGGTATGTTGCATCTCTCCCCTGATGACCAGAGGCATCATGGGCCCAACGAGCTAGGAATAATTCTCCCTTGTGCTGCCAGTCCAGATCCACCTGTGATACTTTCACCTTGGCAGCTCGGTCCACCTGCTCGTTGTTGCGATGTTCTTCATTAGCCCGACTCTTGGGTACGTGCGCATCCACGTGTCGAACCTTCACGGTCAGCTTCTCTACTCGGGCGGCTATGTCCTGCCAAATCTCAGCGGCCCAGATGGGTTTCCCTCTGCGCTGCCAGTTGGCTTTTCTCCAGCGAACCAGCCATCCCCACAGAGCGTTAGCTACCATCCACGAGTCGGTGTAGAGATAAAGCCTCGGCCACTTCTCTCGTTCAGCAATATCCAAAGCCAGCTGGACGGCTTTAAGCTCTGCAACCTGACTCGATCCACCTTGTCCCTCGGTAGCTTGTGCAACTTGCCGTGTGGGGCTCCATACTGCAGCTTTCCACTTCCTGTTAGTGCCTACAATTCGGCAGGAACCATCAGTGAAGAGGGCATAACGTCTTTCAGTCTCCGGTAGCTCATTATATGGTGGGGCTTCCTCAGCACGAGTCACTTGCTCTTCCTCTTCTTCAGAAGATAATCCAAAAGTCTCACCTTCAGGCCAGTTTGTTATAATTTCCAGAATCCCAGGGCGATTCGGGTTTCCAATACGGGCACGCTGTGTGATGAGAGCAATCCATTTGCTCCATGTGGTGTCGGTGGCGTGATGCATGGCAGGAACCTTTCCCTTGAACATCCACCCCAGCACTGGTAGTCGGGGTGCCAGGAGGAGTTGTGCCTCTGTGCCGATTACCTCTGAGGCAGCTTGGACTCCTTCATAGGCGGCCAAGATTTCCTTCTCTGTGGGAGTGTAGTTAGCTTCAGATCCTCTGTAGCTTCGGCTCCAGAATCCCAGTGGTCGGCCACGAGTCTCACCAGGCACCTTCTGCCAGAGGCTCCAGGACAGACCATGGCTCCCGGCTGCAGAGTAGAGCACATTCTTCACCTCTGGTCCTGTCCTGACTGGGCCAAGGGCTACCGCATGAGCGATTTCCTGTTTGATCTGGGCGAAGGCTTGCTGCTGTTCAGGGCCCCAGTGGAAATCGTTCTTCTTGCGGGTAACCAGGTAGAGAGGGCTCACAATCTGGCTGTACTCAGGAATGTGCATTCTCCAAAAACCTATGGCGCCTAGGAAAGCTTGTGTTTCCTTCTTACTGGTCGGTGGAGACATCGCAGTGATCTTGTTGACGACCTCGGTGGGAATCTGACGTCGTCCATCTTGCCACTTTACTCCCAGGAACTGGATCTCTTGGGCAGGTCCCTTGACTTTGCTCCTTTTGATGGCAAAGCCAGCTTCCAGGAGAATCTGGATGATTTTCTCTCCTTTCTCAAATACTTCCTTTGCTGTGTTTCCCCACACGATGATGTCGTCGATGTATTGCAGATGTTCTGGGGCCTCACCCTTTTCCAGTGCAGTTTGGATCAGTCCATGGCAAATGGTGGGACTGTGCTTCCACCCCTGGGGCAGTCGGTTCCAGGTGTATTGCACACCCCTCCAAGTGAAAGCAAACTGGGGCCTGCATTCTGCTGCCAAAGGAATGGAGAAGAAGGCGTTGGCAATGTCAATAGTGGAGTACCACTTCGCTGCTTTGGACTCCAGCTCGTACTGAAGTTCCAACATGTCCGGCACAGCAGCGCTCAATGGTGGTGTGACTTCATTCAGGCCACGGTAATCCACTGTCAGTCTCCATTCCCCGTTGGATTTACGCACTGGCCATATAGGGCTGTTGAAAGGTGAATGGGCCTTGCTGACCACCCCTTGGCTCTCCAGTTTACGAATCATCTCATGGACGGGAACCACAGAGTCTCTGTCGGTGCGGTATTGCCGACGGTGTACTGTTGCTGTGGCGATTGGTACCTGTTGTTCTTCAACTCTTAGCAGTCCCACGGCAGACGGGTCATCTGAGAGGCCAGGCAATGTACTCAGTTGTCTGATATCTTCTGTCTCCACAGCAGCTATCCCAAAAGCCCAACGATGTCCTTTTGGGTCCTTGAAATATCCATTTCTGAGATAGTCTATGCCGAGAATGCACGGGGCCTCCGGGCCAGTCACGATGGGGTGTTTCTGCCACTCGTTCCCAGTTAAACTCACTTCAGCTTCCAGTACAGTCAGCTGCTGGGATCCTCCTGTCACCCCACAAATAGAAATGGGTTCTGCTCCCACATACCTTGATGGCATCAGAGTACATTGAGCGCCTGTGTCAACCAAAGCCGTGTATTTTTGTGGGTCAGCTGTGCCAGGCCATCGGACCCACACAGTCCAAAAGACCCGATTATCCCTTTCCTCTACCTGGCTAGAGGCAGGGCCCCTCTATTCCTGGTTCTGGTGCATGTTGCTCCCTTCCGGTGAGTATGTTCCTGAGGTCCCTTCAAGAGGATCAGTCATACTGTCATTCTGGTACCGTCTGGAGTTCTGTGTGCGAGAGACCGGAGCAATGTTGACTCTAGATGCGCTTCTTGTGGTAGTTGTCCCTCTCTTTAGTTCACGTACCCTGGCTGCTAAGGAGGAGGTGGGTTTTCCATGCCACTTACTCATGTCATCTCCATGTTCCTGAAGGAAAAACCAGAGATTACCTCGTGGCGTGTATCCTCTCTCCCTGGTTGGGGGGCGCCGGCTCCTAATGGCAGAGACTCTTGTTGGTTCTGGCGAGATGTGATAAATCTCTTCCTTAAGCTCCTTTTTCAATTTCTGATGGCCTTCTTCAACCAAGCTCCGGACTTGCTCAGCCAAAAGACTTGTTTCCACGGATGAGACATGGGTGCGAAATGGGGCTGTGACAGTGTCCTCGTAAATCCTCAGCTTGTTCACCAAGACGCCCACCCTGTCCTCGCCTTCCCTCCATTGCAGCGTTGCCAGGTAACGGGAGTATATCTCTGGTCCAAGGCGTGCGAACCTCAACCACATCTGTGATGTGCACTGGACACCATCTGGGCTCTTAGGAAATCTCTCATCTTCTGAGAAAATGATCTCCAGCACAGCCAATTCCCTCAGGCACTGGATACCTTGTTCCATTGTGCTCCATTTTCCTTGGTGTACCTGGAGGTCTTCTTTACAAAGGTACCTGTCCCTGACACTTGTAAGCAGTCGCCGCCAGAGGCTGAGGGTTTCTTGGGTTCTCCCGATCCCCTGGTCAATGACCACATCCCGGGACAGAGATCCCAGTTGCCTGGCCTCACTTCCGTCTAGAATAGTGTCATTGGCTGCAGCGTCCCAGATGCGGAGCAGCCAGGTCAGGATGGACTCATTCGTCTGGCGTGTGAATTCCCTCCGCAGGTCACGCAGCTCACCCAGGGATAGTGACCGAGTGATGATCTCTGGCTCTGCCTCTTCTGCTGGGTGCGAAGGTCCTGCTGCATCCTCGTCAGTCACTATGCGGACTGACTTGCTTTTTGATTTCTTCTTCTGCACGGGGGCAACTGCAATCGGTTTAGGCTGTTCTGGTTCAGTGATGGTTTGCGTGGGGATGCTGACAGTGCTTTTGGTTCCTTTCTCCTCTGTGTCAGTCTGCGTAGACATGGGCGCTGTTGTCTTGCGTCTGGCTTCTTTCTCCTCTGTGTCAGTCTGCGTAGACATGGATGCTGTCGTTTTGCATTTGGTTTCTTTCTCCTCTGTGTCAGTCTGCGTAGAGATGGACACTGTTGCTTTGCGTTTGGTTCCTTTTTCCTTTGTGTCAGTCTGCGTAGACATGGACGCTGTTGTTTTGCATTTGGTTTCTTTCTTCTCTGCGACAGTCTGTGCAGACATGGTGTTTGTTGCTCTGCTCTTCTTCCCTCCCTCATCCTGAGGATGCTGTGCCATAGCTCTGATTCTGAGCATGGTGTACATGGTGCAGGCTGTACAGAGAAGACAAAGCAGAACTGACAGCAAGTTTATGCTATCTTTGACATCCAGAGGGAGTTCAATATTTTCAAAAACTGCTGTGCCTGGCCTGAAAGGCTGGAAGAAACCACTCTCTACTCCTCCCACCAGGGGCTGGGTGCGATTGTTGAGGAGATCCCAGAAATAGGAGCCCAGACTAGGACAGCCAAACAAAATGGAGTATATTTTCCGAATGGCATTCATCGCCTCGCAGGTTATTATGCTATAGACATAATAAACCATTAAAGCAATTCTCATACCAGTCCCTGGTTTTAACAGGAGTAATACTACAGGCAGGTAGTTCCCCATGTGAGGAAAGATATAGAGAGCAAGATACAGTACCCATGCAGACAAGCTGAGCACCATGGTGAATACAAAATTGTAATTCTGACTTTCTCTCAGAGCAGGCCCCACGTTGGGCGCCAAATTATGTGCTAGTTTGAAAATAAACCACTGAGAGGCACCAAGTCAGAATAACAATTTAATGGAAATTAAAGAAAAGGAAAAAGAAAGTAAAAGAAAACACTGACAGAGCCAAGATACAACCTGAATCCCTATTAGGCAGAGTAGTGGTAGCAGTCTGGTGGAATGGTGGCTGCAATCCTCTGAAGTGGTGATCCTGTAGTAGAAGGGGTCTGCTCTTCCTCAGAAAGTCCAGCGGTGGCTGTGTAGCTCCTGTCCTCTGGAAATCCAGTGGAGCCCATCCCTTTGATGCTCAGAGTCCCAGTTATATCCATGATGGGATGCTTGGTTCCTCCCTCTGGGTGGAGCATCTCACAATGAGGTAATGAGTCATGAGGCCAGGTGTTGATTAGGCTCGTTAACAGAAGATAGTCCGGAGGGAGTTATCTCTGAGTCATGCAGCAGGACAATGATGGGCCATTAACAGAAAGATAGTCTGGGGGGAGGAGGCAAGGAAAACACTGCCCCACCTGATTTCAACAGCTCATGAGGATGGTAATAGAATACACCTCAACCCAGGACACTTAACATGATGAAACATTGTTGTGGCAAACCAATCCAACATCAGCCTCTTCCTTGGTTTTGACAGCTAAGAGGATAAGAAGTCTTGCCTTTCTAGACAGGGGGGCATCTGGAGAGGCAGAGGGGGAGAATAAATGAAAAATTCTCTTTATAAATTAATGAGGTGATTGCTGGGCAGCTGCTACTGATTCTGCTGTGTCCTCTTCAGAATAGATGGGGAACAGCCAGAAAGATTCCGAGGTGATCCACGATGGCAAGGAGTCCTAGGAGGGGGAACCTGGAGTGGATCTCCAGGCTATCTCATCCATCTGAGTCCTTTACAGCAAGTTAATGTCCAGCTATGGCATTTTCAACATGTGCTGGTGTTGCCTGTTTAAAAAAAAAAAAAAAAAAATCTACAGCAGTGGATATTCTGCAGCCCCTCGAAAATTCAGTATTTTTTGGCCCATATGTGTTAACAGTTTTTATCTGAAGGCTGTGCTCAATCTTTCCCCCTGCTTGTTATTCCATATCCTATTTGGATGAACAAGGGTAAGAGCTCATTCCATTTCTCTTTCCTGCAAGTTTTTGATTTAAATTATTTTTGTAATTCTTGTCATTTCTAGACTAAAAAGTCAGAGTCAAATCCAACCTTTAAAAAATATCATGTTTTCTGGATAGTTTCACTATCGCTTGAAAGAATTGCCTGTTTATCCACATCTTCTTGATGTATAATACATAAAAATAGAGAGATAAATAAATAAAAGTGAGAATAATGTTCCAGCAGAAGCCTGACAGAGTGAAAAAATTACTTTGCACATTTGCTCAGACAAACTGCAGAAGTTGAGTGAGGAGTCAGCCTATTGTGACTTATAAATGGGTACGTGGAGGAGGGTTGCAGGTAGATGATTGATAATTGAAGTAATCTGTCAACAATCTGTCAGTTCTCTCAAAGGAAAAAAAAATAGGACAAAGCCCAGTACTGACAAAGCAAAGCCATGCAAATTTGGAATAGAATTGTAGGCACTTTTTAATAATTAGGGTGATTAGCAATAAATTAATCAAGGAAAGCAGTTGTTTCTTTATTACTGATATCTTTAAAACAAGGCTGGATTGTATTTTAAATGATTTGTTGCCCCATTATCCTAGAGGAAGTATGTTGCAGCAATCTGTGAGCAGGTTTCTATGGCATGTGCCCTGCAGGAAGTCAGACTAGATAATCACAATAATCCTTTATAGTCTTGGAATGGATGAATCTTTAAATCTGTTTAGTCAGGACCAGCTGTGTTGAAAAAAACAGCATTACTAAAATACAAAAAACCATGCTATGAGGTAGTGGATGTGCTGTATGGATGTGTTTTATATTCTTTCAGGCAAGAGAATTGTATGCAAAAGTCTAATGGTTTTTTAGGAGTCTTTGTCTAGTGATGCCTTTGAGATGATGTGCTAATTCTTGTACCCCTTTAAACACATTCTTTGTGGTTTTTGATGACTGATCTCCTTGGTGAGGACATGCTTTTTGGCTATTTATATAGAAACTGTGGAAAAGATTGACATTCAATACCTTTTTTTTTTTTTTTTTTTTTTTTGGTTTTTTTACGTTTCAAACACTGTAGGGAACAGCAGATATTTTGGATATCTTTGAGTGGGAGATCACCAGAAATGGTTCAGTTGCCTGGTAAAGGTGTCAGCATGAGTCAGGAGCCAGCTCCTTTGCCTTACAGGCAGGTTTAGCATTTGGGAATCAGCTGTGTTCTGGAGGGCACTGCTCTGCCAGCCGTGCTGGGCAGCAAATAATGCTGCTGACACTGCTTGGCTGTCATTTATTAACTGGAGCTTTTAACCATTCTCCCTGTGCAGTGATCTTTTGCTTCCTTTCCATTTGGCTTTAGTCTGTGGAGCATCCTAAGCCCTGGTGAAAACACCAGCTTCCACCTTAGAAGGTGACCCTATTTAAAATAAAGCTCAGGAACTACCTGCACTTCCACACTAACGGGAATGCTTTGATATTGTTTTTTAGAATAATGAGATGCCCAGAGTTGAAAAACATGTTTTTGTTCTGGTGTTGTTGGGATCTTTGTTTAAAATCTAAAGTTTTAACAGCTGCCAGCCACAGGTCCTTTACAAATATTTGCACTGTTTTTGTCACATACATGGAACAAACATTTTTAAATTGAAGAGGTTGGAATTAATTCTTTTTACTGGGAGTTTTACCTGTTTTCTCTTAGCTTGTTGTTTGTATTTCTGCCTCTCATCTTTGAACTATTTTAATTTTTTATTTACCAAAAACTTGAATATTTTACAGAATGAGTGAAAGCAAATATTTAAAAACAGGCTTTATTTATAATTTACATCGTCTTTGCTGCATTCTGCTTTTCTTTTTTGTGCTTTTTGTTTAACTGCTAAATTGTTTTCAGTCCTGCTGTATTATGGGATGGCTATCAGCTCAGTGGCAGTGCTTAAAGCTCCTCAGCTTCACACGTTCTTTCATGGGGTGAAGTAGCTTAGCTTGCATTTGAATCAGTTATTATTTTCCCAGTATTTTTCTTGAGGCCATATGTGGAGCTGCAGAAGAAATTACTTGTTCATATAAATCTTACTTTGATGGATCTGGCTCTTCCTAACAGTATTTCTGAAACCCAAACTGTCTTGTCACGGAGTATCTGAGTAGATCATACGGTGCAATTCCATTTGTTGTTTGTTCTCTGGAGCCATCATCCCTAAAACATCGGGATCTCTGCACCTGAGCCACCACAGCCTGCAACGTTCAGAAGTGTTTGAACTGGGTTCCCAAATATCCCAAATCTCACGAGTTTTGTGTCTGTGACCCCTCTGAGATCGAGGCTCCAGGCAAATGGTGCTGATCTTTGCCACAACTGATATTCTTTGGAGCTTCCTCTTTAAAAACCTTTTGTTCATCATGTGTAAGCACCAACATCCAGACTTGAGCAAGGGACAGGACAGCTATTTAGTCACTGGTAACAGCTGCTGGTTCAAGTGTGTGTATCCCTTTATTCTGCACTTCATTTCTCCTCCTGTCATGCTCCAAATTAGGAGCATCAGAGAGGGTTTGCAGAAACAAGAGCTGTGGCTCCTGCATTTATTTACCTTTATTTTTTTGTAATAATGGTGGGAGGCATAAAATGTGTCTGAGCCGCCATTGAGCATTGCTGTTAAAACCATTGATAAATCAACAGGAGTTTGCATATACTGAAATAGCTGAAAGAGCCATAAAGAATCATTACTTCAGTAATGAAAAAAATCCTCATATGTAAGGGAATTCTGATTTTCATATCCTCACAATTTTATATTTTGTATTTGGTGTTTGAACAGAAGTAACTGCATTGTAATGCACAACAGACACAGAAAACTTTGAAATCTGTAGATTTTTTGAGTTAGAAGATAATTTGGGTGATCAGCTTCCCTTCCAAAAAATCCTGAGCTTACAAGTAAGATATACATAATTTCACTGCATCTTGGTCTTATTCTTAGAAAACAGTTATGTTGTTTTCTGAACTCTGCCAAGTTATTATTTTATATATCTATTTTATATAGACAAATTAGGGCTTCCAGGAAGGTTTACAGTTGTGCTAAATATCTGTGTGGAGTAGTAGAAATGGATCAATCTCTATTTAAATTGCTGGGTAAATGTGCTACCATTCCTTTTGTAAAGGATTTTACTCTGCTGGGCAGTGGTCTTGGATTTTGCAAACCCATAGATTTTTTTACTTAGAGCTGTTCCTTTGAAGCTGAAATTGTCTCTTTTAGAGGAGTGAAGATTACTGGAACCTGTCTGTGAGAAGCATAGTTGAAATGTTTTGAATCTCCATTAGACAGTTTAGTTGGAAAACTACTGAAATCCAGTCAGTAATTTTCTTTAGGGATTCACAGAACTGTTGGAGGACAAATGGTGGCACCATGCCCAGGATCATTAATTACAAAATGCGCTAATCAAACTGGTTTGCAAATAATGGTCTGTGTTCTATATTTTGTGGGAATAATGCTGTGTGTTTTGCTTGTGGTTTTCTTTCTTAGTGTTTTAAGTGCCCCTAATGCTACTTTAAAATGGCTTTTGGCAAAGTCTTCTCTAACATAACGAAGTTGTGTTGCGTGACCTGCAGGGATCCTGACAGAGACAAAGAATTGGTAGAGATGTTCAAGTTGACTCGTAGTGACCCAGTCCTACAGACTTTGGGACTTCTTCTGAGCTTTTTTTCCTCTAAAAAACTGCTGTGTTTCTCAGGTCCAAAGCAGTAATGCTCCTTCTAGAGCCCTCCAATGTGTGAGGGAGAATATTAATTTTGTGCCTTGTGGGACACTGTGTGAGAGGAGCTGGCAAAAGGGTGAAAGTATCAGGTTATATCCTTGAACCCCACTGGATGTGAAGTTCCCTGTTAAGAATGTAAATAGCATTTGAAGAGCAGATGTTTGATTTAAATGCAATGGAAATGCTTTAGGGAGAAAGTATTTTTCAGCTTGAGAATTTGGCAGAGTAAGGCATTGCTAAGGGGAAACTATTTATCTGACAGAACTTGTAATATACTGTAATCAGTTTGAATTTCTCCAAAGATATTTATCATGCAAGTTCTAACTTAGCATGACTATTATCAATTAGTATGAATGTTAATAATTTATTAATAACACTTCAATAAATATATCATGTTTATTCAAAGTATAAACAAAAGCTTTTAACTCTACTTTAAAACTGATGTGAAAGGTAATATAATTCTCTGTCATGCAGAAAATAACCTTAAAATACTGATTTTTGTGGAAAGATATGTTGCATTTGCAAAAGAATGTAACCATTTAGTTATGGGTAGGAAGCTTTCTTCTGAATGCCTTCATTTCTTTTGCATTTAAATGATAGTAAAAAGTCTTCTGAAAGTATGGAATATAGAGGCTTCCACACTTACCCAATACTGCTTCAGTTTCTTTTAGAGCAGAATGTTTTCATTTGTTGCTTGTCTTACAGGTAAATAGCAGCAGTTAGTATCAAATGCAGCATCTTCCTCAAGTCCTCTGGGTTTAGATCTTTATCGGGTAAAGGCCACACAGTTTTCCCTTTTCCAGTCCATCAAGATTAGTGGGGTCTGCTGGCATTCCCAGTGCTTCCAGCAGGAGGCATTTCGGATGGCTGGGACAGAGATTCCAGCAGGAGGTTGGAGGTGCTCCTCTTCCAGTTGGGTTTACCAATATTCCAAGCTTTGTGGGACCAGAACTTCCAAGGGGAAAGAAATACACTTGCTGTTTTTCAAGACCATCAGTTCTCCCTCTGGAAGATCCCACATGATTCAGCAAATGTATTTTGGAAAGGAAAGGGCCATTATGGCTGTGGTTTTAATGTAAATAGGGGACACAAGTCTACGAGAAAAATGGAAGGTGGTGATGAGGGCAGGGAACATTGGTACTGATTCTACTTCTGCTTATTAAAGCTCCTTCCCTGCTGGGACCTCGTATTTACAAACAGGGGAGGGCAGGTTCGGGATGTGAAGGTCAAAGGCATCCTTAGCAGTAGTGACCTTGAGATGGGAGAGCTCAGGATCCTGAGGAGAGGGAGCAGGACAAAAAGCAGGATCACGACCTGAAAAAATGGGAAAAAGAAGCCTCTTTCATGTTCTTGGGCTCTTTCCTTGGTGTATTGTCTTTCAGAAGGCTAACTTACCTGGTGTTGTTAGTAATACTTCTGAAGAAATATGATAAAGCAAAATATATTGCCTTCATATGTTGTGCCCTAACATGTCTGTGTCATGATGGAGGCATTCAAAACTGGGGGAAATTGTCCTTAATAAAATAGCAAAAGCCTTGCATGCCTATCTCTTTCTCCTCGGAATGGAAATTTATCCTAAATTGTACATTCTTACATTTAAGAACATCTAGAACAAGATGTTCTTACAACATAAAAACAAATAAGTACATTTAATATCCAAAGGATTTGGAACTGACTTCAATAAATGTAATATGGATTGAAAAGGGGTGTTAATGTCACTTGTTTTACGGTATTATAGAAATGAAGAATTAAACCTCTAAGTTTATCCCCTTCAATTCCATTTCCTTAAGCTTTGTTAAAAGTTTATGATGATGTTAGGAAATGAGGTTAATATTGCTGTTGCACCTAAAGATTTAGGAACTCAATTCAATCTCAACAAAGCAATGGTAAGCTGCAGGCTGTGCCACAATCTCGTTAGGCAGGTTTTTCTCCAGCCCTCAGCTGTCAGCACCGGCAGCCAGGATGGGGATGGGCTCAAGACAGAGGGCTACTTTAAGGTATTTCTTGAACCAAATTTTTCCTCCTCTCACAGTAATTATCCCACAGAGCCCCTTAAAATTTTTCCTGGAAAAGACCAATCTCCCTTCTTAGCATCCTATTTTTTTCTGTTAACCAAAAAAGCTAAGCAACACTAATTCAGCCCCAGAATACCTGTCTCATGCTGGCCAAAGTACATTTCCTGGTGATGATGATGCCTAAGAGTAGCAACAACATATGAATACTGATAGCAGAAAGTCAGACACCAGAAGTGTCTCAGATTTGTTTTAACTTGTTTCTGTAACTGTTAAATGTTGTCATCTTGTACTTGTCCCAAGTTGCTGTATTAGACAGCCCAGGCATCTGAAGCTGTAAATAAGGAAGAGATATGAGAGTCAAGATGCACATCTTGACTGCCAGGGAGTGTAATAACTTGTACTCAGAGCTATTTACATGTGTAGCATAACTGATGTTTAGAGTGGAGAAGTTGTTTGTACTGTACTGAGTTATTATAAATAAAATAGACTCTGAATTGCACTTTAGTGTGAGTTAAACAGTTAAGCTCTGTGAGGTGATAGAAACAAATAAGGGAAAGCTTCTCTTCTTGAAGAAGGCAGTAGATTGGGACTAACCCTTTGTGAAAACATTTTTCTTCATAATATTCTGTGGAGAGCTCTGAACTGAGATGGGTTGATTTGTTAAATGGAGAGCATCGTGACTACAGATTTAAATATTACCCACTGTCCTTCACAAGAGGTCTGAGAAAAGAGAAGAGCCTTTTTCAAGGCAAAAGAGCTTTGCTAACATTGTGAGGACTTCTCCTCCTGTGTCCTGTTGTACCCTAAGTGCTGCTATTGCTGCAGTGCTACCGGGGTTCCCTCTGCATGGGGTTTAAAGCTGTGAAAGGCTTTGGTTTGCAACAAATAGAAGATATCACCAGGGTTTTGGATGTGTTGGCAGATAGCTTCGATTTAAATACACCATTTTGGTTTTGGAGCAGAACAAACAATTGTTTTCTGTTTATCATAAAGAATTTGAATGCATTTAATTTTTTTTTTAATGTGCAATCCAATCCAGTGGAGTTCTAAAATTATTTTGGAGGCAATCCAGTTGTTGCTTTGCTGCACAAGGGTTTCTGGTAAAGCATATTAATGCTCCTCAGGAGAGGGGGAGGTCAGCACAAGCGCTGCACAAATGAAATTTCTGTACATGTAGGAGAAACGAGGAATAAGGACAAGTGAGAAGTTTGCATATACACTGCTAGTGTGAGGTGCCTGTATCCAATCAGCTTCTCTGTGATTTAGGCCTTCATATCCCAGGCTTCATTCTTTTGAGAATTTCGTTTTATTTTGCAGCTCAGGGTAAGGCAGAATTGTTGGTTTCTCCTTGGATTGTTGCCAAGAGTGCAAGGAACCTTTTTGTGAAGTTACTGATGTAAATTCAGTATGTCTTTCAGCTTTTGAGCTCTTTGGAAGAAGCATAAGGACATAATATATCTAGCAAAAAATGACTGTACTCCTGAAGTATGATAAATGGTAATTCAGGCATGTTATTTAATCTAATATAAAGGAAAAGCTTGTAGCAACATCTCTGCTTATCTTGTACAGGCTTTGTTTTGTTGTTTTTTTTCTCTGCTTTTGCTTTCTTTATTGATGTTACATCATTCTTTTTACTGCTTAAGTTCCTCCTTTGTCACATGTCAGTATTTTAGGCTACTTTACTCATTTTCAATGGCAAAAGTCTGAAGAACTTATTTTTTCTGTCACTCTGATTTACTGTGCTTTATTACACACTGTAAATTGAAATGCCCTCTGTGAATACAGTAGAGAATCAATTTAAATAGATTTTTACTGGAGTAAATAATTTCTGTGTGAAACTAAAAGCTATGAATATTCATAAGACAAAATAAATACAATTCATTATAATGCATACTTATGAATAAATTGAGAACTAATAAATAGAGATTTTCAGGATAGAAGAATGAAAATAAACCTAAACAGAGATGCCTTTCTCAGTCTGTTACTTGATTTGAAAGACTAATGTTTATTGGACTTGACAATCTCAGAGGTCTTTTCCAACCTTAACATTTCTGTGATCCAGTGACTCTCTGGGTGTTCAATGGTGCCCTGTCAAAGAGGGATGAGCTCAAACCCAGCCTCTTGTGAAAACCCCAGGATGGTACTTCAATCCTTGATAAATGGACTTTGTAGTTTTACTTAGGAGAAGTTATAATTTATTAACTTTATTCTTGTTTGATGTTATTTTCCCTTATTTGTTGTCTGTATTTTTTAACTGTTTTTGAAGTCCATTTTAGCTCTGTAATCCAAGAGGACCAGCTGTCTAGGCACATATGGAGAACTGATGAATATGTGCAAGTATTAATTGTGTTCTCAAATTGCTTTTTCTGTGCCAGTCAGGACACCTCTGTACCATCCACATCTCCCACACAAATTTTTTGCTCTTCAGTTTGTTTCCTTATTTTTGAGACATCTTTGTATTGACCTGTAGTCTGACCTTTATTCATCAACAGGCACTTGATGAATACTGTCTAATTTGATAGGTGATGTTTAAGGTTTGCATGGTAATATTACAGATTTTGAGTTAGACTAAACTATAAATATTGCACAGATCTTTAAATTCCAACAGAGTTTTAATATAATTTGCTTAATTTAAAAAATCCGGACAAAACTGGGAAGAAAGGCAGGATTTTTGTGTTGTTTCTAATTTGAGTATTTCCTTTCATGTACTGATGGTGCTTGCAGGCTTTAATATCTAATGTAGATACCAAAATCCATAATAAGGAACCTGGGAAAAGCTACTCACTTGCTTTTATAAGGAAAATAATTTTTTGTGCCCTTCTCCCTCATTACAGCCTAAAGCAGTTTTATAGGAAATGTCTTAAGGGACTGCTCTTGAGAGAGACAAAATCCTGACTTTACAGTGGTGGTAAATGAAGTCATGGCAACAAAATGATTATAAATAGGTCATCTTCTGTAATGTACCAGTCTGTTATGTATTTTCCTATTATGTGGCATTTATTTAGAGATGACAGAGGCAGCCTGAGGGAATTGCACGGAAGCAGGGCCCTGTTGTGCTCGGGTGTGTTGGGTTTATGGCTCAGGTGGGCTGGTCGGGACCCCAAGCCCCTGTGCTGGGTGTTGGCTCTGGGGATGGTGCTGAGGGAAGAGGCCAATTCCAGCTTCTTCCACAGGGCTCAGCCCAGCTGTGGGGGGCCTCTGGCAGCACCTTTGGGGCAGGGAGATGAGGGGGAAAGTGGAGAAACAGCCCCACAGACACTGGAGCTGAGCAGGGGGAGGTGAACTGGTGATGGAGTAGGGATCCACACTGGGATCCACATGGGCAGAACCCACCCTGGCACAGGGGAAAAGTGTGAGGAGGAGCTGCCATGGACTGACCCCTCCATTCTCCTGCCAGTGTGGGGAGGAAGTGATTCTGTGAAGAATGGAGGAGTTGGGAGTAAAGGGAAAAAACGTTGGGCTTGGGAAGAGGGTGGCTGAGGACAAGAGTTCTTTGTGTCTTTGGATCTCACCACCCAACTCTATTTTAATTGGCAATAAGTAAATTCCCCCAAGGGAGGTCTCTTTTGCTGGGACGGCTGTTGGTGAGCAGGCTCCCTGTCTTTATTCCAATCCACAAATACTGTCATTTCCTCCCCTGACTGGCCGTTGGAGAGAGGGAGTGAGAGAGGGGCCAGGTGAGGGAAGCTCCACACCAAACCCATCTTTTGGCTTTTGTACTCCACAGAGTTAATATGGAGTCATTAAAAGAAAAAAAAAGTACTGCCAGACATCCACTTTTTGATGCATAGCTGCACATCTGAAGATTATCCAAAGATTGATTAGTGTGACTTGTTAGTTATAACAGATCAAAGAAATACAGCAAATGTTTTTGTGTCTGGGGATAGTAAAAGGAGGCAACAAGACGTGTCAGAGGACTTGTGCTGCATGTGAGGAGAGTCCCAATTCATTAAGCCCATTCAGGTTCTTTGTGACTCATTTTAATTATTACCATAAAAGTTCTGCAAAAATACTTACTTTTGTATTCCAGATTTGCCAAATATGTTTATAAATGCACACAGCAGATCATTCTAGATGGACTGATAAAGTGCTCCTTGCTTGGGAGCTTGTGATAAAGCCAGCTGAAAAATGAGGGGTTAGAGGTTGTATGAAAATTTACTGTGAATTGAATAGAATGAATGCTTACACATCAAACTGACTTGCATATCTTTTATTTAACTACTAACAGCATGATAAAGTTTCATGTTTGTTTATGATGCTACTCTTACTAAAACTGAAGGGTTTTAATACTGAGGAGGATTTTTTTTCTGTAAATGTGGTGTCTGGGGTCACCTCTTTTACAGTTTTCTTTACACAGGGGTAGGAATCCTGATTAGCTTAGCTTAGTGTTGAATTTTGACGGGGTTTTTTAAATCTTGAAAGAGAGAAGTCATTAAAATGTGAGCATCTCCTTCCTTCCTTCCTTCCTTCTCTCCCAAATGAAGTTCATTAGTCCCTGGGCTTGTGTAGTGTGAGGAGGGATATTATAAACTGGTTTTTGACTGCTTCAAACTTCCTTCTGCCTGCAAGCCTGGAATTAAGCCACTTTCAACTCTGTTCTAGCTCTCCTTTCTCTCTCATGAGTGTATTCCTTCACTGTCATGGATCTCGCATCTATGGTTCTTCATAACATTTTTCCCGAGATCACAGCCACAGCTCTGCTGGCTTTCCACTTTCTCTTCCTCCCTTCCTTGCCACGGGCCTTGGATTTTCTGGAAGGACACCCTGTGTTTAGCTCTCTCTCAGTACTTGTGCATTCAGTTTAGAGCAGGTGAAACACTTGTGCTCTATAATCTCCTTTATTTGTATTTAAATACGTACTTCTGATACTTCTGTAAAAAATGACTGTTTAAACATAACCACAGAACATACTGTAATTTAACCAGCACAGAGTTCTGGGCCTGAATGCTTTGATAACCGTGAACCATCATTACAGGAGTGAGTGGCTCTCTTAGCAGGTTTATTTGGGAAGTCTGAATATGATGGTTTGGGACCTGATTCTCATGATAATTTAATTCCCAACTGTTTTATTATTTAGATATACTTAATTTGCTTTTTTGTTACTACCAAACTCAACAGTTTTCATCTTGTGTTTTAACAACCTTTTCTTGTTCACATAAATAGTATATAAAAATGGACATTTCCCATACCTACTGTCATTGTCAGCTTATATAGGATGTACTTGTGACAACGTTTAGTAATAAAACCTAAACAAAATCGAGTAATTACATTCTTACCAGCTATTCATGATTATCTTCTTTGCATAAATATTTTCAGCCCCAGAAATTTATGTCTTTCTGTTAGGTCTGGTGTTTGATTTTCTTTCTTTAAAGCAGGACCAGAACCGGTGTTGAGGCAGAGTTGAAAGATTGTGCATCTTTTTGTCTCAAAATTGTTTGACAGGAACAACTGATGATGCCATCTGTGCTTAACCTGCTTCAGCAAAACAGATGTGTAATCAGGTTCAGGGGAAATTAAAAAAATACTTATCAAAATGGATTGCATTGATGTCTGTTTTCCTAAGTCATGCAAATCTAGTGGTCTTAGAGGAAAACAAACTCAAGTAGGTGGAAGTTCTTTTTTCATCTCATCTCAGCTATTTTTGGTAAACAAGTGAAAAGCACTTGTTCTAATAATGTGTTGCAACAGAAAAGACTTATGCTTCTCTTTGTGGATGTTCCTCTATCAGATGTAGTCTTGGTAAATGCAGGTGTCTTCATTTAGAGGGCTTTTATAACCCACTCATGTACAAGCAGAGACGTGATCAAGGCAGTGCCAGCTGATGAAGTCTCTGTGTCAGTCCATCTACTCAGTGTTTTCCCAAGTGAGATTCCAACATTTCAAGCTTTGCAAAGCGGTGGGAATGGAGCTCAGTTGTTAAAAAAACAGCATCCAGCTGCAACAGGAGATCTTGTTTTCCTACTTGGGATCCTCCTTGGTTGTTTTATGCAGTATTGGAGACCGAGTGTGTGGACAGGAGCCCCCTTGACACACAATCCTGACCCAGCACAGAGTGGAGTAGTTTGGACACACATCCTTATGTTATGTTATCTTATGTTATGGGTGGCCTTGGTTGTTGGCCCTAAACTTTCCTTTTTGGGAACTCACAAATAGTTACTTCCTGTGGGGGAAAAAGTATTTCCACTTGTCTGGTTTGGGGGTGTTTGGTTTTGGAGAAGAGGGTTTTTTTCCATGATGGAGTAATACCAGTTCTTCTGGAAAGGATGCAAGTGTTAGATGTGTAAGTTTTTTGGGGGGGATTTTCTGTTTGTCTTTACTGATGGTGGTGGTGTGGGGGTTTTTATATTATCGATGGTAATTTTTCTCTTTCAAAGTAGTTTTCCTGGTGGATTTTATTGTTAATTTCTTTAGTCCTTTTTAGACTGCTAGATAATGAATTTTCATACACACCCCTCATACCTGGCTAAATTTTGGTAACTGGAATATCACAAATAATTTTAAAATGCTTTTCTGTTGTGGTGGCTCATTGTGCTGACTGCTCAGAGCCATTCAATTAGCTGCTGACAGAAAGCAAGCTTTTTCACCTCTCCATCGCTTTAAATCTAGAACTTTACATTTGCTATATGATTGGAGTAAACGATTCCTGCTGTGCCTAATGAATCCTCTTATTTAGCATTAGGTTCCATCAGAAAATGGGCCTCTTAGCAGATTGAGCCTAAACCTTAAGAATAAGAAGTTATTTAGTATGAATTGCACTACTTTTTGATGTAAATATTTTAAGGCTCATAAAAACTGGATTGATGTTCCTCTAGGGTAATTAAATGAAAATTTGGTAACTTATTAATCTCTCTCTTTCTCTCTCTCTTTCTCACATTCTTTGTCTTTCCAAACTTGTTTTCTCCCCCTCTTTTTCTTTCCCCTGCTGTTTTCCCTCCCTGCCTCTTTCTTTTTCTCTCTCTCTCCTCCCCCCTGCTCCCAAAAATGTGTGCCTTTACAGAAACATAAGGTAGATCTTTTCTACAAACTGCGGCATGTGATGAATGAGCTCATTGACCTCCGCAGGCAGCTGCTCTCGGGGCACCTGACACAGGATCAGGTGCGAGAGGTCAAGAGACACCTCACAGTGAGGCTGGACTGGGGCAATGAGTAAGTACTGGGTACTGTTTCTTCTAATTCTTCTCAAGTAACTTTTATTAACAAAAAAACCCAATGCAACATTTTCTTTCCAGTAGCATTTGTGCACAGGGAGAACTTGGGATTATTTGAAAATCAAGTATAACTTTTTACAGTGAGTTTATTGCCTTCTACAGTGAGTTTTGCTCTTGCTGTGGAATGAGCTGTTTACCAGTAGCCCTTTCCTAGGGCTCCCCTCACTTATAAAAAGGATTAGGTCACTTTACTTACTTGGTACCAACCTAGAGAATAATAGGCCTGAGAGGATATGTTCAGAGGTACTTAAAGCACATTTGTCTTCCATTGAAGAAGTATTTTAATGGTTGATGCAAAAAGGAGAGAATTTCACAGTTAGCAGGAACACTGGAGCTGAGGCTGTGATATTTAGACTTTTTGTATCATAATGCTCCTCAGGGGTTTAGGCTCTCCTTGGTCAGTTCCATGGTGATTTTGTGGAGAGGTTCTTTTAAAGCCAAAGACAACTGCAATTCATTCACACAGAAATGGTAATAAATTGCTATTAGACAAAAAACAGCCCTTGGCCAGACTTGTGTGTCCTGAGATGTGGATCAGGCAGGTAAGTTGTGCATGACACACATGTGACACTCACTCTCAGACAAACAGCAACTGCTTTTCCACTGGGAGTGGGATTAATGCTAATGAGCATGTGGGAGTGGGGAGGAGTCCTGTAAGCTGACAGCTAAGGAGACAATCCAATGTTTTTCATTAAGCTGTGTTTGTTTGATTCTGTTCCTTAGTCACCTACATCAAAACCCCCTGTGAGGGACATACCTGAACATCCTGATGAAGGTTTAGCAGCCCCCTTGCTGCACTTCATGTCTCTCTTGTTAAAAGAAAGCTCTGAAGGACATAGACCAATAGATTGCATCAAGTCTTTGCTCTGCAGTGCGGAATTACAGATATTTTCCATTCTTATTCCCAGTAGAGTAAATGGGAACCAAGAGACTGTTTTTGAGCATTACGCCTGCCTGGTTTTGCTCAGAGTTTATGGATCAAATTAGCAACAGGAAGCTGCAAAAATGCTGTGAGGGGAAAAAAAGATGAGGAGAGCCGACAGCAGTGCAGCAGTGAAGAGAATAGGTTGTTCTGTGAGGGGGCTATAGACCATTTTTGATGTAAAACCATTAAATAGGAATGTAATTCAAACTATAAAGGTAAATCTAATGCATGACAATTATGGAGAAGCATCAGTGAAATCAGTAAATATATTCAGCATTATATTCATCTAGTCAGGTTGCCTATTTAGGAGAAAAAAAAAATTCTTTGCTTCTTACTACAGGTATTGAACTCCCTAGAGAAAGAGGTGCATGATATCAGAGATACATGCAGTATTTAAATCTAAATATCTGGGACTTGGAGGGTATTTCTGCAACAACACTCTTTTCCACAGAATTTTGGAAGAGTTCTGCCACTTTCTTCTATCCACCCTCTCTGACTTTTGTCACAAAACTTACTACCAGCTGTGTTAATCTGCTAAAAACACTAATGATTTTCATATACAAATTCACATAGTACTACCCTTTCTCAAGTATTATAATAGTGTTAATTGCTTGTTTTGTCATACTTGAGATTTGCAAATAAAATAAAGGAAAAAACCTTTTTATTAATGTGCATTAATGATGTCTGAGAAGACTGAGTACCTGCAGTTTGAGCAGGGCTGTAATTACTCAAGACAGTACAGTTTAACAGGAGATACTCCATGGCCAAGTAGCTTTCAGGAAACAGGTCATCCTCACACGTCTGATATGTAACATGCTTGCTTATTTAGTGAGAGGCTACTTTTCCCTGACCTTGATCATTAATGAATTGTATTCTTTGGGAAGGAGTGACGCAAACATGAAACTCACACTTCTTGTCACCACCAGTTAGGGATTTTTTTTTCCCTCTTTGTTAAACCGGTATAATTTTTCCCTTAAATACACTGGCAGTGGCTCAGTCTTCATCCCTTGTGTCGTGATGGGAGCTGGTGGAAATCAAGGGACAGATACACTCCTTGGATGAATAGCTGCAGGTTTCCTCTTTTGTGAAAGAAGTCATTTAGACTGTTTTCAGACCTTCTATTTGCTTCGTTTTGTGTGCCTACTGTAAATATTAAGTTTTGCTGTGTAGTTTGGTCTATTAAAATGTGGGAATATTGTTTTACTTATTGCTGCTAACCCTCTGTATTGTTGCTAATCATTCTTGTAACACAATACTGATTGCCCCTTCCTGTAGCAATTCCATTTTCTGTTGGTTACACGTTCTTTCTTCCCTGTACAAAAAAAGATCCTGGACTCATCCTTTTTTTCATTCATTCGTGCTTTGTGCCTTGTTCCAGTTACCCCCAGGTAGCTTGGGTTTGCTCTCATGCAGGGCTGATACTGCTGCTGCAGAGGATTTTGTGTTTCCCAATCAGAATTTGCTACTTTCAGATGAGCATCTTGCTGGTTTTAGACTTGCACTTTTAAGCATCTCTCTGTGTATTTTTGCACAACCAAAATCTCATCTACTGCTTTCTTTCCTGCATATCTTGCTGCATTTTATACAGAATGCTGCAAATACTTGTGCTTTCTAAAAATGTTTCACTCTGATACAATTGGCCATAATATTAATATGTGGAAGTCTGAAATGCTATTGGAAGTGTCCAATGGTCTGTAAATAACAAGGAAAAAGTTGTTATAAAAAGCTGAAGTCTGCTATTTATCATCTCATTTAAATCATGTTATAAAGTGGACTCTTCAGTTCTTCATCTCATTTTCTGTCATGTTTCAAGTAAAATAGATACTTGATTTTAAAATTTTTGTTTAGGTTTCTGCTTCTACATGAATGGATAAGTTTTTCAACTTTTACTATTGCTTAGAATGAGAAACCAGAATGCAACTTTTTTTGCTGATGAAAAGCTGTTTCATTGTAGAGACTTTTGCATCAAAAACTTTTTTTGCTGATGAAAAGCTGTTTCATTGTAGAGACTTTTGCATCAAAAACAGATGAAGGAATCTGCCTGACAGATCTATTTGAAATGTGAATCCTCTGCTTCTGCTTCAGTGCCAAAAGCTAATTGCAGCAGTATGTGCAATACCTTGTGTGCCAGAAAGGCAGATGAAGCTTTCTTCAAAGTAATTCAGCTTGAAAATCAGAGGTCATCTCACCTGATCTCCAGGATGATTCTTTCAGATTAATGTAGCACCTGTCAGGAGATTACCAGAAAGCATCCAGGTTTCCTTTCATACTCAGGGAAGACACTTCCTTCCTTATAAATGTGGTATAGATACTCTGTGTTTAGGGTCAGAAACAGAGTAAGGAGGGGGAGCCACCAATACCTTGATATTTTTGACAGATAAAAGCCATAAACAAGATGAGTTTGTAGGCTTGTATTACTTTTTAGTCAAAGGTTATTCCTTTTTCCCATAAAATGTTATTAAAATCATTGCATTAAAAGAAATCTTCCAAATAGTTGCCATAAATTCTACACAGAAAGATCCACAGGTAGCCAAGAGGTACAAATGAGTGTTTAAAATGAAAAACAAAGGGAAAAATATTAGCAATAAGTCTTTCACACTGTCATGCAAAGAAAATGTAACACACTTTAAAGTCATGGTTTTTCTCCTACCTCACAATTGCAGTTGGAAAGCCAGTAGCAGTTGCAATGTTAGCACCTGCTAACTACTGACATCCATAACTGTGGAGGGGAATTGTGTGATCCAGTGAAGTCAGGACAGTCTTTTAAATTTCAAAAAGCCCTACATTTCAGTGCTCACACTATTAGATTATTTTGGGGCTTGGAGTGATTTACCCTCTTGTCATATTTTCTTGACATAAAAAGGAATTAGAATGACTTTTTGGTAGTGTTGCAACAATTAGCTTAAAGTTGGTAAAATGCATGTGGATATATGAATTAAAAGTGCAGATGATACCTGTTTTGAGAATTAAAGGCAGTTTTATTGCAGTAGTTGGCATTGCATCAAAGCAGATCAAAATGGGAGAGATCAACTTAACCATAAAGAATTGCCTTTAAGAAGGTTGCAGGAAGAGCAGCTGCCATTTCTGTCTAAATGTACAGCATCTTTCCTGGATAGGCTTGGAGTAATGATTGAGTTGGGATTAAAGGTCTAAGAAACTTTCCTGAGTGTCAATCTTTGAGGAAAAGCTGAAAAACCTTTCTCTGTAGCCTGATACTGCCATGCTCAGAAGTATTTGCTACAATTCCCTTTTATCCTAAGATTCTTTACCTTCATCTCATCATCTTCATTTTAAGAAATAATTTCCTGTGTAGCATTACATCAGTACTTTATTAATTTCTTTATAGATGGCAGCCTCTGCGGTTTTTAACATAACTTAACTTAATTCTGTCAAAGAAAAGTATCAGGTTGTATTATTAGAGTCTCATTTTGACAAACATGTTTTTTTCATGTATTTAATTTTCCATGGATTTCTGTATTGTATTTCCATCAAAGTCTATTTTAAAGTCTGTATGTAGTTTATGTGAATCACTGCTAGGATCATTTTCTTTCCCTTCACCATCTTTATTTGTGTAAGAGAAATACGAATGATATTGAATGAGGCTTTGATATACTGAGAGAAGGAATAGAAGAAAAATTGATGCCTGTAGAATTGAAGCTGAAAAGGTTGAGGTAAAGTGGACATTTTTGGAGCAAACAAGATGAGATCTTGCACCCTCCAGAGATGTGATGAGCTCTCCCAATTTGTTCTTCAAGATTGAGTTTGCATCTGAGAGAATTTTTTTTTTTTAAGTAAAATGACATAGTTCTGCAAGGCTCTTCTAGGAAGAGTTATCCTGACTTGTGGTTTTACAAATTCTAAATGCTGTGCTGTTTGTATTGTAAATATATGGACATACTAGAAATTAGGACTATTCTTCAAAATTACCATTAAAACCAAGCTGGTTTTTTCTAGAAGCCAAGTTAACCTTGAGTTGTGTGTTCATCCCTTTCAGTATTAAAAAGCCCTGTATTTTTGTCAATTGGCTGGATTTCATATTACTTGAGAGAAAATTATCTAGAGATTTTAGGTGGTGGATTTTTTAAATTATTTTCCCCCAAAGAAAGGAAAGTTGTGAAGACCTTTATGTAGAAGAGGAAGAATGCCTAAATGCCAGCTGGAGGTATCCCAAACAGATGCAGTGAAGAGGTAATTGATAGGCTTGGTGATATTTTGTAGGTATACTTGGGAAATAATTTTGAAGGGCAGTTCAGTGTGAAGGCAGAATAAAAGAGCACAAGAATTTGCTTGTAAAAGAAAGTATTGTGGAGACAGGAACTGTCAAATAAACAAACCAGCACATTATGTAATTTTTATGCATGCTCTGTTTTGGAGAAATACTGCCTGGCAGCTGGGGCTCTTCTATTCCCCCAGTGTTTGATAATTGAGAGGGAAAGTGGGCCACTGACTGTCATTGCCATCTCAAACATTATGTTGTCAGTCCTTCACAGGCAAAAAAATTATTGATACAAATTGAGTGTACAAACCTGAACTTCCACCTGCACAGTAAATGGCTGCATGTTTGTGCTCCAGCCGAGACACCCTTATTTGCTGGGAGCAAGTGTTGTGCAGGATTAACATAGTATTAGAGAATGAGAATCTTCTGGGCTGAAAATCCACGGTGTTAAGGGATTTAACTAAAAATAGGGTATTAGATAAGTTTCACAGGGATGCTGCTGCAGTTGTGTTGAACATTATTAAGCAGAAGATAATACACTTGTCACGTTCTGAGTAATGAGTGCAGGCACTGCTTCACCCCAGCTCTCCAGAGAGCTGAAATGATGCGAACAGAACCTTGTCAGGCTGGGATTGGCTTGGCCAGGTGTTCCTGGGCAACTTTAACAGAGCTCTGTGACTGCCCTGCAACTGCAGTGCACACACAAGTGGCTTTGATAGTGGGGAATAATTTGTTCATATCTGTGTGCTGAGGGGAAATCCCTCCTTTATCAATGTACTTCAGGGGTGGGAGTGTGCACACACGTGAATGACAGGGTATTTTGGATGCTGTTTAGATACTCACTTTCAGAAAAGCTTCTGTGAATGAATTTGATGAGCATTAACATTTTTTAAAAAAAACCTTTGCAGTGATCTCTTACTGATTTTACCATTTTTTGGTATTATATTTTTTGACTTTGTGTGATAAGTAGGCTCAACTGGCAGCTGCAGGTAAGGATTACCTAGTGTGTCCTTATTTTAATCTTTTTCATTTGGTAAATAGTCATTTTCATTTTTGCAGCTGCAGTTTTCAGGTACTGGTCCTGGGTCGCAGATGACTTGTGTTTGATAGGTTTAATCAAAACAAAGTGTGAAACTATCACTTTCACAATGTGGCATTAGAACTTAGAATTTGGTATTTGACATGAAACTGCATTGAAGAAGGAAAGCTGTTCCCTTTTTTCCATTGAAAAGATAATTGATTTTAGCAAAGAACTGAGAAACTGGAAATTCCAGTTTCTCAGTAGGATGTTTCAGTGACCATACAGTGCTGCCAGGGCAAGTGAACAGGGCTGAGCTATATTTTTGAGGTGTGATGGCTTAGGGATATAAATAAAGAAGGAAAACCTGATTAGGCTGAGTTTCAAAAAAGAATTACGGAGTTTGGAAACTTCTGGGTAACATTTAAAAGTGCTGTGGTGAGCAAAGGTAGCTGAGCTTCCTCCTGGTGAGCTGCTTCTCCCTGGCTGTTGTTTTAAGCCAATTGCTCAGAAAGAGACACTGGATTGCCTGGAGCCTTCTGTTATTGCTCCACACAATTACTCTGCAGTACCAGAGAGGTTTTTCTCAATAAAATTTTTCATTTGCCATCAGGAACAAGTCTGTGCAGAATGTTTCCCTCTCTGATTACAAAATTAAATTGACTTTTGCTTTTCTTTTATAGTTCATTACAAAAGGTGTGCCAAGGTAGTTGGTGAGGGCAC
Source organism: Aphelocoma coerulescens (assembly GCF_041296385.1). Lineage (NCBI taxonomy): Eukaryota > Metazoa > Chordata > Aves > Passeriformes > Corvidae > Aphelocoma > Aphelocoma coerulescens. The sequence goes on along the minus strand of NC_091026.1, from coordinate 4,634,275 downwards.
CTCTTCTGAAGTTGTTGTTTTGGTTTTTTTTTTAAGACTATCAAGAATTTCAATATGAAATGTCTAGAAGTGAAGTATCAAAGTTACATAAGGCAGAAGCAGGAAAATGGTTAATTCATGTGTTGTTTTTTTTTCAAATTTACTCCTAATGTGTGTTTAGTGTACCTTTTTATTGTAATGCTCAGAACTCTCTCTGCCTCAGAAACTGAAGATCTATGGAGCAAAACTTGGGTTTTGTCACTTTTAAAGTTGTCTTGTTCTGCAGTCTACAGTTATTAATTAATCATTAACAGTTGTCATTTATTTGTCTGGATGAAGAATATCTTATTCTGTCTGCTACTCATGTGAAGCCATGACCTGCACTGCCTTCTTTACAGCTGAATTCCTTAACCAGTCATCTTTACACTGGTATTCTTTTTTTATCAGTTTATATATTTGATTTGAACCAAAATATTAATTCTGTTCAGAATAATTAAAAATATTTTGTGTGTGTTACAAATAGGATTAAGATTATTGTAATTGTAGTTATTGTTTGTTATTAAAAAAATACTATGTTTCCACAGTAATAAAGTTGGGGGTGAAGTTTTATGAACACCAGGAATATCAAAGCAGCTTCCCAAGGCTCAGGATCTGTTGGCACATTTGAACAGGGCTATTAATGGAAGTTTTTCATTATGTAGTGGAGGATCTTACTCAAATACTGCAGCAGAAACCTGAGTACGAACTTTCTTTACCTGCTGCATTTCCATGTACAAAATTAACTCTTTTTGGGTACTGCACCAACATATTGGCCAAAAGCTTCCCCTGCATTAATTGCCAGAGCTCCACTGAAGTCAGGGAACAAAAAATAACAGGTTTGTAGAGGGATTTTTTGATATTTGCATTAAATTTTCCTTAGAAGGGTTACATGTTTAATGGTTAACAATTGCAGTCAGACTGGAATAGTTGACTAATTCCATGTCCCTGCCATGGAGGAGGCACATGCAGGAGGTGCTGGTGAACATTCATGTACCTCACTGACACTGCTCCTTCCTTTTCTTCCAGACATTTGGGCCTTGACTTAGTTCCTCGGAAGGACTTTGAGGTTGTGGATTCAGATCAGATCAGTGTTTCAGACCTTTATAAAATGGTAAGAAATTCTGTGGGAGATTGCTCTGAGTTTTCACTGTGGGAGGGAAAGAAGAGAAAATGTTTTTATTCTTTACTCTTCCATGTTTTCTTGTTTAAAATGGTGTTGTAACCTAAATGTCTTCTTCATTTGCACCCTGACCACCAGCACTGTGTCTCTGGTAGCCTGAGTGCCCTAAGCAGTGGCATGCTTTGATACATTTTAAGTTCAATTAACAAACTAACACAGTGTTACTCTTGGAAGGTTCTCTGAGCCCAGAAAGTCCATGAGAGCCACTATTTGATTCTTTCAGCAGATCTGCAGATGAAGAATACCTAAGTGAAAAGTCTGGATTTAGTGGTTGCATAGATAATAAACATCTTTGCCCTGCTACAAAGGCTTTTTGAGCTCACAAAAAAAGGGCAGAGAGGAGGGAGACTAGTGATAAGTTAATTTAAGCAAAATTAATCCTTGAGCATTAAGACCATCCCTGTTTTATGTCAGTGCTCCTTAGAAAACATGATGTGCATTTGAATAAAAATATTTGGATTTTCAGGTAAAGTAGTATAATTCCTTCACTGGAGTGAGTTCCAAATTCTGTCATGATTAGTCACTTGTACAGTCCTGTTGGTACCTAATGAAGTTGAAGTTGTTTTGGAAATGTGAATTGTGCCATTAACGAACTGTAAAGTCACTGATGCATGTTACAACTTAACTGTGTTTGGATTCTCTGTTAGTAGGACTAATACAGATAATTTTGGTTGTGTTGTGATGTAACTGTAGAGGGAGAAACAGCATGTAATGTTCAGCAGGTAAGCAGCATGTAAAATTCAGGAAAGTGAATGAAAACCCTTCCTCAGAGTCTGTTTTATCCAAAAAAGAAAGCCCCAAACAACCCAAATAAAAACCCCTCAGCAATTATTTTATACAACTTCTTCACTTTATATCTTCCAAAGAAAATAGAGTGTTTTCTACGTAATGCTGTTACAGTGTCACTCACTTCTAGGAAGCTTTTAATTTCCTATTTTAAAACAGTTTTGACTTTCAGCTATTTCAGATTAGGAGCAGAGAGGTCCATGGCTTGGTGATGGGTTTTGGTGTGCAAGATATAACTTTTCCTTAAACCAAAGACATGTTTTGTAAACAGGCTGGGTGCTGTTGCTGGTTTGGATTATTTGCACCATGTAACAGTGGATTTCATGGAAAGAAATAAAAAGTGTTGCATAAGAAATATGAAAGTACACCAGTCTATAGAGCTAACTTTTAAAGTTTGTTCCTGATTTTCCATGGTCTGAGGAGAGTTTGGTGCCAGTACAGCAGAGTTTTCCTTCAGTACAGCATGGAAATAACTCGCTACCAAATTCAATCAGTGAAGACTCAGAGTGTGAGATTAGTTGCTAACTAAGGATTGGTTTATTACTCTGAGGTTTATTCTGCACATTTTTTTACTCTGAATTCTTGGAATACTGCAAGTAGGCAATATTTATTGCCAGAGCAGCCTAATTGTGTCACCCCTTAGTCCTGTGACTGTGCTGCTCCATTCTGGGCTGGGCTCAGGACACCACCATTACTCACTTCACACTTCACTGCTGCCGGCATCTGTAGATGCAAGAGGACAGTGCTGTCTAATCACATCTCTTCACAGTCAGAAGGCAATTTCAGGAACCAAAGCAGCTGAAAACCTGTTACTTTTTTAAACTTGAATTTAGTAAAAAATGAGGGAAGGGTATGTTGGTGACTTAGGTTGTTTTAGGGTTATTTTTAATGTGGTTGGGGGATCATTTGTATTATTTAACAAAAACTCAGGGAGAGAATCCTCCTTGCTTGTGATGAAATACTTCATGGATTCTCAAATGAGCAACGGGTTTTACATTATAGAATAATCTTGCAGGAATAGTTGTGAGAGCAAAATTGCTTTCTTGTATTTTCAGGATTGTAAGATGTTAAATGTAACATAGAAAACACTCATTAGCAGAGCAATGGGTGAGGTAGCACATCAGACTTTTCTCTCTGTGACAACAGATTCAAGCATTTTTTTACTCAGTCATTAGACTTAGCACTGCTCTTCTTGATAAATTGTAAGTTGTTAAATTTGAGCCTCTTTTTCAGCTCTCATGTTTCATTGCTAAGTGTATCTGTGACTGCTGGGTGATGCTGAATTCATCTCTTTGGCAGAACTGTTGTGCTCTGAGGCCTTGCACATCCTGCTTCTCCACATTACTCATTCTGAAGCTAAATGCCAGTGGCTGCAGGATGCACAGTATTTGTCAGGAATTGTTGCTTTGCTCCTGAAGGAAAGCAAGCTGTGCTTTCCCTATGACAATGTTTGTGACTTTAACCAATATGACAGAACGCTTTAAAAAAATACATATTACTTTTGAATGGTGGGAAAATGTGTTCTCAGAATTCTGCCACAGAGCTCAGTGCTGGCGTTGCCACTGGATTGAAGTTGTCATTTAGGAACACAAAGTCCTGCAGAATGTCAGGAACACTTGGATGGCACATTTTAGTGGAAAGGGTTACAAGTTACAAACGTCTGAAGTCATTTCGCAAATCAGAAATGTTCAAAGCTGGTGATGAATTAGGTTTAGCTTTTCTATAAAGTTATTGAAGTGGGTGTGTGTCTTCAGGACAAGTTCAGGAGGTGCATGAAAGGCACAGCTGTTGACTGTGTAACTGCTGCAGCTTAGGCATTTCTTCCAGCTGTGTGAGAGAAATGCCACGAGTTCACCAGAGTTCCTATTAAAAAAAAATAGAGTTCCTAAACAAATAGTTTCAAATTAATGCTGCTGTTAATGCACCTCATAACTGTTTATTCTTTATTCAAATGGTAAATGTGATTGGTAAGGAGGAATAGTCAAGAAAATAATTCAGTTACCCAGAACTCTACTAGATAAGGAAAACAGCTGGACACAAACTGGACAGGAAGATCACGAAATCTTTGTTGTGATTTTCTTGGTGGTTCTCTGTTTAACAAAGCAGATTGACAGAGAACAGGTTTGTGTATGTTGGGTTCTAAACCCCAGTAAGAGGTCAGATGAGAATATTAAGGCAGAAAGCAGTTTAAGACTGACTTGGGAATGATGGGATTCACTTACCAGACATTGCTAGGAAAGGAATGAGGAAGAACAACACTGATATTGGTAGATAAGATACCATGAGAAAGAGGTTTGATGGGAAGAAGGAGGTAAGGAGAATTGATAGCTCTTTCAGTAAATTAAGAACAAAACCACAAGATGCTCACTAACAGGCCAAGTTGGATAAATTAGGAATTCTTCTTTTCCTCGAGGCATTAGAGTGAAAGGGAAATTGAGGTTACCAAGAGCAAGTTTACAAGAACCTAATTTTATAGAGAAGTATAATAGAATAGCGTAAATGGGTAAATAGAAAAATTGGGCAATGCAAAAATTCAAGTTTAACAAGCAAATGTGGTCAATTGTATCAAGAAACAGTTTTATATAAATAACCTGATAGTACTGGGAAGCTAAAGGAAAGTTTTTATACTGGAGTAAACCAACTGGCATATGATGCAAGTAAATAATGTGGCATTTAATGTCCTTCTTGCCCCACTAAACTCTGGTAAGATGTTAACTTTATCAAGAACTTTTTAGTTCCAGGGGATTTAGAACTGTGTACATTCCAGCTGGGATCTCTAGAGAAGCCACATCAGATGTATTAGTGATAATCATTGGGAAGGTGGGTAAGGTTCCAGAATACCAGCAAAGGGCAAGCAATCTTCACACCTTAAAAATGGGTGATGGAGGAGGAGCTAGTAATTGTTCTCTCCCTGTAAAAAATGCTGGAAAATAATAATAATAATAATAATAATAATAATAATAATAATAATAATAATAATAATAATAATAATAATAGTAGTAATAAAAGAAAATAATAATTACTTGCAGCAAGGACATGAGTGAGTGTGAACTTGTCCAGAATAAGCAATTTTTAAAAGTTTCAATGTATTTCCAGAACACAGGTATGTATAGTGGATAGAGGAGAAGCAGCTGATGCCATATTTAGATTTAAATAAAGATTTTAAACATTTTTTTTTAAATTTAAATTCTCCAAAGCTCATTAGTTCTAGATGAAATTACTGTAAAATAAACACAGAGCTAATTAGAAAACCCATACTCAAGAAAAAAAGAAAAGGAGAATGGTTGTCAATAATTTGATTAAATAGGAGAAGGGATGAATTTGCTGAATTTCTTGAGGTCATCCTTCATTTTATAGTGCTTCAAGTTTAATTAAGGACTAGATGCTGAAATAGGGAGTCTGCTTACTAAATATACAAAATCCACAAAGTTGGAAATGGTATTTCTGATTCTTTCAGTGGAGGGAAGGATCAGAATTCCAAATAATATAGAGAAACTGAAGAAATTATATGAAAAGTGTAGTATACCAGGGAGAATCAGAAATGTAAGGTTTTAACTCCTGCAATCAATTGTTACCTCAGAAGTACAGATTGGGACACTACAAGCTTAGGTGGTTTTGTAGAGGAGATTTGAGGTTATAATGCAATCACAAGCTGAATTAATTAATCTTTTCATCCTAATGATGGATAAGAAAAGAATCAATAGGCCTAGATTTCAATAGCAAGGAATCAGTTGAAGCATCACAAAACACTTTGATGAGAACAGCTATACTGAATGTCATATCTGTTAAAGTTTGCACAACCTTTACAGACAACTATCTTTTGGGAAGAATAAAGGTAAAACTGATTTTTTTTTGTTTTTTTAGAAGGAAGATGGATAATTTCTTAACAGTCCTGATTTTTATATCACCTTGAAAGGCGTTTCAGGTTGGAAGGGCCCTCAGAGAGGTCTAGGCAAACTTCTACTCGCAATGCAAGGTCAATACTGAACTCAGACCAGGCTACTAAGAGCTTTGTCCAGTTGGATGTTGAAATTCTTCGAGGGAAAGGATTGGATCCCTGTTCTAATGCTTGGCTGCCCTGATGGAGTTGTATTTTTCCTTCTTGGAACATTGGCATATCCAGTGTTGTAACTGATGACCACAGTATTTTGACCAAGCTGCTGTGCAGCTCTGTGGAGAGCCTGGCTTTGTCTTTGTGCTGGGAACTTCATGGTTACAGGAAGGCTGCCACAGGTCACCTACAAACCTTTTCTTCTCCAGACTCAAAATGCTGCATTCCCTCCATCCTTCTCAAACACCTTGCACTGCTTCGCTGTCCTTTGCTGAATGCAGTGTTTCAGCTGTAGTTTACTGAGTGCTAAGGAAAAAGGAATAAATGTTATTCTCTACTGGCTCCATTCCTGATAACAGAAACAGTACATTGTTAAATGTCCCTGCTGCCAGAGTGCTCCCCTGACTTATGTTTGGCTTGCGTTAGTGGGACCCTGCCAGTCTGCTGCCCCCAGTTTAGGATCATCTGGGAATTTAAGGCTTCATAGGTCTCAGGACAGACCCCTGAAGAATCTACACCATTAACCACTCCCTTTGGAGCCTGAAAATCCTACTGTTTGTAGGGTTTTTTGACAAAATAGTTTAGTCTACCCATGCAGGTGTAACTTTACAGCTTGGGTGCAGGAATGCTGTGGGAGACTGTGCTGAGGGCCTTGCTGAGCAGAGGAGAAACAAGAGCCACTAATTTTCCCTCATCTACTGATTTGGTTATTTTACCTCAGGGGAATCACTTGATCCAGCATAACGTACCCCTGATAAATCCATGTTGGCTATTTTCAGTCACCCTCCCATCCAAGTACCCAAAAATGGCACATACCCTCTGGGCACTTTGCCTGGCCAGAGGCAAGGGCACGTAAAATTAACTCAGTCAGTGATTGTATTGTTACAACATGGTTGGTTCTGAAGCATAAAAGCAGAGAGTTAGTAAAATCTTATTTTCTGATAGTGGAAAAAATTAAAACCTGAGGTTTTTACCACTTATTGTTATAGATTTGCCTCAGTGTACACTCTGTAAGCAGCAGTGCTTGCTGAGGGATCTCTTCAGACCACCTCTCATATTTGTGTTGCTTGGGTGTCTGTCTCACTTTCTTACTTGGATTTAGAGATTAATTTAATCAAAAGAAGTCAGGACACCTTGAGTAGCTTAAATAATTGTTCTTTTCTGTGCCAGATGATTCTGAGTGGTTGCAGGTGACAAAAAGATTCAATAGACAACTCAGCCAACTTAAAGGTTTTTAACATTCAGAAGATGATGCAATATTTAGACAAAAAATGGAGCACTAGAGCACTATTTTTCTACTGAGAGTGTGAAAGAGGGCATTTTTATAACTGTGAATGTAAACAGATGTCAAAATATGCCATTTAGCATTCATAGAATTGTTTAGGTTGGAGGTCACCTTTAAGACCCTTGACCTCAACCATTCCCCCAGAACTGCTAAGGCCCCCACCAACCCCTGTCCCCAAGTGGCACAGCTACACTTCTTTTAAATCCATCCAGGGGTAGGGACTCCACTACTGCTCTGGGCAGCCTGTTCCATGCTTGACAACACTTTGGGTGACAAAATTTTCCCTAATAGCCAACCCAGTAGTGAGGGGCCCAAAACTGAACACAGGATTTGAGATGTGGCGTCACCAGTGTCAAATACAGGGGCGTCCTTGGCTAGCTGGGCCCACTGCTGGCTCATGTTTGACTGGGACCTCCCCAGTTAACCAGAACTGCTGGTGAGGGATTGAAAGGGGCTCAGTGAGCACTTCTGCCAGCTTCCTCAGTACCCCAATATCTCCTTGCTTTATTCTCATTATGAAGAGTCTGTCTCCTTTTGTGGTAAAAAAATCTTATTTGTGTTCTGTGTGAAAGACGGTGTCATAGTTTGAGAAGAGTATTGCCACATCCTTTTTGTGGACAATCTTTTACTTTCACCTCCTTTGAAGCTTTGTGTTTGTCAACAGATCTGCTAATTCTGATACAGAGTGTAAATGTTTGGTCAGAATAAGATGTTTGGTTTGTAATAGGAGAGAGGTGGGGCGAATGAAGAAAGTATTTATTAATGTGTGGTAGTGTCAGTGTAAATATTTCTGTTTAAAATGCTAATATTAAGATGATATGCAGGGAAAGGCATGGTAGAATCATTAATGATTTTTTTTAAAGCTCTCTGAAACCTTTTCAATTTAGATTAGTATTTAAATCTCTGTTTGGAGATTAAATGGCTTCAGTGAGTCTTGCAGTCCATTTTCTGATTATAACATCTCCTTCTAGCATAAAAGGCTTTAAATACAGCATCATCCTCTGAGTTTTTAGACATGTAGCTCTTTACACTGATGCTTCTTTACAGGTGTTGGGCAGCTGAAATTGTAGAAGAGTCTTTAACCATTTTTCAGGATTTCATTTTCTTATTAGGGCAAAAAGTTTAAAAAAAAGTCTAAAATCCATCTTTCTTTCTAGATGCCTGTGTTTTTTAACAAATGCACCTTCTCACAGACAATATACCAGGAGATGATGGTTAGTGGTGAGGTATCTTCCCATTTAGCAAGAGAAGATAGAGATTATACAGAATAATGAAATTTTCCAACACTATAATAACATTTCTTTTTGAAATTCTGTCTAAATTGTGACAGCCATTTACTTTAAAAGCTAAGGTAAATACCCCCTGTAAATTCAAGTAGTTAGGTAAAGAACCAACTTAGCTGAGAAAAGCCTTTAGGAAAGCAAGTGGTCTTGTGAGTGATGATACACTGTGAAAAAAAGGCCATGAGAAGTTGATAATCATTTTGAAAGTCATATTTTAGAATTACTGTTCTAGTGCTACATAAATATAATGGAAATATTTCTTACTTTCAAAAAGGTTTAAATTTTGCTATTTTATATCTCCACAGCATTTGTCAAGTAGACACAGTGTCCAGCAGAGCACATCACAGGTAAATATCATCCACATTTGAATTTTTTCTTGTCTTTAAGTTTATGGTAATGGAGGTAAAGGTGTGATGGAGATTACTGGGTAAGTCCTTACCCATAGAACACTTCCTCAGAAGATTCCTAAGTATTTAAGTCACTAAGGTCCTTCTTCAAATTCCATTTAGGTCTCTTTTCCTGAGCTCATAACTGTTGTTCTTAAAAGATCAACTTGTGTAGTGTGATCAAAAGCCACACTGCCCGTGTGACTCCTCTCTACCTGCTAACACGTGGCTTAGTGGCTTCTGTTTCACACATCCTTTCTGTACTAATATAATCCAGTCCTGGTCATGGAATCTGGCTTTGATCTTTACAGAGATCTGTGCTTCCACAGGTACCTGTCTTTAAAGAATGAGGATTTCTTTGGATTTTATTTAAAATCCAGAACAAAATTCCTTTTAAACCAGTACAAATCTGAATCGTATGTCTGAAAATGTTAAGATTTTCTTGGTTAGAATGTACCTGTCTATGCATTCAGAGATGAGCATAGGGAACTTAGGATATTCATGCTACCTGTTTGTTAAGATCAGAGTGAGTGCATGTAAAGGGCTGTAAAAACTGAAAGCATACATTTACTTACACTCTTTTTTATTTGGCCACCCCAGCATTTACTACTTTAAATATGTCTTGATATGTTGACTCAAAATGTAAACCTTTCAACTATTTGGCTTGGTTGGTTGCTCATGTTATCAACCCTTATTAAGTGTTTTTATACCTGCAGGACAAACTGGCCTGTTAAGCCTGGTTGTAAGTCATGGATTGTTTTGGAGTGAAAAACACCCTTAAGTTTAGGTCTGAATGTTCCCCCAGCAATGCCAAGCCCATCACTAAACTCTCCCTGAGCACTACATCTACACAACTTTTAAATCCCTCCAAGGATGGTGACTCCACCGCTTCCCTGAACAGCCTGTTCCAGTGCTTGGCAACCCTTTCTGTGAAGAATTTTTCCCTAATATCTGATCTAAACCTCCCTAGCACAACTTGAGACTATTTTTCTCTTGTCCTTTTGCTCGTTCCTTGAGAGAAGAGACCAACCCCCACCTGGCTACAACCTCCTTTCAGGGAGTTGCACAGGGCAATAAGGTCCCCCCTGAGCCTCCTTTTCTCCACACTAAGCCCTCCCAGCTCCCTCAGCTGCTCCTCATCTGACTTGTGCTCCAGACCCTTTCCCAGCTCTGTTCCCTTCTCTGCACAAGCTCCATCACCTCAGTGTCTTCTTTGGAGTAAGGGGCCCAAACCCCAGGATTTGAGGTGTGGCCTTACCAGTGCCCAGTACAGGGGGACAGTCACTGCCCTTGTACTACTAGCCACATAAATGACCTCTATAAATGAATTGCAGCTGCTGGAAAGAAATAATGTAACAAATGTTATTAAAAATGCTTTGAAGTCCATCTGCTTTAAATGGAAATCATCTGGAACCACCCCAGTACTATCTTATAATTCATTTTCAGTACCAGGATCAAGGCAAAATTTGAGAAATAGGATTGACTTGGTTTACTTGATAAAATCAGATTTCCAATGCATAAACCATTTGTTTTGTATCTAGTTTGTTATCACAGTTTCATCAACCTATTCAAATTAGAAGTGTTAAAAATAGAGGAAGAAAACTTAATCTAGCACCTATCTCTGAGGCAGAATATATTTGAGATTAAGCTTTTAGTTGATGGAGAGAGGAGAGGCAGCCTCTCAGTTAAAAGGATCAAGTTGGTCACGTGTCCTTTATTTGTGAAGAGCTGCCTATGGTTTTCCCTGCTTTGAATCAGGTGGATACGATCCGTCAGCGGCACGGGGAAGCCTGTCGGATGCCAGTGCCTCATCACTTCTTCCTCAGCCTGAAGAGCTTCACCTACAACACCATTGGAGAGGACACAGATGTCTTTTTTTCTTTGTACGATGTCCGGGAAGGCAAACAGATCAGGTAGGAAGGTGTCAAATAGCTGTAAAGCTTCCTAGGAAAAGAGCTGTGAACAGAGCAAATAAATTGGAGAAAAACACGTGGGGTGTTCTTGTGGGCCAGCTAGAAGGACAGAGCTGATAAATCATGAAGTGGCTGGCCCTGCAATCCTTATGTGGGAATATCAGAAATGCTGGTCTAGCATAGGAAATTTAGTGAATTAGTTGAAGGCACAGAATGGTTGAATTTTTTAGTTTTCTGACTTTGCCTCCAGACATCACTGAAGCTCTTGGTGTCTCATAGCTTCCTCCTTAGGGCTGTTGGTTAAGAAACACAACTAATGACAGGGCCAGGCTATGGGGCTGGTTTGAGAAGGGATTGCTGTGTGCCTCTTTAACTCTTCTCCACTCACTGCTTTCCAGGCCTGTCACAAAATAGCTCATTCTCATCACTGTATTGCTCTCAACATCAACTACTCACATGTATTCCTATGTCTGTGCTCTCAGTACACTGAACTAATTGGTACCAGTGTTAGCAAACATGAGATAGGCTTTTTCTTTTACAAGCATATGTTTTGAAAACATCAGAGTATATAGAAGAGCATTTATTTTATGTCTTGGAAGTTTAGCAAGTGCAGCTTGGTCTGATCTGAAGAACAGCATGTTTGTGGAGTGTTCTGAGTTTTGGTAAAAGCATGTCCTGACAGTCACTTGCTGCCATAGTCAAAACTCTCCTAATTTTCAGCAATTAGATTTAGACTTGTTTTAAAGTGAGGGAAGAACCACAGAATGTTCTTTCCTCTCTTCGGAAGAACATCATTATGTGAATAAAGTTCATCCAAGAAAGTTCAGAGTGGAGTGATAAGAGTTTTGTATCTCTTCAGAGTACATCCCACTAAAAATTGGTCTATATTAGAAAGCTCTGATGACTTGATGGTATTTCCTGATATCCAGCTTAAACCTCCCCTGACACAGCTCCAGAAATTCCCTGCTGTCCCTGGTCACATCAGGAGGATGCTGAAGGCTCCAATGAGGTCTCCCCTCAGTCTCCTCCAGGCTCAACAAACCAAGTGCCCTCAGCCACTCCCCCTTTGGCTTCCCCTCCAGACCCTTCCCTCCTTTGCAGCTCTGTGGACACTCCAGCTGATGTAGTTTAGGAGGACGTGCCTATGATTCCTCTCTTGAGAGAATTACCAGAAAATAACTGTTAAGAGGGAAAGGTGAAAATGGAAAACAAAGCCAAAAAATGTGCACAACTAGCTCCTACTGCGAAGCAGTAAAATACTAAGTAATTTAGATGAGAAAAGCTGCCAGGAAGAGGAAGGGACAGGCAGACAAGTTGCTGCCAGCAGAAGTTGCTTTGAAAGGAGATGAATTGTCTTGGGCTGCAGTTTGTATGTAAACACTGAGTGGAGAGCCTTAAGGAAAGGGTTTTGTCAGTGATGAAAAAAAGGTCAAGAAAATAATAGTTATAATGAGAAAAAGCACAAAGAGTGATTCAGGCAAATTTAAATATATATAGTAATGCTTTTTTGTGCAAACAGTTGTTATTACTTAGCTCTTTGCATTAAGCCTCAGTGGTCTGCTCTAGTGAAAACAGCATAATTTTTACATTTTCTTACATGCCAGAGAGTGCTGGGGAAGAAATGTGTAATGAGGCTGAGCTCTGTTTTGGAGAAGAAACCAAAAAACAGACAAACACATTGCTACAAATTTAGAATGATGTTTTTATATCTACTTTAAAGCATTTCCCTTCCTCTCGGGAAATAGTACATTAAGGTAAAAAACCTAAGCAAGGCTTCTGCACGCTGCACTCTAAATGAAAGGGACAAATTGACTTCTGAAATGGCTTGGAGGTTGATAGATTTCTTACCCAAGCCGTGCATGCTGGAGGCTGAGTGGCTTTCAGCATTACTGCCTTGGACATGTGCTGGATTACAAACCTCCCTGAACCTGCTGGTGCCAAGAGTTATTTCCCAGGGAGGTTAAGTGAAGAATGGGTGAAAGGTGCAGTGTTTTTCAAGGGCTGAAGTAACAGCATGCACCAGGTGTGGATTAGCAATCAGTAGGTTGGAGCAGCAGCTGAAATACAGTTGGAGATGGTTCCCAGGTTCTGAATACAGAAATGTTGCTGTGTTTAATGGTTGTCAGCAAAGGAGGAGCAGACAAAGGATGTCAGGGAGGAGCTATGGATGGCAGGAATAACAGCACTGCCATCAGAGACGTCAGACCTGGAGGTAAACACAAGGAAAAAGTTACTTCATTTTTAATCTGACAGAAATATAAAGAGTAATACTTGTAAGTAAATAGAACTTGAAGGCTCAGATGAAAAAGGATCAAAGTTTATTTGTCTTTTTTAAAGTATTTGGGATATTTTTTTCTTGCATACAAAAGCCACAAGTCTAGCAACAAAATCTTTGTGATTCATCTTTAATAGCTCAGTTTGTTTGCTACGTGGAAGTTACTGGAAAATGATGTGATAATTGATCCAGTTTGGATTCTAGCCAATGATTATACCTGTCTTGGGGTGACAGGTGATATATCCTCTCTCAGAGGATATATTTCTAAATTTGGCCAAACCGGAACAATACCCCATTGTGAGACACCTTGGGATGAGTGATCATGGAATGACCGAGTTGAGGGTAACATCAAAAAGGCAGGAAAGAAAATGTTACTGTAAAGATGGTGAACTCAGTAAGAAAGGGGTCAATAAAGATAAAACAGGGATAGGTAAACTGATATGGAGAAAAGAAATTTGAGAGTTGTCTGTTTCTTAATGATACTGTTGAAGACCACAAAAGCAAATTGTTTCAGTATGAAGGAAAGAACAATGATATGAGAACAACAGAAAGTCTGTGTGATATCCTGTGGTGAAATGTGGAGTCTGGAAGGCAGTATAAAAAAGGACAGACTAATGAAATTGCACAAACAGGGATGGGAAGAGACAGAAACTCGTAGAAAAAATACAACTAGCAAAAGGCATCAAGGACAAAAAAAAAAAAGAATAATTCTATAATGCTTTACCAGCAAAAAAATTTTTTTTACAAAATCAAGAAATAACTGAAAAGATTAAAGGGGACGTTAAGCCATGAGCAGATGTTTCCAAGATAGCTGGAGTATTTAATGGCTGTTTTGCCTCAATCTCCCTAAGAAGGTCAGCTGCAATCTGATGACAAATGTGAAAAGTCGTGGAACAATAAACTACTTGTTAGCACTAAGAAGCTAACAAGATGGTAAGTAAAAGTCTACACAGATTTGTCAAGCACAAATCACATCAGAGCCAGCTAATTTTGTTCTGTTATACAGGAATGCACCTCCTGCCTCAACAGAAGAGAAGTATTAAACTTGATATAATAAAGAGATACAGGCTGGATGAAACTGCTCTAAAGGAGCTGGAAACTGGTAGACAAAGTGATCCAGAGTGTTATTTATGCTGAAAAAGAAAAAAAAAAAACTTAAATCTTTTTACATGTTTTAGCATGATTTTGATGGGTGAAAATATACTTAATTCAGTAAAAGCAGTGAGGTTTAGATACCTATATAATAACTCTATTTTTCTAGGAAATGCATGGAATTATGCATAACTTAGAAAAATTACACATTCAAAAGTATGATAGCAGGTTTTTTTCTGAAAATAAGCTTGAAAAGTCCACTATCATAGAATCCCAGAATGGTTTGAGTTGGAAGGGTCCTTAAAGGCCATCTCATTCCACTCTTTGCCATGGGCAGGGACACATTCCACTATCTCAGGTTGCTCCAAGTCCTATCCAACCTGGCCTTGGACACTTCCAGAGATGGGGCAGCCACAGCTTCTCTGGACACCCTCTGCCAGGGCCTCTCCACCCTCCCAGAATTTTTTCCTGGGGTCTCATCTAAACCCACTCTCATGTGAAGCCATTTCCTCTTGTCCTCTCACTCCAGCCCTTGTAAACAGTCTCTCTCCATCTCTCTTGTGGGCTTCCTTCAGGTACTGGAAGGGGCAGTTAGTTTACCCTGAAGTCTTCTCTTTTCCAGGCTGAACAATCCCACTTCTCTCAGCCTTCTGAGTATGGAAAAGGATAAATAAATTTCCATCTTATTTTTTCTTTATAAAGTTTATGTTTAAACATGTGAATGTTTTTCATCTGCCTGCATCTTCAACCAGTTACCCTATTTTACACACTACTGGGATTTAAAATTTCATTGTCATCTAGAAATATCCTTAATTATGGAGAGTGAATAGAACAAAAGAGAAACTCTGATGTGATTGAATTTGAAGATCTGGGGGCCTAAGCAGTAATTATGCATGAAAAATGGTGTTGTGCATATTTCTGCTGGAAGCTCCTCCACCTGCCTCCTCCTACTTACTGAGCCTTTGCCATTCCCATTATAGCAACGACCTCCTCGTGACTGGAGGGTTTGGAAGATGTGCTGAGTGCCTATGGTGGTGTTGATGGCAGTGGCTGAGGAAGTCCATGTGGGCATTTCTCACACAGAAAGTGCTCCAACCTTTTGTCGAGAGACCAGATGTTCTCTGGGGTGTCTGTTTTAAATATCTGCCATGTCTTTGGGGTGAGACAGGATTCTAACCACTGCAACCCAAGGCTGGGAGTTGGATTCGAAAACATCTATTTCAGTGTTAAAATTTAAAAGCAGTAGCCAAAATGAGAAAAAACATAAGCTTGCTCTTTAAAGCTCTTGCTAATAGGTGATACAGAAAGATGTTTTTTGTGGAAATCTTCTCAGTTTGTGGGTGGATGATGGGGAAAATGTGAGCAGTACAGTCTGTCCCAAGTCTTATCTTAAGGATTTAGCACCATTGACAAAGCAGTTCTCAGGAGAGAAACATGGTTTGGAAACATAATTATGGGCTGAAAAACACTCTGGGTCTCCATCCAGGATAGTTGGATTCAGCTGCTCAAAAGTCATCTGACATAAAATCATCTGCCCCTATTTTTCAAGGTTGAGTCAAAAAATGTTCAGTGGCAATGTTTGGCTCTTAGTACTGCTCTGCAGTGGGGTTTGGTGGTGACTACAGGGGTAATGGAAATAGTGATTTCCTATTTGTAACTAATCTCTGGATCTTGGGATACTTTCTAACCAAATTATTTTCTGTGATAAAAATCAGCAGACGAATGTGTAGATAGTTTAAGATACTAAAGGAGTAAAAATATTAGAGAATATCGTTATCAATTTAAGTGTCCCCTTGTCCTTCTAAGCAAGCTAACTTCTGGGGCATGACCAGACTGGGTTTGGTTTAACCTGTGTGTGAGTGTTAGAAGAGTTTTCTCAAGTTGCTACTCACCTGTACAACCTGGTCCTGTAGAAGTCATGATGCTGCACTTGAGTGGCAGGGGGAGGGTGTAAAAAGAAAATGTTTGTGACAGTGTTTAGGTAGAGTGGAATGAAATGCACCAGTTTGAAACACTGGATTTAGAAATGATGAATTTGTAGGGGATTTGATTTTCACTTTTTCTGTAGTAGGAGTGTCTGTGACACAGTATTCCCGATTCAGGCGTCAGAATACAAATCTATACCAGGCTGATGAAGGTTACCTTAACAAATTTGGCAGGAATCCTTCAGCTGTGTTTGTATTTGATGACGGCCATTAGCTCCATGAGTCTCACCATCATTTAGTCATGTTTTTTTGACTTTTAAACTGTCAATGGGAATGTATATCAGCTGCTAAAAAATGTTAGCAGGAACAGTGTAGCTAAAATTACATTGTACTCACACATGCCATCTTGAATAATTTTCCTGTAGCACTTCATAATGCAGACAATTACCACTGTCAGGAGCTTCCATTTCAAACACTGAGCCAACTTCCGAAAATGCAATGGCAAGTTTCCCACAAGCCTGTCCAAGAAGGGGTCTGAGTCCTCTCAGAGCTCTGATATGCAGGATCAGCATCCTTAATGCAGAAACACCTGTCCAGAGCAGCCCTACCTGCCCCATAACCGGGGCTGTAGAACTTGTGCACGTTCTAGACACCAGATTGTCCTTGGGCAGAGGGAGGTTTGGCAGCTGGGAGTGGAGAGGGGGGGCAGGTGAAATAAAAAAGAGTGGCATTAATAAGGTCAGAAAAAGGGTGGATAAGTATGGTTGAAGTTGAATAGCTGAAAGAGAAATTGTTAATTAATGTGGAAGGATCCACAGTAAAAACTGTGTCAAACCAGCCGGACTGAATTCTCTCCCAGGATTTGGGACTGACCTGAAGATCCTTTTTGTGTATTGTTTCTCTGTCAAGTAATGGCTCTGGGAGTGCTGGGACAATGTGTGGGCATTTATCCCCAGTTAATTGCTTTAAAATATTATCATGTTCCTTTATTGCCAGTTGCTATGTAAGGAAGTAGAAAATTATATTTTACTTTTATTGTGCAATATGTGCTAAATTTTCCTTTTGTTATGTTTTTAATAGCATAGCTATTTTCAAATAGAAAAGTTATCTCATTCACTGTCAGTATAATGATTTGTCTGCTGGGAAAAAATAACTTTGTATCACTGAGAATTATTTCTTTAATATTCAGAGAATTTTCCTAGGGATTAACCTTACCACCTAATGAGTTTTTTCTTCTGCTTAGTCATGAAAAAAAAAACATCTTTGAATTTTTACCTCTCTTTTAGCAATCTGATGTGTTGGGATAGCTAATCTTGCATCAGCTCCTCCTGTATTTAAGTTTGGTGTGGCTTTAGTATTTCAAGGAAAATATTTTTCTGAGTTTTGTGCAATATTTAATTGATAGCAATAGTAATGGTAATAGCGTGAGCTTTTCATCCTGCTCAAGGTGAACTTCCTCAAAAGCTAACCAAACATTAAGGAATATTGCTGCCCACAGCAATGGCCTTGTTCTGGTTGCTGCAGTGACCATGGAAAATCTGTGTGTCTCTGAAGTGTGCTGCACACAGACAGCTGGGACAAAGAGCCTTTCTGATAGAATATAGAGCTTCTGAAAATTAGAGGTTTCATCATCACTGGAGATAAAACCTGTGGAGTATTTGATAAGGTTTTTTGGTGGGTAGATTTTTAGAAAAGGGCACAGGAGGAGTGATGCATTTTCATTTTCTCTTTTGGTTGCTTCAGCTGACTTTCATTCCCTGGATCTTTCTCTAGAATCTGCATTTGCTTGGTTTTCCTATTTATCCCCTGTCTTGTTAATAGTATATGCAAAAGAAACGGCTACTGTCTGGATTTGTATATGAAAGTTCTGGAAGAGATGTAAGTGGTATTATTAGAGATGTTAATTCTTTCCTATAAAATTACTATTTGTCATGGTTCCTATGGAAATATTAATATGTAGCTATTCCAAAGCAGGAGCTTTTACAGATATCCATCTTATTTTGTGTCTCTCACCACCACTACCCTCCTTCCCCCACAAGTGGGGGGTTTTTCTGTTGGGGATCAAATATGATGTACAAATAGGCAGGGATATAGTGTTTTCTACAGGGTTATTTTGATTTTTTTAGTTGTGAACAGGAAGAAATCAATTAGTTGCAGGCACTGGAACTTCTTCCCTTTTCCTGCTCAGGACGAATGACAATGTGTCATAAACACACACAGTTGGAAGAGATTCTGCTCACTTGAGGGGCAAGGGACAAATCTGCTTTGTTAAAATATCTAAGTGAGCTCAGAGAAAGCACTTCCAAGTATTTTTCTGTCTGTGGGAAGGCCCAGTATAAGGAATCCTCTTATTACATTTGAGCTCTTTCTGTGGTAAAATTCCTCCTGAAAACCCAATTCTGTGTTCCTGGCAGAAATTGTCATGTGCAAAGCTCTTGTGGAGCAAGAATTAAATGTGACAGCTGCTGTATCAGACCTCAGAATCATTAGCTTCTCCTAGGGTAGAGATGGTGATAAAATCCTTATTCTACAAAATACCTGTAATCCAAAATTAGAATTCTTCCCTGCAAAGCTTTCCTCACCTGCCACCTGGAAGGGTCAGTCTGCCTTGCTTTCCATTAGTTAAAATCTCTGTTACTGGGGAATCGCACTAGATGACTAAAGTCTCTCTTTTTGGTTTTTTTTTTTTAGAAATAGAAACCTTTTCTAATTGACAGGATTCCTTTGAGGAACGTAAATATGTACCTTTTATGATGGAAATAACAGAAAAATCCTCATGACAGTGTCAAATGTTCAAGTGTGGCAGAGTCACGAGAAGCCAAGGAGAACGTAATTGGTGCTTAGCTCCCTTTCTCCTGCAAGCCTCAATAACACTTAAACATTGTGGTGGTTTTCCCTTGAATGTGGCAAGAGAAATGACAGGTAGTTATTTTCACTATTTTCTGTTTCCATGGAAACCCAGTGTTTGCAGTAACAGTCTTACTGTAAGCTCTGTAATCCTCCCCCGGGGCTTCTTGCCAATGTGGTAATTTAATAATTCATGAGCATTAAGCCTGAATTTGCTGGGAAGCAAACTGTGTTGCTTGGAGCCGTTTTCTTAGGGCCAGATTCATTTCCCTCACAGATTTGGTGTTCTTTTCTCTAAGATGTCTTTATAAAATACACTCCATAAACCAAAGCAGTGTACTTTGCTTCACTTGTTTGTGAAAGCAAGGTTATTGCAGAGCTGCTGGATAAGACAGCTCGGGAAAGAAGTCTCATGCCTCCCTCCAGCAAAAGAAAAGGGGGAAAAACCAAACACACTCGGTGAGCACTCGCCTGAAAAGGAAGATTTTTAAATAGTCCATGAGTTGCTGTTGAGACAGTGAGCAAACTTGAAGTTCACCAGAGGTGATGCTCCTGTCTCCGGGGCTCGGCAGTGACCGCTATCAATGATGGATTGCTCAAACACTGCTGGCAGCTGGGAGATGCTCTTGCTTTACACTGGGAGTGGGAATTGAGTTCTTCACAGACACGGGACCATTCTGTACATATGCTCTGGCTTCCTGTCGCACTCACACTGAGATTGAAGACTCATACTATGGAGCTCTGGGAGATCTTGTTATCAGGTCAGTCTTACAGCAGCTGTAAGGACCTAGATTTTTTCCCAAGAGGATGAGCAAAAATTAGCAACTCTGAAAGATAATCATAATGAACAGAAAATAAACTTGAAAAAGTTTTTACAGAAGATACTCCTACTGTTTAAATCACCTTTCAAGAGGAAAAACCTGTTATTTTTGACAATGGGAAATTACTAAAATGTTGATACAGGTGTGTGCTTTCTTCATGAAGGTGAGACCATGCTCATGAAATAAAGTTCAGAAGGCCTGAAGTGAGGCTTGTTTTCTTTTTAGAAAGTTCCTACAGGATGTTGTCAAAAGCATCAGGCTGCAGTGCTGTCCTGGAGTGACCGTTTCAATCACTGACCATGGTAATGTTCTTGCAGTTGACAAACTCAAGAGAGATTTGGACAAATTTGGCCAATGGAATGAAAATAGAAGTCTATTTTTTTCTTGTGTGAAGTTGTGCAGGCAAATATGAGAAGCCTCATCTCCTTATCATTAACTGTGTTGCACGATGCAGCACAAATGGAAAGCCAGGACAGTAGAGCCTGGTTTTCTCTCAGCTTCCAAATAGGATGGTGGAGAGCAGTAATTGCTTTCTGGAAAACTGGCCAGTGCTGCTGCCCTGGGGCTTTAAAACTTCTGCTGTGCTGGGTCAATGGACTTCCTCTCTGATAAAGGAACAGCTTCCCAAGTTAATCCATGCAAATATTAGCTTGTCCAAACTGTAAGGTTTAGAGACTGGAGTTTCAGTTTTCTCTCCCCTTCCCACTCCCACCAAACCCCAGGGATCTCTTTCATGGTGTTTCCCTCCTAACTTAATTAATGTTTTGAACCAAGCTCCTTTTTTGCAGCTTTAAGAAAATGCTTTGATCCTATACTAGTAACTCGTAACATAATTCCATTCATCTGGTAAACATATTGTCCTTGTAGAGCTTGTACACACAGGGGTAGGAAGAATGCAGTATTTGATGGCACTGATGAAGTAAGCTGCCCAAAATGTGGTGTGCACAGCAAGACTGGGATATTTTGAAGGCAAATGTTGGCAAGGTTTAGTTGCCATAGAGAGTGACCAGCTTATCCCAAGTTTGTTCTTGAGATTTATCTGGGACAAAATATGGTGCTTTTACAGTAGCATCTTCAAATGTTTATGATACTCATATGCCAGCTCATATGTTACTCTAGAATTATTGTCAGGCATGTTAGATTCATGAAAGAAGGGACTAGAGATTTTCTGGGGAGGGGTATGGGGGAGAAATTAAATAGTATCATGCTTATCATTTGTTTTTTAACCAGTAGGACTGAAAGGAGGTGAACTGTCCTGGCTAGGCAAGTGTTTGTAGCTTATTCCTGAAAACTTCTGGCTTCTGTGGCAGCATTTTCAGATTTTTGTTCCTGAGTTTGTATTTTGCATTCAGGTAAGGTTTTATGTAATACCAAAAGTGTTAGAAAGAAACCTGGGGAGACACCAAGAGAAGATCAAAGTCTAAAATACAAGTTATGTGATCTTTTCTGCTACCACGTGACCCTTTTCCACATGCACTTCTCTGTGTGTCATAGAACAATATGTGTTTTTAAATAACCTGTATTCTTAGAAGGCATTGGCCACATGCTGAATTCTGAAAACCCAATTAAATACAGCTTTTGAGAAAGGACTGAGGTGTTTTTAATAATATTGGGGGTTTTCAGTGTTCCCCCAGTTTTCTCTGGAAATAAGCACTGAGGAAAATAAGAAAAATTAGGGAGCATTTGTACCTTTTCCCTTTCAGTGGCACATTGGAATGGAGAGGGTGAAGGAGGTTTTGTTTCTGGGAGAAATAGCTGCTGGACCATTATTTAAGGCAAGGGAAGGGTACAAGAAGTGAGGTTTCTGCCTAAGGAGATTGAAGCCCGAATGTGCTGCTGTTCCTGCTTCAGAAAACCAATCTCCTATACTTTATTAAAGAATTAATTTTTTCAGTCCGTGTTCTTTATCACCAGTTTCCAATTCCAACAGAAAATTGGTCTGCAGCCTCTCTGCAGACCTCCACAGCTTTGGCGTTATGCATCTATTAATGCTGTGCCTACATTCTCAAATTGATGCCCAGTCAGGATTTTTGCCTTGAAACACCCCCAGTAATGAAACGTGCCCATGAATGAATACAAGGGGCTCACCAGGCCACCCCAAGCTCTTTGCCAGGCCCTTCCTTTTGTTGTCATCTCCACATGTTATGCAAAGAACATCGTGAACAAACCTCAACAACAAAAACTCTGCGTGGGCATAGTGCCACTCTTGCTCACCCAACAGTAAATTTTGTCCCTGTTTGCCCCCTTTTTCATGCTGAAAATGTAACATCCCAAACCATTGATGGCTTCCTTCCTTTTTGCAGAGTTCAGTATGGTCATGCTTTTCAGTCAGTTTGGGCAAGCCAAGAAGTGAGACACTACACTCCTTTCATTTTTCCTCCTTTTCAAGTGAATGAACAAGAAGCTGTTTGACTTTGCTTGTCAGAGCAGTGGTTCTTATATTTGAGTAGCTGTAGCAATTACTAATCATGAGAGTGATTGTAAACCCTGGCTCAGTGCTGCACAAGAGGTGGTTTCACTATGATGTGAATTAGCACAGGAGGAGATGCTGCAATTAGAATAACTGGAGGTTGCTTATAGCATAAAGGAGCAAAAGGAATAAATAAGCTTTTGTTTAAGATACTGCTTCTGGTGTGGCACGTCTTGGGTCTGAGCTCAGCAGGGTAAAATATTAATTCTTTTCTCTGTTTTGATGCATTTATCTCCAATTTTATGCAAACGAACTGATTTTGGTGTATATTCAGAGTAGCTGAAAACTTTTATTGGGTTGTTGGTTTTGGTTGTGGGTGCTTTGTGGGTTTTTTCGGTTTTGGACAGTAGTAGGATCAAGCAGTCAGATTGCATCTCAGTACCTCCCCATGCTTCATTTCCACCGCTCATTTGGCAGTTATAACTACTGGGTTTTTAAATTAATTTCCACATGGAGTTTATTCAGATTTGATATTTCAGTCTTACTAAACTGGCCTTAATGTTGTCTGGATTCTGTGCATGCTCCTGTCCTTGTGCAGAAGATAAGCTTGAGGAAAAGATGAACTGGAGACTCAACTTTTTCCAAGGACATAGCTCTTAAAAGAAGAAATTAAGTTACTGAATTCCCATTAAGTTTCTTGACCCTAAATGTGTGTATTTTTGTCTAAAAACTGAGCTGCAATGATAGATGAAGGCAGTGGATTTTCAGGTCATTGGAAACAGGGTTATTCTTCCAGATTTGCTTTGACATAGAAATAAATTTGTAGTTGTAAAATGGGAAGCAGCTGACTAACTAGTACATGGTGTGGGTCACCAGTGTAAAAAGGTTCCAGTCCCATTCCAGGGACCTTTCCAGGGATACTGACAGTGTCAGCACTGGTGAGACCGCAGTAGAGTAATAACAGAATAGTAGAATAATAGTAAACTGTTCTTGATCAGTACTAATATCAAAAATTAGAGGAATGCTGGAGATGAGAAACAAACCCAGAAGTTTATGAGAGCTGATGTGCAAGGAAAGGAAGGAGAACTGGAGGTGGCTTGGTCCTTTGGGAGAGCTGATGTGCAAGGAAAGGAAGGAGAACTGGAGGTGGCTTGGTCCTTTGGGGTGGCCTCTTGGCACTGTTGCCTTCTCCGTCTCCAGGTCCTGTCTGTGGATCTCCTTTGGCCAAATGCCTCTTCCTGATCCACAGGTCTCAAATGCTGCAGTTGATTCAAAGTCCCCTTAATTATTTATTTGTAAAAGCTCAAGAAGACTCAAGGGAGGACTGGAAATGAAAGGAAGGAGTATGCTGCAGTGGTGCTGGAATAAGGGAACAGGTGATCAATAGGCAGGTGAGAGAGGTGGTGGCTGCTTCATTTCTTGAAAAGCACTGGAATAGGGGGACAGGAGCCAGATTTTCTCCATGGCTCTAACAAGGAGAAGATGAATTGCAAATTTTAAAAGATTTCCACTTATTAATGGAGGAAAACCTTGCAAGAGACAGCGAGTGATATCCCAGAATATCTCTCTTCAGGTGCTTTAAAAGCAGACTAAGCAATACAGCTTTTGTTAATGAATGAAATACATACAGAGAGCTCAGCTCAAAGACTTGGCAGTGCCTTCCCTGCCATTGTCCATTGCCTGCACAGGATTTTGTGGCACACAGGATTGCATTCAGCTCCTGTATGAAAATGAAATGCTCATTAGAACTGAAATAATAATTAAAACCTAAAAAAAAAAACCTGCTTTGAAAGTTCAAGACTACATCTTATTGGAAATTTAAAATACAATAGAGAACACTGATTTATGTATTAGGTGGATAGAGGTAGCTATGAAGATGTAATATTGTTGTTGTAATGTGACTGTCAGTGTAATGTTCTGAAGTTCTAGTGTTGTCTTGCTCTCCACTTAACATCACAACAGTCTTACTGAAAGAATGGATTGTAGCATGTCATTAAAGCATTTGGTAAAATGTTCTTAACTTACTGATATCTCAAAAGAATCATCAAATACCTGTTTCTTATGGATTTCTTTGTGGCATTTCAGCAGTCTCTGAGGTTATAACATTGGTGGCAAATTAATTAAAATTTTAACTGAATGGGGTTGTGGGATACATGGAGTTTGGAGTAATAGTGAGTGACAGGGAGAGTGAAACAGCCAGAGAGGATGATCTGAGTTGCTGAGCATCATTAACTTACATAAATTATCCTGCAGAGGTGTATAATGAGATAGGTATGGGTCATGCTCAAGAATTAAAGACCATTTCAACAAAAGTAATAATTCTGAAAATATATCAGTATTTATAATGGACGGGTCACATGAACTCAAAGCACAAAGCTGTGTGGAAGAGCCAAGAGAGGTGATGTCTGATAAATCATAGTTACAATGAGTAGGGACTTGGCTTCACCTGTGTGGAACCCACAGATGTGTGTGTATTTATGGTGGAACTGGTCTCAGTACCAGACTCTTACAATCTTACAGCTGTAGAACCAGTCATGAAATGCTGTTGAAAAATTGCACCATGGGTATGTTCTACAAAACGATTCCAGCACTTTTTCTTGGATTTTTTAACAGTGTTAAATTGCTTATTTGTGTGTGGGGATATCACTGCTATGCCTGCCCTGCAAGAAATGAGCTTCTCTAAAGGGCTCTTTAGCACAGAAGGGTGACAAAAAGCAGTGGCTGTGCACTGAAATCAGGCATTTCCAAGCTGCCCGTGGTCCATGTGCTTTAGCAGCAGGGATGAGTGGCCTTTGGAGCAAGCTGCCAAAGGAGGTAGTGTGGACACTGTGCTTTCATTTTTTTCAGGCCAACAGTGGATAATATGCTGGCAAATGTATCAAAGGAAGGCTACTGGAGTTGATGCAGTTCTGCTGGATAGGATTGAAAGGATGTGTGATTTAATGGAAAATTTAATGATGTGCTCTAACTTTATTTCTATGAAAATCTAGGAAGAAAACTCTGGTCAATACTCAGGGGGCTGTTGCACACTAGGGAAAAAATTGCTCATCAAACTTGCTTCTACATAAAAATTCTCTGTCTGAAGAAATAATACGAATGTCCATGTCTTACCGTGCATTGTGAGGATTGTTCATTTTGCAGCCTGGCTAAACGTGCTGGTTTTACTCATCAAAGAGCTGCTTGATTTGATTAGTAAGAGTTATGTCAGTTGAATCTTAATGTATTTGAATTAGTATCTTGCTTCTATAAATGCTGCTCTATGTTGAAGGAGATGGCTTAATTGGTATTCTTGTAACTTTTAGTTTTGAGTGGATTTTAACAAACCAGTTTTACCAAAGGCAGTGTACCCCTCAGCAAGTTTGCCTTAGCCTGTGCCTGGAGGAACTGTAATGTGTACAGATTCCGTGCTTCTTATATTCACGTTATTTTAATGTTACTGCATCATGAATATGCATCAACACAATGTTTTCACATACAGAATACTTACTATTAAAAATCTGTGCTATTCTATTTGATTTTGTATATACCAGTGAATACTGTTGCATATACTTTGGAATTATAGCAACCACTGCATTTTTCTTAAATAAAACCAAAACCTACCTGTATTCTTCTGTTGAAGTATATACAGGAAAAGCTCATTGTTTTTTTTAACATTGTTTGTTTTTCAGTGAGAGGTTCATGGTGAGGTTAAACAAGAACGGAGGCCCCAGGAATCCGGAGAAGATCGATCGAATGTGTGCACTTTTCACAGTACGTGTCTGTTCCCTTTCTTCTCCCCTCACAGGAGTGGGATTGGAGGTTTCCTGAGGGGAAAGAAACTCAGTTCTTCCTCTCCAATATAATCAGTAGAACAGGAATGACTTTTAGGTTTTGTTATGGTTTTGATTAAATGTTAACATAGGAAGTGAATGTACTTCTAAATTATTTTTATGGCTAAGTGAATATTCTGAAGTACTTCCCTTTAAGTGCATTTGTTCCTGCATATAGTGTGACATTTTGAATATTTTCATTGGATGTGCTGTGCTCTTAGATAACAGAGCATAGGAAAAGGCTGTGATGGCCTGAACATAAGACAAGGCACTTTTTTCTGAATGAAAATCAGACAAGTGTTATCCCTTGTCCTGTCCCTACATGCCCTTGTCAGAAATCCCTTCTGTGCTGGTCTTAAGTTCTGTTTAAAATTCCTTCAGAATCAAGTGTCAGACCATGATTTTTTCTGCTGCTTGTCCTCAGAAAGGATATAAAAATCTAGAGATGCTGAAACTTAACAGCTCCTTGCAGAATAACTGTAAGGAATCTCAGATCCCAAGTGTGATAAACACCTTCCATCGTGACTCACCTTTAGTTAGTGCACATGCTGGAAGCTCTGTGACAGAAGTATTTTTACCTTCCATGAAAAAAAAGATGGCAGAGCTTTGGCTCTGGCAGTGACACCCTCTGAGGTCAGACAGGGCTGGACACTGAACCAGGCATGGTCCCCAGCACTGTTCCTTTCTCTCTCTTAAGAAGGCAGCAGAATTCCTCCTCTTAGGGTCAGAATATATCCAGCCAGGTGTAGGATTGGTCAGTTCTGTCTCCATCTGGATCTAGGAGATGCAGGTCAGTCCAAAAGTAGCACTGACCTGGATGCTGACATCAGTAGCAGTTCTGGTACCATCAGTGAAGTGCTGCCAGCTGATTAAACATCAGCAGAGGCGACAGCATCACCCCACAGATGGTAACTCCAACCCAGAGTCTGGCCCTGCTGAGAGAAGGTGGGCAGGGGTTAAGGTTCAGCAGTGGTGTCTGAGTCAGGTGAAAGGCAGGAGTGCAGCATTAGGAGCTGCCCTAAGGAATATTCCCAAAAGGCAGCACAGACTGCTTTGTATCAACTTTGGCACTTTCTGGCCTCTGAGGTTCATCATTGTGGAAAAGATTTTTGGGATCCAATTTCCCCATCCTCACCGATGCCACATGACCTGGGGTCATGGAACAACCGTCCTGTTTCTCTCTGTGTGGTGAAGAGTGTGAAACAGTTTTGCTCTGGTGATCTGCAAACCAGCCTCTACACCCTTTAAAAAATAATGTAAACTACAGCCAAGGCCATAACAGTTCCAGGAGAGACCTGCTGCATATTCCAGGGAGAGCCTCTGTAGTCCAGGAGCAGCCAGCCCTGGGATTGCAGACATGTGCCACTGCAGCCCCAATCCTGACCAGAGATACCTCCTGAGCTCCCTTTCTCATCACTATGCAAAAATACCAAAGCTGCTGCAGTCTCAGCTCTCCAAGGTGCTCAGACTCCATCACGGGCTGGTGGAGGTGCTTAGACTCTGTCACTCATCTGCTGGAATGTGTACTCTACGTAACAGGAATTAAAATTACTGTATACTCTACATAACAGGAATTATAATTGGAAAAATTATCTGTGCAAAAAATCTCACACTTCTAATACAGGATTTTTCATCAATGTGTTCAAAGAACTTTCCAAAGTGTGTAGTAAAAGAGCAACAAATAATTGCTTTTTTCAATAACCATTTTATCTGCAGTGGTTCTATGCTATCATAATTTCTTAATTATGAAATGCTTCTAAGATAAGGTAATTTTGTGATTTTCAGGTCTGTTCCCAAGCTTGTGTTCATCTTGACTTTAAATCTATTTATTTATTTCTTTGCCCTCCCTCACCACACCACAGTATCTTTCTAAAACTCTCATCTTTCCCCAAGGCAAGCAGCCCATATCTTAGATAATTCAAGGGATCCTTGTCTTTTCCTGCTATCTCTGTTACTTCTAAGGGTTCAGCTGTCTCCTTGTGTAAGATATCAAAATTACCCACGTTTTGGTTTTACATCTGCTGTCATATCATAGCAAAGGTGAGAAACTGCTTGCTCTGGACATCAAAGCTCACTCAAGCAAACTTCAGCCTCTGCACACCTTAGAAATGTTCCTGGGTCTGAATTTAAATGTAACTACACTGTATAAAGTTGTTATTTTTGTTAAACACCGTATTCTCTGTGGCCTGTGAGGTTGGCAGCTGAATTAAATGACTAATTAGTGGCAGACAGGTATCCTTGATTCCAGTGGTTTGGGGGTGGTTGTGATGGTGTTTGGGTTTTTTAACACACAAGCAGACCTTTGTAGAAACCAGCATTGTAAAGAACTAACCATTATTGTAGAGTAACTCTCTTCCATACCCAATACTGGGGGTAAAATTTAGGGGTGATTTTCTAAAAAGCCATTCAGTTAGAATTATAATGAAATTTTGTTGTGTATCAGTCAGTATCATTTAGGAAGCTCAGAAGGATGTGGGAAATACCCACCCTGTGGATGCAGTCCTAAGAATAACCAGTAAATGTAGTTTGTCCTCTCCTGGTCCTAGGACAAGTGCATGGATTCTCTGCAGAGGAATTCTCTGAAAACTTCCTGGCAGGGGTTGGGGCTTTTGATTGTTTGGTCAATGTCATTATACGAATTTTTTGCCTTGTAAAAAGCCTGTGTTGTACAAATTGAAATACAAGGCCATCTGGGCCCACATTTTTTGTCTTTTGCCTGTGACACAGTAAATTTTTTTGTGAAATTGGAGAAGTGACTAAAGTGTGAACCCATCAATATGTTCATGCCCTGCCGTTTTCTGATGTTTTGACAGCTGCCCTTTGAAAAAATAGTTCTTTAAATTGCTGTTAATTAAGAACTGGTAATCTGATGGTGTAATAAAATTCCCCCTGTCAAAGCACAGATATTTTCAGGAATCTATTGCTCTCTAGAGCACTAAGTATTACCTCCAAGGTTTTTTGATTTTTGAAATGCCTTGTCAGGCACTACTGAGATTAAAGCTATGTCAAATCAGTTTTAGTGTGGAACTTCATGTCTCCAAGACATGCAAGATAAAGGCTACCATATGTTACACTGGTATGTTGGGTGATGGAGAAAGCCTAGAAAGTGTGTTCCCTTCTTGGTGCAGCATCAGAATCAAGCCTGAGGAGGAAATGCTAAGGATGATTTATGTAGCTTAATTTTTTGGCTCTGGAGGGACATGATCTGCTGGTTAGCAGCGTCCCAAACAGTGGCTCTGCAGCTCCCTGCATATGCTGCCCTGGGAAATGCAGTGCTGCTTTTAGAGAGCAAGGAGGTACAGCCATGAATTTATTACTTGCCTGCTGTAATTTAGGAGTATAACACAATAGGGAGGGATTTGAAACTTCTCCTTCGGATAAATTCCCTTTATGCCTAGTTCTGAGTCACTGTGCCAGCTTTTTTTGCGCTGCATGGCACCGTAATCTGGAGTTGCACTGCCATTATAATCTCACTGGTTGAGATAAGGGTTCTCAAGTCACATGTGAAAGAAAGTCCCTGTGTGATTTAAGGTTCATGTTTTAGCTTTCAGCAAAATGCAGTTTTAAATTCTAAATTGGTTCAGATTAGGAATGACAGATCTTAGATGTCCACAGCTTAAATTTCCTCCCCGCTTTATGTAAAAATAGCATTATTTCCTTTTACAGTGGTTATAATACCATGTAGTTGAGGAGCTTTTTAAAGAAAACCACGAGATTTTACCTGAATCAGAGATTGTTCCAGTTAATTTTTGTGTAAAGTAGTACCTGACAGTGAGATGACAGCACTTAGTAGAGAAAGAGGCAGCAGCTGTTGCTGTAGAGCACGAGGATCCTTTTGCATCAGTCTAAAACACGGATGAATATTCTCCCAGTACATAGTGTCTGTTTAAAATCTTGTCTGGGAGGTGAGTGGCATAGGCAAATCTGGTTTTTAGGAAGAAATGTTTCTTAGACCTTTCCTGTAACTAAAAAAATAAAAATGCAGGAGGAATGTCTCAAAGTTGATGTTTGTTTATGAAGTTATCAGTGAAATCTACAATATGCCAAGGAAATTGCAATGAAGGTGGCTTCTGACACATGAATGCAAAATGCTGCCATAATGACTTATTGAAAAGTGTCCTATGTGTATTTTCTTATTTTTTTTAATTTTTAAATTATTATTATTTTCTTAATTTATTTATTAACTTTATTTTTGAAGTTGCATCGGAGTCAATAACACTTACTTGTCTTCATTAACTTCAGCTTCCCTTTTGCTCTTCTGTAGGTTGTCCTTTTCCTGTTGTTTGGTTTTTCTTGAAGCTCATTTTTAAAAGGCTTGACCTGCTTTTCTGTAACATGGGATTTCAGAGTTTTCATCCACGTTTATAGCTGCAGGCACTTATGTTGGAATGTCTCTATTTTTTCCAATCTTCCAGGATCTCAGCAGCAAGGACATGAAGAGGGATTTGTACATAGTTGCCCATGTAATCCGAATAGGTACAGTATGATTTAGTGCTTGAAATATACGTAATAAACAGTGCTCTTTGAGTATTTTTAAATGTATGTTTTAATTAGCTGACTTTAAAATGATTTATACATTTAGAAAACTCAGTCATAAACTGATTGACATTCAGACCATATGGAGCTAAGTGTTAGAAAGTTACAGATGACTGTTTAACAGAGATTTTGTTTTTCTGAGTCTGAAACAGAATTTTTGATTAAACACCACATTTAGGGGAGAGGGACAAACTAAAAAGGCTTCTTGTTTAATGTTTAAAAACTTCAAATGAGGTCTTTTTACTGGTGATTATAGCTGGGTTACAGGGCAGCATGTCTGACCATCCACACTGAGTAAATCAGAGGCTGTTAGACAAGTATATATCAAGATCTGGTTGCTGCTGTAGGAGTCTGTGGTGCAGGCACATATTTTACCTGTTTTAATTTTAAATATTATGCCCAAAATGTTAACAATGTGCAGTAGGAGTAGCAGAGACAGTTTCCTCAGCTGTATTATTGTAAACAAGTGAGTAGTACAGTGCCATTCATGTGTTCCAGGTTTTCAGGTGGCTGAAGAATGGCCGGGCAGTATTTGCGAGGAAAGGGTTTTTAAGCTGTTGCCAGCTCAGTCACTGCTAACACCCATTACCAGCCACAGACACCTTTTCTGAAGTACAGCAGCTCTAAACAGAGCTTTGTGTGTTGTCCTGGGAATGGCAATGTGCCTTCAGAGCCACAGCTGTGTCAGAGAGGTCGGGTTTTCATTATCTGACTTCACCGTGTCATAAGAGCCTACACGTCAGAATTGCTCTGTTATCACTTGAGGTGATAAATGAAGCTTGTGGAAAGATGCTGTATTAACCTTGATGTAAGAAGTGTTGGACAAATTATTATATGTAATGTTACAAGTTCACTTAGATTATCACAGTGATTTTTCTGGCCTTGGCATTTTTTGCTCTATTTAAAAACTGCCTCAGTAATAGGAAGTTAATCACTGAGCAGATTTGTACCTCAGAATTCTCCTTCCTGTGCTCCAAGAAGCATCCATCCAATAACCAATATATGATATTATATATATTATATACAATATATAATACATTCCCTTAAAGCAGTTGAATAAAATGAAAATTTGTACAAGCAGGGCACTCTAAGGAAGGAGCACAGTGAACCTCTGTGTGGGTCAGACTGCTGAGTACAAGCCAGATTCTTGGCTCATTCCAGAGATGATTTGTAGTCAGCCCAGCTGGATGCAAATATGTGTCATGGAGCTGCAAATCAAAGCTGGCCAGACATGATGCTGCTCACTTCGCCCTTGACTGTTTTTGGCTAAGTGAGGTGTAGATTCAGATGGACCTCTGGGTTTGAAAAGTTTAAGAGTGAAAAGCTGTGGTGGGTTGAGCCCAGGTGAACACCAGAGGCCCTCCAAGCTGCTCTGTCACTCCTGTCCTCAGCAGGATGGGGCTGGGGGGAGAAATAAGATGGAAGGAAATTCATGGGTGAAGATAAAGGCAGTCTGATCAAGCAAAGGCCATGTGCAGAAGCAAAGGAAAGCAAAAGATTCATTCTCTCTACTTTCAGTCAGCCATCAATGTCCAGCCACTTCCCAGAAAGCCAGGCTGTATAGAGCCAAACCTCATAGTGACAAATGTCCCCCTCTCCTCCTTCCCCTTGTGTTGCTGAGCAGATGCCATGTGCTGCGGGACATCCCTCTGGCCAGTGTGGATCAGCTCTCCTGGCTGTGTCCCCTCCCAGCCCTGCCCCCCCAGGCTCCTGGAGAGGGGGATGTTGCAGAGGTAGTCCTGGTGCTGTGCCAGCCCTGCTCACATCCCTGGGCTGTTCTCAGCATCTCCCTGCACAGCCCAGCACATGGGGCTGGGGGAAAACCAGCTGCAGCTCCTCAAGAGCCAGGGCAGGAGTCTCAGCCTGCAGCCAGGAGCTGAAAGTGGCCTGGGTGTGTGTTGTCAGAGGGGTGATGAACACAGCAGGCAGGATGTGGCTGCCCATCCATCCCTGATGTTTGAAATTTCCTTCTCTTTAGGTCGCATGTTGCTCAATGACTCCAAGAAAGGGCCCCCCCATTTACACTATCGCCGCCCCTACGGCTGTGCAGTGCTCAGCATCATGGACGTGCTCCAGTCCATCTCGGAAATCAAGGAAGAGAAGGACTTTGTTCTCAAAGTTTACACGTGAGTAACTCCTAGAAGGAAGTTTTTTGCTTCTTTATTATTCCAGCAGCTCATAGAAACTAATGAATATTATCCACAGATGTTTCAGGTGTGTGAAATGCTTCAGAGGTTATTGAATATTGCCCAAATCTGTGTGACTTGCAAAGCTGCTCTTTTATTAGTGTGAATTATTTAAAATCTGCTGAGCTCAAACCCAGAGGAATGTACTGTATTTCATCTGATGAAGGGAATAATAACTCATGCCTCATCCGCTCTTTCTTACCACTCTGGTAACCAACAAAAGAAGTAGAGAACAACTAAGTTCTCTTCAACAGTGTGTGACTAAAATTCTCAAAACAAATCAACGTTTTTTGAGCAGGAGTCTGTCTTCAGTTATTTGTGATTTTGAACTTCAAACTAACAAATTCTTATTATGAAATGTGGTCTCACAGTTGTAATAAAGAGGCCACAGACAAACTGTCTGGAGACTGCAGGGAATATTTAAATCCCTTGTCAGTGAGGATAAATACTGGCAAGATCTGTTTTGCAGATGGACTGAGACACAGCTGACACTGCTTTGTGGTCTGTGGCCACTACTGAGAGTAATAAGATAATTTGGTGGGTTACAGAACTTTGTTATTTTTTGAGAAGTGCATTCAGCAGCAGAAAATGTGACCTTCAAGGGAAGCTAT
Source organism: Aphelocoma coerulescens (assembly GCF_041296385.1). Classification (NCBI taxonomy): domain Eukaryota; kingdom Metazoa; phylum Chordata; class Aves; order Passeriformes; family Corvidae; genus Aphelocoma; species Aphelocoma coerulescens. The sequence continues at coordinate 4,600,861 of NC_091026.1, read as the reverse complement.
GTGAAAAAATGTCTTTTACTGTTCACTGAAGATTCTTGGATGTCTCTTCATACATTAGAAATCTCTTAAGCCCAAACAAAAGTCTCTCAGAGTCAGCTCTTTCATTCTTCCTTTGCCAAAAGTTATGAAAATTGTAACAAAAATGTCAAATTATAGGGAAGAAAATGGTCATCTTTCTTCTTTCTGTCAGTAGAATCTGGCTAATCTTGGCCTTTTGTCACATTCAGTTTCAGCTTATCTCAGACCAGTGGGATTTAGTTATATAGTTCTATTGGCTTTGTAGATATGGTGTTAATGTATTGCAACTGCAACATTTTGAATGTTTACAGGAATGGAACATTCTGATTATCATATTCCTGTTTTGTTGCCCATTTAATGCCTCTTTAGCTTCTGAAAAATAGAACAGAAAAAACTTGTTGAAACACTGGACTTTGTCAGTGACAAGTGGAGTCACACAGCCTGTTAGAGCAACCCAAAGCCTTGCTACAAAGCTGAAATAAAAATCACAGGATACAGAGCTTCCCTTTATTCCTGCTAATTTGCAGTGTTTTGTTTACATGGATTCCCTTCATAGCACCCAGGTTTTGTCCAAATTCCTCAGCAGATTTGCACCAGTCATTCCTCACGTGGGCAGGGAGAGCCCCTGGCTGAATTCAGCTCTGTAATCAGATGCTTGTAATTCTTTATCACTATTATCACTCTCTTGGGCTGTTATAAAGCTTGTACATCATTCTTTCATGTTGCTGCTGTTTGGAGTGTTCTGTGTAAACCTGCAGCAGAAATATTCAGGAGGGAACATGGATATATCTGAAGGGCACCAGCTTATTCCCTTTGCAGCTTTGATAGCTGTTGGTCTTTCATGACAGTTTTCACAGGTTTCTCTCTTGGATCTTCTCTTTGCACATTCCTTTAGCTAACCTGCCTTTTCTTGTTCCTAGGCTACAATTGAAATGACAGGGTTTTGTCCTTTGTAAGTTTAAAATTGAATATGAGTGCTTAAACAGCCCTGAACTGATTTTCTTACCTGCTGCTCTCATTTGGATTACTGTTAAAATGGTGATCTCCAAAACATCATAAAGATGAAATAAGGAGAGAGGTGTATTTGTATTTTTCAAGGAGCAGTAAAAAACATTCCTTTTATACACTCTGTGGCTAAAGCTTACAGCTGCCACAAATGAGGCAGCCAGAAAAGCCTTTTCACAGGGAGAAGCTGAAAAAAATTTGAGAGACTGAAAACCTAACAAAAGCTGAAACAAATACATGGTCTGTCAAGGGAGACTTCTGCTGAATCCACAAGAGAATGCTTATGGGAGGGGAGAAAAAAAATCAATTTACTTCACCAGTCTTCTTCAGCTTGCCTTATTATTGTTAGAGATTTATGTCTGAAAAAAAATTTTTTCTCACAATTGAGATTTTCCTCTTTGTTAATCCCACAGTCATGTTAAAATCTCCCTAAGAGGATATAGTACCATAGCTGTAGTTATAAGCTCATTATGTAAAAGCATAAAGGTTTGCTTTTATAATTCTTCTTAATATATATGTAAAATAATTTAAAAGTGAGATGGAAATTAAATTCTCAGTCCCTTTTTTCTGAAATTACTTGATTTAATATTTTGTATTAATTTTATCTTTAGTGAAATTTTTTGCTCATTAAATATGTTATTCTTTGTGTCCATCTTACCATTCTCCTGAAAACTTCATGCATTTCTCTTTCATACTCACTTTTTTCTGTTTCTTTTTTTTTTTGTACTGTTTTCTTTCAATCCTTTTTTTCCTCTTTCTCCAGCCCTAGATCTTAAAATTCTTATCTGTTAATGCCTGAATGCCTTTCCCTTTTGCTATTCCATTGTTGCTATTTGCCCAGCTGGACAAGAGCTCACATCCCATTGCTGTCCCCAGCTGCTGACTCCGGGTGCTGCTGTGGGGTGGAAAACATTCCAAATGTGCATTTGCTGCACAACCAGCCAGCCTCAAAGGTGATGGATGGCTCAGGAGAAAATTGTTATTTAAAGGAGAAATAGATTCCTTTATATACTTGGTATTTGGACAAGTAAAATGTGAGCACAATAAGACACATTCCAAGCAAATGTTTCCAGGCCAGCCTGTGAAAGTTGGGAGAAGATCCTCCTTCCTGGTGCTCAGGAAATGCAAAGTGCAGCTTCCACTGGCACTTGGTACAAAACTGGCTTTAAGCTGCCTTTACAGCTGATTTTGGGATAACTTTCTTCCAGGTTAATTGGCAGGCATAAGTTGTTGGAGGCTGAAATCTATTTTAACTTGCACTCCAGAGGCTTGTACAGCAACTAAAAATCACCACAGCTTAGACATTTGTTTGTGTCTGTGAGGATGGAGGATGGTATAGAATCTCTGCTATAGGTTCTCTCTCTACTTTTCGGAGAATCTTATTTGGAGTAGGATAAATGACTTTTAATGTGTTGACAATGTGAAGATAATTTTTATTTTTTCTTGACGAGTAAGCTAAACCAGCACAGAACACCACAGTTACTGGCAGGGGGTTTGTACTGTCCATTAGTGCCTTAGCTCTGTTGTGTTTTGGTTTTGAGGGATTGTTTTGGGGAGCACAAATACAGTCAATTTACCATCCTGGGAAGTTCTGCAAGGTCATTTGTGTGCTGATCTGCCTTGTGGGACTGTGTGGGTAACTGGTGTCTCCTCCCAGAAGGGATACAGTACTTACAGGAGGTGGGCAGTAGAGCACGTGAGATGTTTAAGGACACAGACGTTTCCTATTTCATTTGGTCCAAGTTGTCTCTGTTCCTTTTGCTGTTCTAAGAACATTTGGGGGTGTCAGTAATTGTGCCATCGCAGGCTTTGGGGGTTACCTCATTAATCTTGGCAGCACATGGTTTTGCAATACTGAAGCTGCAGGAAATTACCAGCTACTACTTGTAGAGAGCCTGAATTCCTTCTGCCATGCTGTTCTTCAGTTACATAAGGCAGCAAACCAAAACATTCCCACTGTCTTCACAGGAGCTGGTGTGTGTCTAACCCTGGTTGTGCTGGCATGTTGTGCTCTTGGGGGGAAGCAAAAAAGGGAAAAAATGGTAATATCCTTGGAGAAGTTTTACAAAGTGACTTATTTCTCAAAACTCCCAGGAGCTGAAAGCTTAGAGTATCAGCTTTTTTTTTTAACCTTTAAGAGTCAATAGGACAGAGGTTTAATTAAATTGTTTAATTCAATTGCTTTTCAGGAGAAATGAGATTCACAATTGCTGCTGAGTTAAAAATTGCTGACTTCATGGGGAATCATTGAATCTTGCCGTTGTGATTTAAATAAAGCACAGTTGAATTTAAAATGCAGTTAGACTTGATCAACACACTGCTTTTCCTTTCTTTTTTAACCAATAGCACTGTTTGTAGTAAAGGTGCTGGTTTTTTCACATGAGAGAAGATTATATGGCTCATCTTTCATGTAAAAGCTTGATAAAGAGGGTCACTTCAGCTGTTTGCCTTTCTCTCCCCAGTCTGAGGTCTCTCCCATCCTATGGGACAGTAGCCTGTGGACTCAGAACGTGGGGCTGGTTTCCTTGGTTCCTGTCTCAGTGGCACTGCAATTCCTGCATATTGTGCTTTGGATCCTGAACAGAAATGTAGCACTCATTTTCTACATGCACAGAATTCAGACAGAGTGTCCAGAGCTTTCTTCATTCTATCATAATCTGAAAAGTGGAACGATGGCTTTGGTGACAGAAGAGTCACCACCAGCTCCAAAGTGTCCATTGAAAGGACATAACTATTAGGAAATATTTTGTTGCCTTCTACTTTTAAAAATAAGTTACGTGGGATTTCTGTCATTCATCCAAACCCTGCACAAGCTTTCATATTATCTCTACAGCAAAGTTGACTCTCGTGTTCCAAGACAAGAAAGCATTTAACTTAAATTAGTGTTCTTTTGTTTTAGGTGTAACAATGAAAACGAATGGTGCCAGATCCATGAAAATATCATCCGCAAGTCCAGCACCAAATACACAGCCCCCAGCTCCAACTATGGTAAATATTTCCTTGTGCTTGTTTGTCAGAACAACAGCTGAACATCTCCTTTAGGAAACTGCTGATTATTTGTAGCAGAGAAATTCACTGAGATGTGAGGTTTTCCTTTCGTAGCTAATGACAGATAAATAGGGAAAGTAAATCCTGTCTTATCTGTTTACCTCATGTAATGATGTCTGTAGTTGCTAATTCAGAGATATCACTGCTCTCCTACTCCAAATGAGGCAGCTGATAGGATACAGTTCAGCTTCATTACAGCCAGTTCTGCATTCATTACCAAGTGTCTGAATCATGGTGATGTCCAAATACTGAATTTGTCTTAATTTCACTTGTTTGCATATTGAGATGCTGCAGTGGAATATGCAGTGCACACTCCCATAGAAGAGATTAAGCACAACAATAAGAAAATAAAACATTTTGCAGGTTTGGAATTTTACTGTGTGTAAAGCTGGTTTCATTCCATGCTGCTCCTCCTGTTAAAGTTATTCACTAGTCATCATTAAAAGATCTTCCTAAATTGTTTACAACTTTGAAAACGTGGGCAACATGTCTGAACTTCCAAATCTGCTCCAGTCCTTTGACCCTGGAATTTTTTAAATTTATTTTCATTCGTTTGTTTTTAATAGCAGACAAGGATATAAAATGAACAAGTTTTCCTGTAAGTGACAAAAATAGTCAAGACTCATTCCTAATGAACATGTGTCTCTTGTGTGCTTTGAAACCTTCTGGACACACAGACACCCTTGTACATGGTATTCAAAGGGTTTGAATTTTTTCCATGGTTTCAAAGCCTCTGTTTTCCCTGCAGTGCTCTCCTGCCTACTCAGCTGGGCAGTTGCAAGTCCATGTTTTGGCAGCTTTTGAGTACATACATGCTGACTGTCCAGCTGGCTGGTTTGCCTCCCTTTTTCTTCATTTTAAGGCTTTTTGCTCAATTTTTTCATCCCAACTGCCAGTATTCATTAAATTTATACAATCCTCATGTAATCTGGATATCCACTTATTTGCCAGATTTGGCTGAAGCCAAACAACAGGCTTGAAAATTATTTCAAGGGGAGAAGGCAGGAAGTAGGTGGGAGGTACATGATACTCCTGGTTTCGTTCCCCTGGTAACTAATGGTGACTAAATATTGGTCACAAAGCCCAGATATTGAGCTTAGGAAAGAGTAGGGCTTTGGATGGCTCGTGCAAAAATGTTCATCCAAGGCAGGGTTTGGTTTGGTGTGTGCTGTTCTGGGCAGTGAACAGAGAGGACACAAAGAACTCTTGACCAAGTGACACTGAAGGGGATAAAGAATGTAGAAAATTACTCTGTGCAGGTAATTCCCATGGGTACTTGGAGCTGGAAGTCTGTGCTCCACAGGTGAGACTGGGCTTGAATGCCTGAGCTCAATGCTGCCATTTTTTGGTTTGGTAATGCTGGACTTTGTAATTTTACCAATACACTCCCCTATGTTGTAAATTAAAAGCAACTAGAGAAAACAGCTGGACTGAGATTAAGTGTGTAATTATTCCTAGTCCAGCTGTTCAGATGATACACCGAACAACAGAGGTGGTTGCTGAAGTCAGTTTGGCCAGTTGGCACTCCTGAAACATCTTGAGGAACTGCTGGGAATTTCATTAAAATCAACATCCTTCTATGAAGCAGTTAAAGAAATGAGTGGAACAGATACACTTTGAGATTTAAGTTTTTCCATGGTATTAAGCAGGATTAAAGGCACTTGAGAGATGTTCCAGAGCTTTCTGTGGTTGATGGTCCCTCAGACAGAGGTGGCATTGCTCCTACATGTAACCTGCTGCATGTGAGGAATAGAAGTAATGGAAGTACTTTCTGTAGCCTGGGACATGTCTGCAAAATTAAATATTCTGATTGTTAAGATTTGTATTTTAATATAATTTTGTGCTCTTAACTGATCCCTTATAACAGTTTTGTTTCTTCCATTTTAATTTTCAAGTACTCCAAGGGAGAAAAGAGCTGTGTTTATATATTGTATTAAATTAACTGTGGAGCAATACATTAGTTTACCTGCACACTTTGTACACACGGAATCTGATTCTTAGGGCAGAGACAATGAACCTCTTTGGTTTTTTTCCAGGACTTATAATATCTCTTCAGCTTCTTCGTGGTGACATGGAGCAGATCCGAAGGGAGAACCCCATGATCTTTAACAGAGGCGTTTCTGTCACCAGGAAGTTGGGATTTCCTGATGTTATAATGCCAGGTAAACACAGCATCTCCAAGCTGAAAATACTGGTCATTCTGTCTTGTACTCTACTGTTCAAGTGCAGCTGGGATGGGGACTTTATCTGAGTGAGACTCATAACAGGGTTGTCTTATTTATCAGTGAATGCCAGATTTGGGTAGGCAAATGCTAAAACATGGTCAGCAACAGACATTATAGTGATAGAAGGTGTTAAAATCACATGGATAGAAGGGGATCTGGAAAGATTGTTCTGATAGTCTCCACAACCCCTGCCAGTTAATATCCCTCTTGTACACTCAGCATAGAGATTTTTAAATGCATGAAATTTCTTCTTCCCAGCAATCCAAATCCTGGAAGAAAAGAGCTTCTACTTTGCAAGCTTGATGTTTCTGAGGGCAGGTGATCCTTTTGTAATGAGAAGTAGAGAAGGTGCAGATCTGGTTGGATTTTCCCTCTGGCCTCATGGAGCAGCTGGTCTGTGCAATGTCTTGGCTGCAGCACTGCCGTGCTTCCTCTGCTCCTCACCTCTGGAGCAGCAGCTGGAGATGCTTCTTGGCTTGGCAGATCCAGCACAGCCAAGAATTCTTTTAGAGAAGAACACAGAATGTGGCCAGTCATGCAACCCCATAAAACCTGGTGTTACACTGGCTTGACTTCTGCAGTGTGCTGAGAAATGGGTTTGCTAATTAGTAGCATTTGAACTATTACTTCATTGCTATGATAAGCAAGCCCAAGGATGACTTTACAGACATGGGAAATTTGGTGAAAGCATCATGGGAAAAGCATCAGATTTTGTTACTCCAAAGGCTGCAGTGAGACATCAGTACCAGAAGTTGTTGCAGCCTTGTTATGGAAGCTCTTCAGAAATGACAATAAAATAGGGAGTAGGTGGGAAGCATTTCTAGAAACTAAAGTCAAAGGATTTTGAACAACATGTGTTTATTTACTAATGAGCTTGAAAATGGTGGTAACAGAGCAGCAGAGGATGTGGGCTATAAAGCCAATTACAAATGTTGGTTCTTAGTGACCTTATAGCAGTTCCAGGCATAACCCAAAGCACTCAAATAGGGAAAAGATGAATTATTGCAGATTGATGTACAAACACAGCAGCTGCAAGGTGATCTGCTGTAATTGAGATCACAGCTGGATGTGTCACATTTACACACCTGTGTAAGGGAATTAATTCTCCTGCAAGAACTGCTTGATCCTCCATTTCTGTGGATAGAGCTGTGCCTCAGGTGCTTCAGGCCACTGAAGCTGAAGGAACAGCTTCATGTCCTCAGTGTTCCCCTGAAGAACTTTTTTTGTTTTCCAGGCCCTGGCCCTCTCTGCAAAGTGCACAGTGTGTTCCTGAATTTGCTGCTCGGGCAAGGCTTTGGGCTAGGGCTGTAGCAAACAGAGCAGCAGTGTTCATACAAAACAGACTCCTCCCCTAAGCTTTTAAAATTCTCTGTTTGTTACACCTAATTCAAATTTCCAGATTTTCTTTGTGAGAACCACAGCTCTTGGAGAAAACACTGGGGTTTTAAGATGATAGTCTGTTTGGAATTGGACTCATTTACATATATACACGCACACACACATATATATATATATCTGCTCAAAATGCTGATTGATAGAAACAAATGTGTGAAAATATCACCATTCTGCTATTAAATGCTTCCTGCCTCTCTAGAGGATCTGAGCACAGAACTTCGCCTTGATTCCAGGTGTGCTACAAGAGGTTTTCATATAGAGAGTTTAGATGCAAAGCTTTAGGCATTATGAGAATAATGCTTCTATTGTGAGGAAAGGCAGTTTGTACCTATCTGTAAACACCAGGTAAGAAAAGAAAAGAAGTTGAGGAAGTGTGAAGGAACTTCCATTGTAATTATAAATGAGGACATTGCCAGAGTGGAGAGGAGCTGTGAAGAGAGGGATAGTCATGAATGGGGCTCTAAACAAAGGCTTTCACTATCTTGGGTATTCTCCAGAATAATGAAATCTCTGGAAGATGAGGAGATTGAAATGTAGTGGAACTCCACTGGTGCAGCAAACAGTGTTCACTCTAATTACTAATCAGGTTTTTTTGGAAATCCGAGTATGTTTGACATACTCAAGTGATAGCAGCTATTTGCCTGTTGTTGTGTACAACAACAGATCCAACTGGGGTTGGAGTTTGCCTGACATCCAGGATAAAACATGAGGGTTGTGTGACCTTTCAGGTGGATTAGCCCAGCTACATGGACAAGGAATATCTGTCAATTGACTTGGTGCTTATGTTGCTACAGCCAGGATCAAACATTCTTCCTTAGCTTTATGAGTATTGTCTAAAGTTGAAAAATAATTCACTGGGGACACACATGACAAAAAAAAGAAACAAAAAACCCCCAACCAAAGACTGAAGCCTGTCATGCACATTAGCAGTTCTCAACCATGTCTGCTGCTTTAATAGTCTTTGTCAAACTACCTCTCCCTTGCTTTGCTTCAGAACTGTTTGTCATTAAACACAGGGTTTCTTCTTCCAGAAAACAGCATAGAAAGTTCAGGACTTGTATTTTGCAAGTGGATACAGATTTTTCAAGGCAGTGTGGTTTAAAAATGGTTTTTATGAATAAATTAATAAAGGCTACATCAGCTGGTACTGTTAAAATAAGCAGTGATCATTCTGCTGAACCAAGAAATCTGTTTTTTGAAAAGTAAATAGTTCCAGCATTTCAAATTAATTTTTTTTTGTCATAGGTTTGAATGTTTTCTTTTTTTTTTTTTAACAGGAAATCCTTTCACATGTGTGCATCTTAACTATTAAAATTCTGTAGCTGTGTCTCATTACAGTTTTCCTACCCCATTTTGTTTTCTAAACTGTAGCATTAGCTCCCTGTATCAAGCCCTCTTCCTCTGTCCCTCAGATATGAGCAACAGCAGTGGTGGCTGGTCATCATTAAGAAACAAAGTGAAACTGGTCTTCAGGGGCTTGTACCTTGCATGGTTATGCAGAACAAACTTAATATTCTACAAAACAATGCTTCCTGCCTTTTGTAAAGATAAAATGTTCTTTGTTTCCTACTCTGTTGTGATCCTGACAAGAGCATCATAAAGACTTCAGTTATCTTTTTTGGCAAAATCAGAAGGGATTCAGTCAAACCAGCCTCCTAAAGAAGTTATGGTGGAGTTTTGTTCATTTGTGGTTTGCTGGTTTGTTTTTTTTTCTTTTATTCCTTTTCTAAATTGCTCCTGAGTTTAAGGCTGTGCATCTGATCCTGCCAATTTTACCTTTCCCAGAGCTGGGAGCAGTGAGGCCTGTGCTGCTCCTTGGGGATTGCAGCTGGGCTTTGTGCAGGACTTGCTGGGCAGAAATCTGTTGCACAGGCTTGGCGTTTGTCAGTCCCCCAAGGACATCCCTCCCCTTCCCCATGTGCTGATAAGTATTCTGTCTTTTCCTTTGATCCTCTGATGAAAAGTGCATGCTTCATCTCCGACTTGTGAGTGATGTTTCTTTCTCTTTTTTCTCTCTCCTTGTCTTAATTTCCTGGCTTCTCTCCTGTTCCTTTCCCTTTATTCTCTCCCCTTTGTTTCTGATGCAGAGATGAAGATTGTTGGGTGTAAGTTTCTGCTTTTCTGTGTAATGTCTGCTTTTTGCTTGCTTTTTTCCCATTTTCATATCTTCCATGGAATGTTGGGATTGGTAAAGACAGTGAATCATAACATCACAGGGAAACTTTGGTAACAGGGAGGTGGAGACTTTGTTTATCTTCATACCACAGGGTTTCAGGCAAATTTAGTAACTGTGACAGGTGAATCAGTGACAAACAGGAGAGAAACATCTCGGCATCTGTTCAGTCAGTGAGCACAAAGTCATGGCAAAAATATGTTAAGGAAAGGACGTGGTAAAATTCATCAGCCATTCTCAGAATGTTCATGGCAAGAGTGTTAACAAGACCAAAAGACATAATTATGTCATAATTATCACCGAAAAGTGTCTACAGGGAGAATAAAAGTATTATTGTCATAAATAAACTTGTGGAAATGGAAAGTTAGAGGAGACAAAAAGCATTAAAAAACAACTTCCTACTACCGAAAGGCAACTATTCCAGGGAAATCGCTGCATTTAAAAAGGGCATTGTATAAATTCTTTTCTATACATAGAAGCCAAACAATGGGTAGCAAATAACATAATAAGTATTGCTTGTCCCTTTTCTTTGAAACAATTGTGTTCTCCTCAGTGAAAGCTGGAGAAGCACACGGAGTTAAACTTGCATAATGTTCTCTTTAGAGAAAAAAAAAGCTAATTTAATTTGCCATACAGGCAGCAGATAAAAGCTTTGTTTCCCCTTGCTGCTGTAATATTGCTCACAATTATGTTAATAGTTGCTCACTGTAACTATTTCAAGAATTAGGCCTTAAAAAAAGCCTGCTGCCTGGCTGGTGAGGGGACAGAGAAATGAGCTGCTGAAATAGGTGGAATGTGATCCCCAGAGTGGGGGACAGTGCCAGGAATGCAGTGGGAATATAGAGGGGCTTCACAGGGCTGTCAGAGGGGATGTCACTGTTAAAGCCAGGAACAATCCCACAGTGGGAGGATTAGATTGGGAACAAGTCCCGAGAGGCAGCCAGGAAGCAGGACAGGGGTGCTGGAGACCCTTCCCCCTGAGCCAAGGCCAGTTTGTTCATGTCCCTTTGGTTTGGAAGGGCAATGTGATGAGCACAAAGCTGCTTCTGTCAGCCTCAGCTGTGCTGAAGTCCCTGCCCTTCCCAGGGAGCTGTGTGTTTGCACTGGGAGGCAGCTGCAGCTCCAGGTGAGGGTGGAGTTTTGCTGTTTGAGATCAGGGTCTCATCACTGGCCCCCTCCAAAGCAGCAGCTTCCAGGGAAGAGCCATCCAGAGAGGGAATGTCTGGGATAATGTGAGTCTCAGCCAGGAAGCAGAGCAGTTCCCCTGCAAAGAGCTTGGACGAGTACAGCCAGAACATGTGATAACACTGCACATGAATAGAAATCCTCTACATTTTATACTTTGCTTCAAAGCTTTTCTGTGCTGGCCCAAGTCCTCAGTTTGAGCTGCTGTAACTTGGCTCAGGTCAGGGGGTGATGCTGATTGGCTCTGGTTGTTCATTGATAGATGGGACATAAATGCACGGGTTTGGGTTTTCTTCAGAAGCCATTGTGAAGATGCTCTGATTATCTTTCTTGCCCATTCACTCTTCTGTGAAATGCCACTATTTTTGAAGAGATGCCAAACCCAGGGGTGTTAGAGAGTCCAGCAGACAGTGCATCACAGTGTGGGGCCCTAAGTGAATAGGACCAGCTCAGCAATTTGTTAAGTATAGACATTAATATTTAGATTTTTTTTTCCCTTGGCTGCCTAAATTGTAAAAGACTAAACTTTCAGCTTAAAAAATCCAATATTCTCTGAATAAAGAGCTATTTTACTAAGTTAGTTGAAACTGCACCTACACGTGCAGACTGCTGGGAGCTGCCACTTTTCCCCAGCTTACAACAGGGATATATTACATGTCCACAGTCCCAAAACATTGACAGCTCAGGAAAAAAAAGTTGTTAGAATTGAGTTATCAGAAATTTGTGTCTTTCTCCTGTAGAAACTTCTGTGAATTATGTCCCCTTTTTTGATATAGTATTCTCCTGCACAAAACAGGGACTGTTCCTGTCCTCAGAGTCCAAAATCTTTAGGATCCCTGAATAAAAAGTGTTCGATTGCATGCAGAGAGTTCCTGTAAATTGTTACTACTTTGCAGTACAAGTAACTGGTCAGTCTTCCAGTGGAAATTCTACACACCCTGTCAGGATAAACTCCCATTTCTTCTGCTGCAGATCAGACAAGGAGTGGCTGTTGGGCTGCTTCAGGTTGTTAAGTCTTGAAAATATAAATAACTATTTGGAAGTCTTCCAGTACATTCCTTTATACTGCAAATGCAAAATCAATATTTGGCTCATGTAGCCTTCACCACCACTCCTTTTTGCCCCCATTACTATTAAAATAGTTTCAGGTGGTATGAGAAAGGATTTCCTTTCGATACAAGTGAACCTCCCCAAGCTATACTTGATTTATAATTTAAACAACTGTACATTGGACATTAGGCTTTGTAAATAGGTTAGAACTGACAAACAAAACAAAACCCAATAAAGATGAAGGGAGTTGATAAAGGAAGAGCCCCGTAACACATCAGAAAATGATTTTTTTTTATATTATTGTGGAAAATACTGTCTTTCAAGGCATTTGATACGGAATTAATGTCAGTAACCATGTATATAAAACGTGCATGGATAATGCTACAAAGAAGTTTACTTTTGTTTTTAACTGGAAAACAATTGTAGAGAGATGGGCTTTGAAAAAAATACCATTCTGTAAACTCTCATGGAGTTTTCAGCTCATCCCTGACAGCCATCCAGCACAGAGACCTCAGCTTAAAATGACATCAGCAGGCTTTGCTCTGTAAGGACCCATGGCCCACTGGCCTTGTAGCACTTTTTATTCCTGTTCTGATGGGAGGCCACGGCTCACCCAGTTTTGTGCTCTGTGCTGCTGTTTGGGAAGGCCTGAGGCCTCTGTGGTCCAAGCTGAGGTACCAGCCTGGTTTTGCCCCAAAATGCAGGATTTGCTGTCACAAGCACAGGGCTGTTTGTGCAGTCATTTGCATGAACGGTCTGATGTCTTAAAAAAGTTCATTTTTTATCTCTTTTTCTCTTTCTGATGGAATCAATATGGGCAAAGCCTTGTGTGCCCAGATTCCTGCCTTGGCACGTCACTGTCAGTGCAGGCTGGAGCTGACCAGGCCCCTCCTGGTCCTGCTGATGCCCCTGTGCTGGAGCCACTGCCAGCTGCCCCTGCCTGGGGCTGAGTGTTCTCTCTGGCCCTGCACACTCAGAGCAGAGACTGCAATAAACTGCTCTGTGCTCAAGCATTTGCACTGGGTTCTCTGCAACCCACTGGGGTATCAGAGCTCAAATCCCTCAAAACCACAAGCAAATGGAGAAAAAAAAAAAAAAGGCTTGTGAGGCCTCAGGTCAAGTGAGATGTTGGGAAAAGGAGATTGCTCATTTTAGGAAGGTGATTGTCACCAAAATAATCACCATACCTGATGGTTAGATGCTTTTTGTCTTTGTTAGATTTACTTCCTATTTTTACTGTATGTAGTGACTTTTTCTATTTTTTTAAGATCCCATAGACTATTTTTACAAGAGAAGATGCACTGTTATACTTCACTGTAATACTTTTTCCCATCTTTTCCCTTAATTTTTATGCAAATTCACTGGTTTTAAGATCCTTCTACGCCCCACCCCAAAGGCATTTTTTTTTAATTAGTGGAGTAATATCCCTCCTGTTAAGCTTAATAGAAGATAAGATGTTATATATAACCAAATGCTGCCTTTAATTTAGGCTGGAAAATGATTTGCTATCTGACATTAGACTTTGTGTAGCCAGGCTGCCTTCCAGAAAAGAGGTCATAAGCAGGGAGCTCCAAAATGCTAATTATAGTGAATACTATTAATTTCTGTTAAGATCTACAGCATACAAATTGAAACTTTTTTCCTAATGGTGCAAACCACTGAGAAAAAGGGATGGAGTCTGTTAAGCAGGAGGATTTTCAAAACAAAAGGCCCAACTTAAACCATATTTTGCGATGAGTTTTTTATTTCCTTGCTGTCCCTATAATCAGGATGGAGGTAACTCAGCTTGGTTTGGAACCCCAAGATAATTTTCTCTTATTGTGGCCCGTGGATTGTTGCATTTGATGGCTGTGCTTTGATGAGCAAAACCAGATCGAATATCCGGGGTCTTTCACCAGGCTCTTGCTGTCATCTTTTCTCTTTAATGACCCCTGGCAGCTCAGCCTCTGGCTGGGAGGTGTTCCCAGCACTGAACCTGCAGGAGAGTGAGGCTCATGGCAAAAGGAGCACATTCTGCACACAGATTCCCATTCACAGAGAGTTCCTAGCGGGAAGCATTGACTGGCAGCCACAGAGCTGGATTTTCCATGCTGAAAGCGTTGTACTTATCTCCAGAAATAAAATTGAAAGTAAAGGCAGGACTGAAAGCTTCTATTGTTTGTCCCTACAGTTGATTAAGGAACAAGTTCTGTGGGGTTATAGACTTGAGGAAGAATTTGAAGTGCTACTTTGAGGGGCACAAAAGGATGTCCCTCAATGCCTGAAAGAAAATGCTGCCTTATTTCATTGTGCTTCTGATTAATACACAGATTTAACTGCATCAGCTTCTCCAAGTGGAAGAAGTCAGACATTGAAGGAGTCTCTGCTTTGCTGGATAACCATTCCATCACTTCGTTATTTAGTGTCTTGAGGCTGATTAACAAAATACTTGCCTTGAAAGGGTTTAAATTTTTATTTTAATTTTTTGGGTATTTTTATATATTGCCCTTTAGTACGTTTGCCTTTCTGGCAAGTAGATAAAAAAAAGTGTTAAGTGTGAACCATCATAAAATGGTGACAGTAACTAAATCTTACAGAAAAATAGGTGTTACCTGCTGTCCTTTTGGTGTAGGCATTAGAATTGACCACTTTAGTTTTGAAAGCAGTTTCCCAGATCAGATTCTAAAATAAAACCAAACCAAGTGAGCTAGAGTCTGTGAAATTCAGGATAACAAGATGCTGAGACACAAGCATTTCTATTTCTGAATATAGTCATTTGGTCTGAAAGCTCCTGAAAATGACGTAGTGAGAAGCTGGCAAGTGTCCACACTGCCTGCTTTCATATAGCCATGCATATGGATACCAGAGACCAGCCAGAAATCTAGCAAAAACTACATTTATAATTCCTTCTTAATCCAGCTGAACTGAATTGTGACCAGTTTCCCAAAAAGGCTGCTTATATTTTGTTGTTATGATAAAAGGAAATTATGAAAATACAGAAAATCCTTGAAGGGCTAACTGAACATAATGTTATGCTGATCATCACAAAAATACTTATTTTTCTTAAAATATATTGGAAATAGGAAGTCTGAAGCTAAGGATGTTCTGTCAGGCTTAGCCTGACACTTTCAGCTAGCAAGGCAAAGTATAGGAGTAAGAGGTTTTTTCCCTTCCCCATTTACACAGTTAAAGCCAGTATTGATCCTGAGTTCACATTATTAAAGGCATTACTAACAATGGTCTGATTTGATGCACTGATATTAAACTGTTCATCCTTATTAACAATTAACTTGCTGCTTGGAATGATTTGGGCATCAGCCATCGTCTTGCAGAACACAGAAAATGATTTGCAGAATGGAACTGGGATGGCCCTGGTGTCCCTGTGGAGTTTAAGGCTGTGGCTCTGCTCTGTCCCTGCAGGTGACATCCGGAACGACCTGTACCTGACCCTGGAGAAGGGGGACTTCGAAAGGGGTGGCAAAAGTGTGCAGAAGAACATCGAGGTGACCATGTATGTGCTCTATGCTGATGGAGAAATCCTGAAGGTAAGTGCTCCTTTCCCTGAGAGCCCCAGGTGCTGCCTCCAGGGACACATCCTCTTGTTCCAGAGTCTCTGATTCAAGGGAAGAGCTAAAATCAAACTGGCTCTCTCTCTTTTTTTTTATTGTGAAGTCTGTAAGCTCTGTATTGTGGTCAGTTATAAATTTGTAAGGATTTGGAGCACTTCCCTTATATGGGGATAGAAGACTTGGAGAAATACTCATAAACTGAGAAGCCTGTGTGATTTCCAAATGTGATGTCAGTGGCTAAAGTAAAAGAATTTAGAGTAACTGTAATCAGAACTGAGGAGTATATGGCATATCTAAAATTAAATAATGTGTGTCATACAACACGATGAAATGTGATTCCAAGGGAGACTTCTGAATCTGAGTTGTTGAGTTACAGTACTGAATGTAGTTCTGGAAAATAACTTTGAATAAAATTTCACCCTGGGTTGATTCTATTCCAGCTGGGGATGGGGATTGTTTATGTTTCCTGTTTTACCTCCTTTGTTCTTTTAGTTTTATTGAAGAGAAGGAGGTGGGTGGGAGGTTGTGAATATAGAGAAGTAAACAGGAAGTATTTCAGCATGAGCAGCTATCAGAAATAGCTCCCCCCTACCTTTTCTTATACCTCCACTGCAATAAAATGGGCTTTGTAGCCATTACTGGGGAGAGTCTAAACACCTAAAAGTGTTTGTGTATCAAACACATTGCCACGATCTTCTGGTTTTAATTGAAAGGAGAATTTTTATTAGTACAACTGCTTGTGGTTTCATTAAAAGTAAAGTGCATTTCTTGTAAGGAACTCGTCTGTGCTCAGAGCTGCTGCAGGAAGATCAGAGTCCTTTTCTGTTCAACTGCCTAAGCTTTTCAAACTGAGTGGCAAATTTTTAATCATCAGCTGATTTCGCAGAGTCTGCTGAGAACCAAGAGAGGTCCCTCAAACTGCAATATCAGCATCTTCAACTGCTAACGTACACAATGGTGGCCAGTTATACCTAACGGTGCCTAATGGTTACATACAAAAGCCAGATAATTTCTAGACGTTATCAGTCTTAAGTGCAGTGATTTTGGCTGGAATGGTCATTCACAGAGATGAGGTTGGTTTTTCTTGTCTTTGCCTGTTATTACTATTGTAAAGTACACTAGGGCTTTACATGAAGAGTGGGACAGGCACGGCACAAACACTGTAAAGGGTCAGTCCAATTAGAAAAAAAATCAGGTGAACAGATTGTCCTGAGAAGTTGTGGCTGCCCCATCCCTGGAAGTGCTCAAGGTCAGGTTGGATGGAACTCTGAGTGGCCTGGTCTGGTGGAAGGTGCCCCTGCCCTTGGCAGGAGGTTGGAACAAGATGAACTTTAAAGTCCTTTCCAACCCAAACCATTCTAGGATTTGCCATAAAGGAGAGACTTTATTCATAAAGGATCTTTGTGGGGTTTTAAAATTTAAGCCACATACTTAAAAGAAACACTCTATCCCAGCTTTTATGGTATTGCTCCTCTGTATGGTTACAGTCAAAGCAGCAAAAACACTTGGCTTGTGTCAAGGAGATCTTTGGTTCTTGGTGTTTCATGATGTCTGTGAATGTGGGCAGAACACTGAGAGTTCAGCTATTGACCCTGGAGCACTGCTGTTCCTGGTTGGAATACCCCTCCACTATTCCTGCCCCATGGCCTTTCTGCAGCAGAGCTGCCAACAGAGACAGTGGGTGCAGAGTTACACAAGACAAGGGGAAATGGCCAGAGTTTTCATCTGGTATTAGAGTAAAATCCCTAAACTTTTCCCAACCAGCAGCACAATCCAAATCTAAATTGTGCCTTTGTGAAGCCTTTAGCAGAACCATGCTCAGCATTAATGAGAATTTTCTCAGCTCCTCATTGCTGCTGAGTGGATCTTGATCCAGAAATAGTCCTATTGAAAGAAGTGAAATTACCTCCAGAATGTAGTGCTGTTCAAAATGAAAATGAGTATTTCATTTTCAAAATGGTCTTACTCAATTGTTAGTATCTTTCAATATAGTCTGAAAAATTAAAAAAAAAAATCCCTTGACACATTTCTAACTTCTTTCTTCTTTCTGTTTCAGTAGCAGCAATAACCTATGAATTGCAAGGCACACCTTTAACAATGGCTATTTCCTGATAGTTTTTCTAGTTTAGCTTCCCTTCCCTGCTTCTGCCCTCTAATTCCGCTGCATATTTGGGTCTCAGGGTCACCAGGTGTCTGGAGATTAGTTTGATGTTTGTATTTTGCAGATCACAATTCAGAATTAAAGATTTACCAGTCTGCCCTCCTCAGACTATAGAGGGTAGTATAACTGCATGGGAACCAAGTTAACAACCAAAGACTATTCATTTATTTGAAGTTCATACTGTGAAACTGCATTCAAAGATTGGCCATTTGCCAGGTGGCTTCTTGAGGGGACCAAAAAAGCTCACATTAAAATTTGAATTTTTACTGTACCTTGCAGAGGAAATAGAAATACTGTTTTGTTTTCTCCTAAGAGCCTAGTGCAGAATGAGGTTTTGGAATTGCTGTGTTGAAGCCCAACCAGTTACCCTTGCAACAAAATAGAACTGGGCTCTTAGAGGTGTTCTGGGTTGCAATACTGGCACTGCTCTCTATTAACCTGTAGATCTGCAACACTTAATTCTTGTTGCTGTATTAAAAAATGTGGGGTTGTGGCTCATCCCATGTGGTTGCTGAGGATTATTTGAGAGGACTGAGTTGTGTGAATTCAGCCTTCAGTCACTCAGTTTGGATCAGAACCTTTGCAGTGAGTCTCTGTCCTGGTAGGCTGTCCTTGCATTGAATCCCAGAATTCCAGAGAACTTTTCTTCCCTTTTGGGCTCCTTCACAAATTCTTTACTTTCTCAAAGGCAGCAAATTATTGACAGAGGTTGAACTAACTGTGACTGGTTAATGGGATATTCTTGACTGGGTAGTCAGATGATTACAGAATTAACAAATCAACATTTCTGGTATTTTCTAGGGATAGAATTTAGAGATGCCTTGGGGAAATGACCAGTGGTTCTGCTTGTCATCATACTGTTCCCTTCAGGGTTTCTACATCAGAATTTATATTATACGTGTTGCTCTGGGTCTGCTTAGCTTCTGTTTCTTCCTGGATTCATTATCCTTGGAGATGCTAAAAGTGAAGAATCTCCAAGCTGTCTTTTTTTCTGCTTGGTTTTATGAGATGTTGTATCTTCTGGATCTCTTTGTAAGTGCTGGGTCTAGAGCTTGGGTTAGTGCTGATATATAAAAAACGTGCTTCCTGCTGCATGTCTTCATCACAAAGGAGCTTTTACTGTCCTTATTTCAGGACTTCAATATTTATCCTATTTTCCTTCACTTGTATTCTAAGGATTTATTTATTTTCTAAACAATACCAGTTCATATTTTTCTTCATCTGTCTTTTGTGAATACATATATTGGACAAGATCTCTGAGTTTGTTAGATCTGAAGGCAGAAACTTAGATCCAATTCTGTTTTTAGGTGATGAGTATTACACACAAATTCTTTGCTTACCACTGAGGAAGTAACTTGATCAGAATTTTTTGGGATACTTGGTGAGGCTGGGTGGTTGTAGTTTTGAAAGATGAACATTTGTAAAGAGCTTGGAAAGATCAGTTATCATTTCTCAACTGAGATACTGGAGCAGAAATCTGGTTAAAGGATCTTTTCAGAGAAGGCTAATATTACAAGTGATGGTTCTACTGTGTCCTGTTTTTTGGACTTAATTTTATATATTTGGACTTAGGTGCTTATTGTATCTACTCAGTGCTTGATGGAAAACTTAGCTTAAATAATAACTTAAGATACTGGGATTCACCTGGTATCACAGGTCTCCTAGTTCACCCTTTGACCCAAAACACAGTCTGAAGATCTCCTAAAGAATTTCACATTTCATTGTGTCTGAATTCCTGCTTCTGACTTTTCTTTTATGTCTACAGAAAGCCATGAATTATATAAAGGTTATCACTGGGTAATAAAATGACTCATGGGTGGTGATGTGATGCCTTTAATGCTGGATTGTTTTCTTTTGTGGCAGGACTGCATCAGCCTGGGCTCGGGGGAGCCGAGCAGGAGCGCCTACCACTCCTTTGTGCTGTACCACAACAACAGCCCTCGCTGGGGGGAGATCATCAAGCTGCCCATCCCCATCGACAGGTTCCGGGGCTCCCACCTGCGCTTCGAGTTCCGCCACTGCTCCAGTGAGTGCCCCCCCTGCCCAGGGCAATTCCAAAAGGCCCCAGCTCCTTCTACTGCCAGTTTAAATCTGGATGAGGCTGTCACTGGGTGGAAAGCAGGAAAGAGAGACCAGCCTGAAATACAGTGAAGGGGCATTGCTAAGCAGCCTTTTGCTGAATTTATCACACAGGGCACTAAAAACATGGTGAACGATCAGTGCAGGGCAAAGCACTTTGTAGATGTTTGTCCCTGCTGTTCTTTTGTTGTGTTTTTCTGTAGAATGTTTTCTTTGGAGGATAAACAGTTTAGATTTTGCTGTTTGGCATATCTTTGTTTGATTTGAAGCTTGTCAGTCCTTTACACAGAATTAGAAAAAATATTAGAATTAGAAAAGTTGTTTGTTATGTAAGCTGCTTGTTTTCTTTTAGGCATGTGGAGAAGTTGGTGAGTAATCTTGTATATATTGACAGACAGGCTACATACAAAGACAATTCCTTCTTTCTGTCTCTTGCTGCAGCGAAAGACAAGGGAGAAAAGAAGCTCTTTGGTTTTGCATTCACCCCATTGATGAGAGATGATGGCACGACCTTGTCGGATGATATCCATGAGCTTTATGTTTATAAGGTACCAGTTCTCTGCAGACTTTTCACTGCTCATCTCTACTCCATTACTTAAATGAGGAATGGTCATTACATTATCCTTCCCCCCCTTATTAGAAGTGTGTGAGGAACAGATTAATAGTAGTTTCAAAATTTTATACATTCAAAATCACATGGTTTGGATAGAGCCTTCTATTCTAGGTGCAGCTCACCTTTTCCATCCAGCTGATGATGATTTATCTGCTGTTAATGCCATCCATTTTGACTTCAAACATGCTGGTGTTCATGAGCATTCAGCACTTCTGCCAGCCTAAGGCATTGCTCTGTGCCTTTGTAAGATGACATTGTGCTGGACTCAAATGCCTTATGCTGCAGGGCCACAGCTTGGCAGCCCTGCAGCAAGAGATTTGGGTTTTTCCTTCCTGCTGATTCACCTGGGTTTATTTGTTCAGTACAATTTTCAGGCAGCAGCACTTAGTTTACAGCTGGAAGAACTGGTGAGTTCTAAGGAGGCAGTGGCTGGAGACCACTCTGTAGAGCTGGGTCTGCTCTGGGCATGTCCAGGCCCCAAAGCACAGCTTTTCCTTAGAAGCGTTGGTGTGCACCCACAAAAGTCCCAACACAAGCACTGCTGGGCAACTGCTGACAGGCTGTGGGCATGTGATGAGATGGGCAAGGTACAACTCCATCCCTTGTGCTGTCCCTGCAGTGTGATGAGAACAGCACATTCAACAACCACGCGCTGTACCTGGGGCTGCCCTGCTGCAAGGAGGATTACAACGGCTGCCCCAACATCCCCTCCAGCCTCATCTTCCAGCGCAGCACCAAAGAGACCTTCTCAGTCTCCACACAGCTCTCTTCTACCAAACTGACCCAGAATGGTGAGTTGCTGATCCCTCAGAACTGCCCAAGGCAGCAGGAATTAGGAAAGAGAGCAAAAAAATTCACTGTTAGCACTTCTGCACAATCCAAAGTTTGTTTGGTTTGGCTTTTACAGAGTTGCTAAGTAAATAAGATTTTTTTCCAGCAACGTCCCTAAAGCACAAGCAGACAGGAGTGGATTGTCCACAGTGCAGTGTCAAGTCACATGGTGCTTTTTAAAGCACTTTACCATTCCTCCATTCCTTTCTCCATTACCAGGATTGACTCACTCCATATTGTCCTCCTTGTTTTCCATGATATTTATATATAAATGTGTGTGTGTGTATATATATATATATATATATATATATATATATATATATATATGTCATTTCCCAAGAAGTGTGGACTGCAATAAGAGGTGGAGCTCAACATGAAGAATCTCTGGTGGGTCTGGGGTTGCCATTCTTCCCTCTGTGTGTGGTTCTAGCTCTTCCTCCCTCTCTCTGCAGTGGATCTGCTTGCCCTGCTCAAATGGAAGGCTTACCCAGATCGAGTGATGGATATCCTGGGAAGACTGAGACATGTCAGTGGCGAGGAGATTGTTAAGGTACTACATGAAACAACAGTAGTTATTCATATATCCATGACAGACAGTGAGTTCAGGCCTGCAGGGCATTTCTGAATGCTCCCTCTTACTGTGCCTTTTGGTTCACACTGTGAACTTCCACCCTGTATGAATTGGGATTTTATTATGATGTGAAACTAGACAGGAAGATACACTTGGGAAATTAGTGCACAGTCAGTCTGTGGGATCAAAGCAGAGCTAATCCTTAGTCAAATTCCCTCAGCCACATGTGCTGGGTCCTCAGCACCAGTAGTTCCAGTCTGCAGTCCCACACAGCTGCTGGTGCAGACACAGCCACTGGCAGCAGTGCACCAGTTTTCTGTCTGCCAGCTCATCATTTCACCAGGTTTTGTAACCACTGTTGCTCTACATGACAATCTCTGTGTGGCCTGACCTTCCTTAGGTCCCAGGAACTTCCAACTGCATTTGAATACTTGTGGTCTCAGCAAAAAAAAGTGCATTCCAGATATGCCTCTGATAATCTTAGGTGTGCTGGGAACTCTCCCTAGGATTTATTTCTATAAATCTGGAAGCAAAAGCTGATTTCTAACACAATCAACCAAGGAGAAGAAACTGAAGACAAATCCCATCACTTAATAAGTAGTTTATCACTAAAGCCACTTCACTGTAAATCATTTGAGTGTTGCCATACCTGGAACGTTACTCTTTGTGATAACTCAGTAGCAGGGGAGCACAAAAACACTTATTTAGGAATTCTTCAAGAATGTCACGTTTTGTACACTTTGTTTGTAGGCCAGTACAAGTATCTGTTTTTTATAAAGAGAAAAAAAAGCTATGGATTGAATTATTTCATGGGGGGAAGTAACTGATTCTCCCCATAAATCAGCTGTCGTTTGGCACTGGGATACAAAGAACAGAATGTAATAATTCAGAAAAGAAAGACATTTTATCATTTCAGGGACTTCATAAATTGTTGTAATTTATTTCTTATTGTCCATATCAGAAATTTAAGTAGAAGAGATTAAAAAATCATGAGAGAATGTGCAGTTAACGATCTCCAGCATTCTCCCTCACACTCATCCCTTTGGAGACTGTGCTTTCAGAAAGAAAATCACTGAACTGTCAGTGCTCTACAAGCTGTGGAGTTAAGGGTGAAAGAAGCAATTGGCAACATATAACTTGCCCCAATTAATGCTTGTTAGAAAAGCTTTACTTTCTGTCATATAACAAAAGTTTCAATATTAAACATAATTTAATGTACTGCCCAGCCTCAGATTTGATGTGGCATAGTACCTGAGACTCCAGTGATTTGAGAATGAGTTGTTCTGCCACTGGTGTCCAGCAGCACTTCCAGTCAGCTTAAAGTGAGAGGAACACTCAGTCAAAATTACAAATCAGGCATATAGTATATATTTCTTATTTTTTGTTTTCCTGTCATTTTTGTTTGAAAATATTCCTTGCAAAGAGAAACATTTTTCTTAGTAAAAACAAATTAAAATCTGTCACATCATATGGGTGAACCTGAAGTGATTTGTCCTTGGCAAGTGTTTCACAAAGATATTAGCATGTATGAACTAATTAAAGCAGGGGAGAAATAACCATTCGAATACAATTTAAGTTGAAATTCTTTGTTCATGTCATTTTAGTTCCTACAAGATATTCTGGACACGTTGTTTGTAGTTTTGGATGACAACACAGAGAAGTATGGTCTGTTGGTCTTTCAGTCTCTGGTAAGCTGCTGGATTGTTATTTATCTCACACTCAGTGAGTTTTAAGTTTCTTATGATCGTGTTGAGAGTATTGTGCTTCCATCAAATATGAAATACTCAGCTGGATCCAGCCATGTTTTCTGTAATGATCTTGGGTGAGGAGGGCAGGCTGACCTCAGCACATCCAGGGCAGCAGTATTTGCTCTCATGCTGGAGAAGCAAACAGTAATACCTGGTAACACAACTGTGACTGTTTAAAGCAGCTCATGTATTTGAATGCTTCTTACCTTGGGTAACTTGTTTGTACACACTTGGCAGCAATGTGCAATTCCTTGAGATTGGGTTCCCTTTCCCATGTCCCCAGGTGTTCATCATCAACCTGCTCCGTGACAGCAAGTACTTCCACTTCCGCCCCGTGATGGACACCTACATCCAGAAGCACTTTGCAGGAGCTCTGGCTTACAAGTAGGTCTTGTGTCCCTCCCCTTGAGAGGTGGCATCACCAAGCTTGGGAATGGTGGCACCATCAGGATCACAAACCTTCCTGGCAGCAAGGGTCCCCAAAAGTAGAGCTACTCACACAGGAGTTTTCCAGCACAGCTGTAGGGAAAAGCTGCCAAATGTCACCAGTGGCTGAGCGTGGCCACATTGGGCATTTCTCTTGCACTTCTGGACTGGCAAATCTTTTTTTTTTTTTTTTTAGCTGAAGAGACACTCAGCAACAGCTTATTATCAATCTGTACTAATGAGCTACCAAGAGCATATGCATTCCTTGTCTTAAGGATGTTGGGATACACGACTTGTGTGAAAGCTTAGAGAACTAGTTGTAATTGCCTTTTCCAAAGCAGACAGGTATTCATATAAGATGTTCTATTTGGTTACAATTTAATTTCAGTAGATCAGAAATTGAAATTTTACTGTCACTTTGAAGATTCTGCCTTATTTTCTACTCCTCAAAAGAGTCTTGCATTAAAGAATGAGACAGACTTTTTGAAAGCAGTAACAGTTACCCTTCAGGGGGTGTCATTTTTTCTTTCTTTTAGACCATTGCTTTTGTATATTTGAGCATATTCTATCTTTGAGCATATTTTCTATCTTTGGCCACAGTAAACTATTAAAAATAGCTAAGAATTTCTTTTTATTCTTTTAAGCAATTCACATTTTTGTGTAATTAAAATACAAAAAATACTCTATCAATGGCAGGTAAAAACCCATAGATAATATCCAACACTAGAAGGCATAGTTGTGTTCAGAGGGTAAAAAAGTGTTCTGCTTTGTGTCAATTAGCACCTCTTTCAGACAAAACAAATGTTTTTTGGTAGTCTGCTGTCTGAAACAAAACACAGGTTTAATACACCTTTGTAAGTTAGTCCAGATGGTATCATGTACTTAGCAAAAACAGATGCAAGTATTTTCTTTGTGATCTCAGTTTCTAAAAGCTTCTTACTGAGATGAGAGCTGGGATTTCTTATTAAAACAAAAGTATATTTTGGTCTTAGAACCATGCCTTTATCAAAGCTATCTCGCTAATAACATCTTTTTTATGTTCTCTTAGTGTTCCTCATGGTCCAAGTCAATTACAGAGAAGAAATTATTTGCTGGTTTTGAAACTTAAATAAATGTAAATACTATGTAAATTCAGTATTAAGGACAGCTGTAACTGACCACTGAAATAAAGTGAAATGAGACTGGTTCTCCCTAAAATCAAAATGTTTGATGACTGTCAGAACTGGTGCTGAAGATTCCTCTTCACTGTCTGTTCCCTCAGGGAGCTGATCCGGTGTCTGAAGTGGTACATGGACCGCTCGGCCGAGCTCGTGCGCCAGGACCACATCCAGGAGGCAATGAGAGTAGGTATCCAGTGGAAGCACTGGTGTCTGTTCCTCTGGGACCACAGAAGGGCTGGGGAAGCTGTAAATGGAATCAAGGGTAGTGTGGCACTAACTTCTTATAATTGTTTAACCAGATTTTTTATATATATACATACAGCCACAATTTTATTTTTAGGGGGATTCACTCTTGTGCAGAAAAAATTGAAAGAATTATGTCCCCTTAAGCCCATTTGCAACCCTGTGGAGAACTTAAGTGGGACTTACATCTATGGCCAGTGCATAAATACTCCACTGATGTAGGCTACACCTTGCCCTTCAAGCAGCAGTAGTTTTGAATGTATCAGGCACAGGTGCTGTGGATCAAAGTTTTGCTCTTCATTTCTGGCTGTGACACAGCTCCATTGTGCCATGGGCTGAAGTTCTGGAGTATTTTAAGCAGTAGATAAATGAGTGTTTAACTGGATGGAAATCCTCTGAAGTATCACAGGAGCTGACCTATGGTTCTGTAATGGGAGCATGAGCTCCCAGGGAGGCACAGCTGTGAGAAACACCAGGAATGTTTTTATTACAAAGAAATCAGAGAGTAAGTTCACCATTGTAATGGTACACCAGGAAGTCAGTGTGTCAAGTGCATGAATACAAGATGCCAACATTTGCAGGCAGATGTTTTTCTTTGAGTGAATGCCCACCTGCACCTTCTGCCTCCAAGGGGGCTGCTGTCCCAACACCTGAGTCTGGGCACTTTGAGAACTGGAAGCAGTGGCAGTGATCAGCACTTGGGTTTTGTCACTTGTCAGTACAAAGAGGTGAAACCTCTCCCAGGTGAAGGACACTGCCAATGCCATCCTCTCACTTTCCAGATCTCCTGCTAGGATTCAGATAATACAAGGGTATTACACCAGTGCTTGCTTTGTGTTTGTAGATATTTACATGCTTAGAAACATCTTCTTTGTAATTTTCAATGACAGATTCATGTGGAATTGGTAAAAATAGGGCAAAGATGCCTTTTCAAGAAATTAGCAACTTTCTCATTTTTTTTTCTATCCTTATCCTTCCTTTTTTTTTTTAATTGCAAAGAAAGCTATTAAAGTTATGAGATGAGAGGAAGATCTCTAGGTGGAATGACTTCGAGGAGGTTTTCTTGCCTCTCAAACTGCTCATTAGTGCTTTATGCAGTGCAGCAAATAGAGATGTAGGATATTGTCCCTATGTGATCTGCATTTGCTGAACCTCATAGCAGTCCTGTTTGGAAATAGCAACAACAGGAATGCTGGAATGTCTTTCAGCAGCTGGGGTTAGTGAAGGCAGTTTGTGAATATGGTATGTTCTGTCCGGGCTCCAAGGCAGCTCTTTGCTTACTGGGGCTCTCAAGTGCTGGCCTGGAATGTGGCTGTTCCCTCTGGGAGGGAGGTCAGTTTGCAGACCTGACAGCCCAAGCCTTTCCAAGCACAGGAATTAAAATTGCCACCAGAGTTTGTGCAGACCTGACAGCGCATCCTCTGCCACCCACACTGCTGTCACATCTTATTCAGACAGTTGCCTTTGCAGGTATCTCTTGCAGGCCCAAATTCAGGTCTTTATCTTCTCCCATTACAGTGAAGTGATTGATTTCCTTCTTTGTTTCCAGATTTTATTTCAGGCATTTGGAGCAAGTTTGTACCAAAGCCATTATCAATGCTAATGTGTCATTAGTAGTACAAGATTCTACTGTTGGGGATTTCTGTGGTCTTTGATGTGTTCAGCACACTCCTTGCATTAGAAGTTCTCTGACTGAGAAAACAGGATAGCTCTGTATCTCTTTTTCCCTGAATTAGCTGTTCAGTGTAGTGCCCTAAAGCTGCTGCTGGAATACTCTGCACTCTTATGGCTCCTGGCTGCTCATGTACATTCATGATGGACATGCAGCTGTCTCACAGGATTCTGATTTCCAACCCTGGAATT
Organism: Aphelocoma coerulescens; assembly: GCF_041296385.1. NCBI lineage: Eukaryota > Metazoa > Chordata > Aves > Passeriformes > Corvidae > Aphelocoma > Aphelocoma coerulescens. The sequence goes on along the minus strand of NC_091026.1, from coordinate 4,573,519 downwards.
AGCAAACAGAGTCCTAGAGGATTTCTAAAATTTCTTATCTCCCTCAAGACTGCTTTTAATTCTCAAAATCTCCTATGCAACTTGGAGGAGCTATAGCTGAAAGGACATTTCTACCTACAACACAGCATCGTGCTCCTTTATTGTGCCCTATACCAAGCTCCACAAAAGCTGCATCCAGGAACAGCTGCCTGTGCCTCCCAGGGGACCTCTGTAACCAAGTGTCCATGAATGCCTCCACAGCCACTTTTGTTGTCCCTGAGGAAATAAAAAACATAGGAAGTGTGTCTAGGAAATGCCCTTCCAGCTTCAGTTATCTTCCAGTAGTAGACCCATAGGTGGGTTTTGCCTAGGTTGGGGAACCAACAGCAAGGGCTTTTCTCCCTCAGGAGGTTTTCCCTGAGTCTTTATGCTGCTGGTCACAGGGCAGAGCTGTTCACCTGTTATGTGAACATGCACACAGACCATGTTTGTAAGGGATGTCCTTTAATTGGGCACTGATTTTTTATGTCCTGCTGAACATCATCAAAGGCTGGGATTTTATCTCAGAGCACTTCTGTGTCATCAGGCACAAATGCACATCATTTTTGTGATGCTGTAGGTAGCAAGAGCCAAAGTTAGTCCAAGTTCTGACTTGTGCTACCAAGACTTGGTTTGTGTTTTTATCATCCCAGCCATGTGTGCAAACACAGAGAACTCTTTGGTGCACTGCCTGTGTGGGCTCATTGTGCTAAGGAAGTGTAGTGTTTTGAGCTCTGCTATCTCACCTTCCACAGGGAATTATGGAGGCTCACACATAAATGCTCTGATTCACTGCAAAATGTAATCCTCACATTGAAGCTATGAGCTTTCAGATGAGAATTATGGTTGTATGTACTGAACCCCTAAAACAGCTCATATCAGCACTGCATGTGCTGGGTTTGGTGTTAGCACAGGGATGTCATCCTTGGAGAGCTGACTGGGAACCAACTGGCCTTTGTCTGGAAATGAGGCAGGAATGCAGCTGTTATTTCCTGATGAAGTTCTTTGGTGTAAGGAAGCTTCACCAAATGGTTTAGTACAGAAGTATAAATAATAACTGGTGAATTACCAAAGTTGCCATAATTTCTGGGGGGAAAAAGAGGCTGCAAGAGTCAATGGCATTTTGAAATCCATGATGGCTTTATGAGGAATTTCAAATCTCATTCTATATCCGTAAAGCTGTGGCATTCTAAAACTTACAACATAGCATTGCATACTTGTGCATATTGTGTGGTGGTTCAGTGAGGGGCTCTTATGGGTGCAAAAATATCTCTTGATAACAAAATTTGTATTTGAATTAACTTCCAGTTTCCCAACACTGAAGTGAGACAAGAATACTTTCCATGGGATGGAGTGAAATATCTCTAAGGTTTCTATACAGGCTATGATTGCTGAATCTCCAGCCTGTTGTTTTTCTGTGCTGGGTTTTGAGGATATCATCAAACTGTGCATTATGTCTTCCCTTAATCCTGCTTTGCTGGTGAATCCTGTTAAGCACTAAGGGAAGGAGTGAAGTGTGATGTCCCTGATATTTGGTGCATTCTGGTGCTGACAGTTGTGCACAGCCAGTATCAAGGAGGTGTGTGAAGTGTCACTGTTGATAGGGTGGTGACTTGTTACAGCTGCTCAGAACAATGTGTTTTCTTCATGGTCACTGCTGCCAAATAAATGCAGTTCTAAATAATGCCATCTACAAAATTTTGAAAGAAAGCAGAACAGCTGCTTCAGACACTTCAGTCATTGTGCCAAGTCATGAGAAAACCAGAAGTTTCTTACCTTGACCAAAATTTTCCTCAAATTATGTAACTCAGATTTGTCTCTTTGATGTAAATGCTTACTTTTTCTGTTAGTGGGACACGCAAGTAACAAAGACTATTGGTTGAGAATGGGTATTTGCCTAAGAGTAGCTCTTCCCCAACTGAATTATGTAACTTATAAAACCTGTTTTTCATTCTCCTTTCTAAAGCTCAAGAATTTAGTTATTATGCATGTAGAGTCTTTCCTGGTTCTCTTTACAGCTCCTTTATTTTTCTTTCTCTCTTTTTCTCTGTCTTGATCTCCTTCTTCTCCTGCTCCTTAAGGCCTTGGAATATCTTTTCAAGTTCATTGTCCAATCTCGGATCCTTTACTCCAGAGCTACTTGTGGAATGGAGGAGGAGCAGTTCCGCTCCAGCATCCAGGAGCTTTTCCAGTCCATCAGATTTGTGCTCAGCTTGGACAGCAGGAGCTCTGAGACTCTCATCTTCACACAGGTTTGCTATTTCCTGCACTCCCACTGGCAAACCACGAGGCAGCTGTTCCTGCAGGGGTAGGAGGTGTGGGCACATGGGGGTTAAATGCAGGTCAGTGGAGTTCTGCCCCCTAACAAACTGTTGGAAAATGAGACATCCATTAATGGTAGACAGTAGCTTTGCACAGGTGAGCTGGACCGGGGGCTCGCTAGGGGAAAGTGACCTCTCACATGAGAATACAATTTTTGCAAAAGTGAACTGCATTTTCAAGTCTCTCTCACTCCTATGTCTTATGGTTGGCCTCAAGAATTTCTAAATCCTTCATTACAGTACCTCAAATCAATACTCACAGTCACAGCAGCATCACAGTGAGAAGTTCAACTGATGTATTTGCACTCATATAAACTTAACTCCAGCATGTGCTAAAATTACAGTCAGAATCACGTGCAGCCTGACCACAAACATGTTGTGATGCCCATACTCACATTTAATGCATCATTTTGAATGTGGCCCAGGGGACTTCATGAAGATTCCATGTGGGCTGAAGACAATGCTCGAAGTGAGTAAGGATGCTGCTGAATTTTGGGTTCAGTTTTAAAGACCACTGTACTCCATTACATACTCCTGCATTTAAGTTTTAAATGTCAAACATGCTGTGTTGTGCCTCTGCTCAGGGAATGTCAGAATGCAGCACCCAGAGCTCCCTGGTAACGTGAAGGTGGTTTGTAATCACTAATGCAGAATTACAGATGTTTGGAACACCTGCTGTATTTTGCCAAGAGGCAGCTGCTGTGAACGTTGCAGCCAAGCAGTGACTCTGCTGGTTCAGGAAGCTGCCAGTGGAGTGATCTCTTTCTTAAGGAGCTGCTCTGGAAGATTTCGAGAACAGCTGCTCTAATGTTTTATTTAATCGCCCATTAGGGGGTATAATAAGATGAGCCAGGAACAAGAGAAATCAGTGCACAGAATTTTGCAGACAAAGTGATGGTGAATGGAAACAGCATCTTATGAATGTTTTCCAATTGTGTTGGTCCCAAATACAGAGGGAGAATCACTTTGAGGAGGGGGGATTTTTTTTTTCTCTTTGTTTCTCTTTTTAATTTTTTCCTCCTTTCTCTCACTATGGTATTTCTTACTTTGGACTTTTGTAATTTGTAAAGCCTGTCCTTGTTGAATCTTTGAAAAGTTTACTTTTTGTTTCCCCCTTGCCACTGTGTTGCCCCCTGATCCCATTGCCCCATAGGCCTCCCAGCCTGGAGGGCAGGCGAGCGGAGCCGGGACAGGTGCCCCACAAAAATGTGGGGGCACAACAAGGCCGACATTTAATTCTGTAAGTAATGATCCCCAGGACTGCTCAAGTGTTTCACTGTGGATGTTCCCAGTTAATCTCTTTTCCCTACCCCAAACACTCTTTTCCTGCATATAAACTAGAGTTTGATGTTTAAGTGGCTGGTACTTTAAAACTTGGAGATGTGGAATATTTCAGTTATTAATGGAGCAGTTTATGGCATCCACACACCAAAAAGAGAGTACTGAGGGTGTACACAAGATTACGTAAGTCAAATAGTTCAGGGGAGCCAAGCATTTGTTTTTTACTTGATTATTAGTTCTGGAAATCTGGACAACTGTTAAATATGCACAGAAATGCTTGAGGCCCTGGCAAACCTAACTTCCCTCACATTTGTCCTCTTCTCCAGGATATTTGAGAGGTCTCAGTATCTCAGTTCTTTCCAGCAATGAGTAAAGCTGATTTCCTTCCTCCCAGGCAATTAGTTTGACATGAGTAATGTTCCAGCATATTTTAGAGTGTTGTGCAATAATGGACCCTTCAAGGAACTGTTGAAATGATGTCGCCTCAGGACAGCTCCAAATCTTCCTGAAGAGACCCATGCCTTCCCTTGGATTGCTATGGGCTACAAGGAAATCCTTCTGCTTTATAAGTAACAGAAAGTTTTCCTAAACTCCTGTAAGGATTTGTCGGGCCAATATTGTAATTTCAATTGTATTATCCCAAAGATAAAGACAGTGGCTGGATTTGTGGCTGTTTCTGCCTTCCAAGAGTACCAGGAGATATTGAAATGATTTATATGTATTTATTTTGTTAGTACATTGTAGGTATGGAGGAACAAATAGGTGACAACACCCAGGAGGCCTTGTGGGGGTTTGTGTAATCTGAGTTGATTGTAACAAAATTAGATTTTGAGAGAGAACGAGTGGAAGAAGAAGGAGGTAAATTTGTATTCAGAATAATTTAATGAGCTCTACGGTGTTAGTTGTAAAAATAACTTAGATTTTGCTCAAATATTATTAAACAGATTTCACTGTTGAAGGAAAAAAGACTTGGCAAAGAAGGAGGCTGGGATTTTATGGATTAGGAGAGTCATGTCAGTATGGAAGAGATACAAAAATGTTTATACAATGAGAAAACAAAAAAATCTCAGGAAAAGGAAATACTGATAGTGGTGAGACTCTGGAACAGCAAAGCTGAACAGAGATCTGCAGTGAAGTGGTAAATCTGAACTTGTGCAGGAAATCACTGGGGTTTGTGTGGAGAGGTTCAGGGAAGGGAGGTGGAAATGGCAGGAAGGGAAGAGTGAAGGTGAGGCTGGTTCAAGAAAGCAACCATCTAGGAATTTAAGTAGTTTTAATGAGGAAGCAGCCATGGAGCTTGACTAGGATGTAGAGGGAGAGAAAATTTTAAAACATTAGAGGTGGTAGCAGTTGTTTGATAGGACACCAAGTGTGCAGAACTTGAGCATAGGGTGATGCATGGAATTTTCTAGTCTTGTGAAGAAATTAATTGAAAAATAGGAAATAAGACATGCAGAGTTTTTTGTTGCTGCACTTTAAGAACCACTTTCAAGGACAGCTCCAGCTTACTGGAAATATCTGTTACTGCAAGGATCACATGCACACTCGCATGATGTGATGCCTCTTTCACGTGGACTCACACCCCACCCCTGCTGCAGAAATCCTGGAATGTCACATGGCAGAGCTGGTTAAGGGTCTGTCAGCAGGTTCTTCACTTCAGAATATTTTCTGAAGAGTTTCAACTGTCTTAGGTAGTTGCTTAGTACAAACAATTGGCATAGAACTCTCTAATCAGTAGTGTATTAACTGAAAAAAGTAAATCAACAAAAACTATTTTTTGTTCTCTGATATCTCCATTTTTTTTCTGTTTTATAAGCTGTACCCTAAAATACAGCTTTTTGAAGCTGTATCTATGTGTGCAACTTATCCTAAGATTTACTATTGCAGCAGCACTTGATTTCTCTGTCCTACGTGTGGCTTGTTCCCTCTGAGCTCCAGGTATCACAAACCACGAGCACCAGCCATAGCACAGTCCATCGTAGCTTTGTGCAGGCCCTTCATTCAGTGTTCCTGCTGTTCCCACCTCACTGCACTGAGCTGCAGGTCAGGAATTGCAGGTGCTGAGCCCCCTCCTGTGTCCGCAGGCCGCCCTGCTGAACTCGTTCCCCGCCATCTTCGACGAGCTGCTGCAGATGTTCACGGTGCAGGAGGTGGCCGAGTTCGTGCGGGGCACGCTGGGCAGCATGCCCAGCACGGTGCACATCGGCCAGTCCATGGACGTGGTGAAGCTCCAGTCCATCGCCCGCACAGTCGACAGCCGCCTCTTCTCCTTCTCAGGTGAGCTGGGCCCCAGGGCTCAGGCCTGCTGCTCTCTGAGGGCAGCAACATCCTGGGTTCTTTTGCAGTGGCTTTTTTGCAAGTTATTTCCTGCTGAATGCCAGTAATGGTGGTAATTATTTCCCTTGGCAGCACTGTTGATAAATGTATTCATTAGCTCAGTTGGTTGGAGCAGGGTGCTAATAACGCCAACATTGTGGGTTTGATCCCGGTTTTCACAAGGGTTTTCACTTCAGAGTTGGACTCTATGATCCTTGTGTGTCCCAACTCAGAATATTCTGTCACTCAGCTAACTCTGTTTGACACAAATACAAGTTTTCCTATGGTAGGAAATGTTTATTAATCCATCTTAGATAAATTGTAGTTACTAAAGGTTGATAAACATACATTAAATTAAAGTCAGTTATTAAAACTGCCAAATCTCATGTCACACTTTGCACTGTCTTACCATGGACAGAAAGAAAACCTCCTTTCCAGCCAGCTTATGCCTGAGAAACAGAGCGGTTAGTCATGTGAGAAACCCACCACATTCCTTTGAAGTGTCTTTAATCTTTACATTATAACTTCAGTATTTCTTTAGCTCAACACTTTAGTACTTCTTTAATTCTTAAAATTTTACTTAAATATACTTCTATTATTGCTTAAATATACTTTAAAAATCAGAATTAAAAAAACCTTTAAGAATTCAGTGGAAATGGGTGAAGATTGTGAGTGTATTTCCTACATAAAGGTCTCAATGAAAGAAGTTATGATGGTAACAGTGGAAGATAGAAAGCACCACTGGGTTTCTCTTTCCTGTAGTGAGGACCTCAACTTAGTGCACTTAAATTACTGTACTCAGTAAAGGTGAGAATGATAACACCACAGAGTTTTGTTGAAACCATCCATTGTAATTGTTTGTAAATATTTTCTTTCCTTAAATTTGAAATTATTTTCCTTCATTCAGAGTCCCGGCGCATCCTGCTGCCTGTAGTCCTTCACCACATTCACCTTCACCTACGACAGCAGAAGGAGCTGCTTATCTGCTCTGGGATCCTCAGTAGTATCTTCTCCATAATCAAGACCAGTTCTTTGGTAAATTTGCTGCTTGATTCTAATTTTTTTATTTGCACCACTGATGTAGTGAAATGAAGAGTGAGAGATTTTTATAGGTTATTATAAGTTTTTCAAAGAACCTTTTAAAAACAAAATTGTGCTGTCAGCAGGAGAACATCTGAAATAAGGGTCTGGCTCTGTGTGTGTGACTCAGAGCATCCTGATTACAGTGTTATTGCTGTTAGGAGGGGGGAAATGCATATGCCTTCGCCAGCTTTGACACTGTTTCATTTTCTTCATGCAAGCCCAGAACTGAGATGTCACAGGAGTTTAAAAGTTCTACACAGCTCAAGGACTCATAGTTCTGCAAAAGACAGTAACTAGCACTTTGTGGTTCACATTAAAAGAATACTCTAAAATTATCCAATCAATGGAATCCCACTTACTTCTGGAAATTGCTCCAGAGTTTCAACACCCAGCTTTGATGGTCATAATACTCTGATCTCAAAAGGTAACTACATCATTTAAAGCAATGCTCACAAAGAGGAGGTGGTGAAGTTTCCCCACCTGACTAAAGCAGGAAGCTTGCAGTGCTAAATATAATTCATACCAATGTGTATTTCCAATTACAAGTCATGGTTCTGTGTAAAAGGAATGAGATTAAAGGTATCATAGAAATAAGCTAAAATCATACTGCCATGGAGTAAAGGTTCCTGAACATAATCTGCTCCTGTTGTGTTCTAGAGCTTTGATTATAGACTAACCTTTACGGCTGTGACCCTGAATGTTTCCATCAGAGACTGTCAAGGTAACACACACACACACTGACAGAACAACAGGATCTGGTACCAATGAGGAATTTGACTGTACTTCTTTGAACCTGTTATGGAGCTCTCTGTCCCAGCAAGCCTGTGGTATGGCTGACTCAGCAGAACTGTCTTTACCAGTTCCATTTCTCCAGTTTCTAACTGTTTGTTTGCTCACCACTTGCTGTAGGAGGGAGATGTCGTGGAGGAGGTTGAGATGATGGTGGAGAGCCTCCTGGACGTGCTGTTACAAACTCTGCTCACAATCATGAGTAAATCGCAGTCTCAGGAGGCGGTAAGAGGGCAGCGCTGCCCGCAGTGCACAGCAGAAATCACTGTTAGTAACTAACAATCAGTTTCTATTTCCTGCTTCTCTAACCTCTGGTTCAGTCCCTCACCACCACTGGCACCTCATCATCATCTCTGCTGCATGAATGCCCAGGGCTTTGTCTCTTTCCCTTAATAAGCCATGAACCCATTCCCTCCTCCCTGCACTAGTGAGGGCTGCAGGAAGCAGTGGAGCTCAGGAGCCTTTAGTGGATTTCCAGATTATTTTCTTGTTTGTCTTTGCAGCTGTGATTGAGAGTTATTGAACAAAACTTGAGATACTCGGGAGCTGCCTGGAGCTTCACCCCTAAGGTGGTGTCACCAAGGGCTATATGAGTACTAGGCTGTGATCCCCAAAACTGGGGATATCACAGTGCTCTGTGGTTAAATCCCTTTGCTAAACGCCCTGGAGAGCTTCTGTCCCAGGTCATTGATTATTTCATGCAAATGAAACACAGCATACTTTTTCAAAAGAAATTAACAGATCATAAGTCAAGTGAGCTGTTGAGCTTCGTGGGAGAAGCCACCACTTTACCCAGGCTGCCAGCATTAGCCACAGGGAAAATAATTTTGACATGCAGTGGAAGAGAAGAAAAAGAATAGAATGTTGCTGTTCAGCCTTCTTCTTTCCTGGATTTGTGCCCTTTTCTATTCTAGCCTATTCTAGTCTATTTTTGTTTGTCAGAGTCTCTAATGCAGCTTTTGCACAATGTAGGATGTTAAGCTGCTGTTCAGAATGTCCTTTTTTTAGACTTGTTTTTTTAGCAAATGGCTGAAACCTCAGCAGTGCTGCTGGGGGCAGATGTGCACTAAGGTGCACTTCTCACACAGAAGAGAAGGTTGGACCTTTCCTTGTTAGCTCAGATAACGAGATGTTCTTTGATACAGGACAAGAAAGGCACTGGCTTGCAAATGTCCAGTAATATCTCAGTTTCCTTTTACTGCTGCCATTTGACTTACTGCTGTTTACCCCATGCCAGCCCACACAAAAGAGCACATCTTTCTTCCTAGTGAAGTTCAGCCCTGGAAAGTTTATTGGAACAACCTGTGTCAAAGTTCCTGGGTAGATGCTTGAGCCAATTAGAAAAACAGTAAAATGGAAGGCAGGGTCCCTTATATTTGCTCCTCAGTTTACATTTCACAGCACAGTGATATATGGATTCTTATTAGATATGGCTTAGATTAGTGTATTTTCCAAATTAGCTGCTCTTTGTTGTAGAAAAAAAATAGTGTTGTGCAAGGGACTGGCAATCAACAGACCCAGCCCTGATGTTTGTTCTTGGCACCACCTTGTTCTCTTGGACAGATTGCTTAACTTCTCTGTGCTTTGCTTTCAGATTTGTAAAATGGGGGAGTTCCTCTTTGGAAAACACTTTGGGATGCTGTGGTAACTGGTTAGGGTGCATCTGCTTTGCAGAATTACAGAAATGTAACTGTAGCTCATGTAGGCTTACTCAGACTGTGCTCAGGAAATCTGACTGCAGTCCTGTCAGTACTGGAGCTTTGACAGCACAGAACTTGGTGAACACTAATAAGCCATATATTTACAAGCTTCCAGACACCTTCTGTAGCCTAGGCTGATCCCAAGCTGTCACTGCTTTACTGGTCTGAGTCAATCAGTTCAAATAATTGCTGGTCTGTTGGCATGAGCTGCAGTCACACCTCTGACAGACACTGTATATTAAGTACGTGAAAAGGTATTGTCAAAACCTGCATGCTTGGAGGATGATTTGTTAATGTCTGTATTAATAATTTTAAATGATTTTTGATTAGACTACAACTTTGATTAAAAGACCTTTAAAACTGGCATCTGTGGAGGAGCCTCCTGGAGGTGTATCCCTGTATTAACAGTAACTCAGGAACTGTTAACCTGCAGTACTTTCAATCTTTGTGCATGTCAGCTGTCCCCTCATAGGCATTGGGGCCATTTCAGACCCCTCCCTTTATACCTTCCCCCAGGTTAAGCTTTGTATCTATGAAATTTCAGATTGTCTCAATGAAAGAGTTTCTCATTTGGTCAACAGGGAGAATATGTCTCCTGCCTTTTATCTTTGCTTCGTCAGATGTCAGACACTCACTTCCAGCATTTACTGGACAACTTCCAAAGCAAGGATGAGCTGAAGGTACCAAAGGGTGTGATGTTTGTAGGGTGATTCCCTCAGAATGGGAGAGCAGAGGGGAATCCCTCGAGCATCACTTGCCCTGTTAATCATTCCCATCCACTGGCACTCTGTTTAGGGGACCTTCCTCTCACTTTTATAATCGTTGGTGTAGTGTTGCAAAAAACCATTTAAGACTACAGGGCACCAAATTATAACAGCAAATAAAGTCCCAGGATAGATGTTGTTGGACATAAAGGATATCATAATTGTTACCTATAAAACACAAGCAGAGGAACAGGGCTTTTTTTTAATCCCGTGAATGTGAAATCAGTTGTTGTATAGCATTTTGCTAGATGTTCAGTATGCACTGGAGCTTTCTTACAAAGGGTATTGATTTTATGCCAGAAGAGAATTTCAAGCCTTTTGGGGGATATAAATGTCTCTAGCAGATGAAATCTTTTTTGGGAAAGCTGTAACCTTACCACTCCAGTTGCTGCCTGCTTCTTTGTGAACATCAGCTTAAATTATGACTCTCCGTGAACAGCAGGGGTTGGTGAGGGGCACAGACCTCTGACATTTGGAAATGGCACATCACACATCTCACACGAGCAGAACTTCTTACCTCAACTTCCATAGGGAAGAGGAGTATCTCTGACAACAGCCTGTTTAAAAGGCAGAATAATCCTATAAATAAAGACAAGTTTTTCTATAAAATGATTTTGTTTAGTATGGCACTCAATAAAATAAGCACAATAAGAACAAGGTAATGTGGCAGGAATTTCTGTTACCTTAACAAATGAAATGGAGAAGCAGTGAGAAGTCCTTCCTGGATAGACTTTCAGCTTTTAAATATTTTGTGTGCGTACAGAAAAGCTGGATAAATCAGGGAGATGAATTTGCAATGATAAAATTCTTATCTTTAGGTTGCAGGGTTCAGTGTATCTCAGGTTGCTAGTTATCTGAGATTGCTGCCTTTCTGGTAACTTTCAAATTGCTCACAGGAAAATGATTTGGTAAATTAATTCATAATAAATTTTAATAGATATTTTAAAAGCCATCTAAACTACAGTTCTTGTGTCAGACTTGTGGAAAGGTCATTGAACTGAAATTTGTCTTTATGCCCATAAGAAACTGTTGTATCTCTATAATCTGAGTATATGTTCCAAGAGTATCACAAAGGCTGAAGATTTTATATATTACTTTTTTTTTCCCCATAAAATATGGCCATAATAATATTTCCAATACTTTTTCTGGCATGGAAAGGCATTTTATTCACTTATCACTGTTATACTTAGGGCAAAATGAGGCCAAAAGTCAAGGAGCTTCTAATGCTTTACTCTGAGCTCAGTTACACCAAGATATTAATCACACACACTCTTCCTCCTCCCCCCCATTAAGGCATAATGGTAGGATGGTTTTGAAGAAACCCTGCTCTGCCACTTTCTCTGCTATTTTGGTTTTGTGTGGAAGGAAAACAAAACAATAAAATCATAGTTTGCAAGGCCAACAACTTGTCATGTTTGATCCTTGCTGTTGTTCTGTAGACACGGAGGTGCAGGTAGTCAAAAGCCAGAAATGTCTTCAGGTTTGGGGATTTTTTTTTTGGAGAGCAAAGATTCAGCTGAATGTGTCTAAGAGCTCTTTGCTGCTCTTAGTTGCCAGAAATGGGGTTTTCTGTTACTATTTTAGAAAGGGTGTGTAGGAGTTTCATTTGGCTTGGGGGTGTGGTTAGTTCTCAAATTGTGAGGTAAGTCCAAAGAAATTTAGACAGATAAATGAATAAAATGAGCACATAAAAAGGTGATTATGAGTCCAGTATATTTGAAAATAGCTGCAAATTGACACTGGAACTCTGGGTGATAATATGAGAAGTCATATACAATTATCCACATAGGGAAGATTTTCATCTCCCTGTAGAAGTGAAGATTTTAAAGAAGCTGCAAGTTCTATATTAGAGGCAAACAAAAGGAATAGAGCCATATTCCAGTGTATGTTGCTTCCATGTTTCCAGGTGAATGGCCTTTCAACACAAAGCTCAAGTAAAGCACACTTAGCTTAATTGTCTTTCTTATGATCAAGAAAATAGAATCACCTGCAACTGCTGGTGATTTTTCATTTCTTTTCCCTGTGTGACAGGAGTTCCTCCTGAAGATTTTCTGTGTGTTTCGGAACCTGATGAAGATGAGTGTCTTTCCTCGAGACTGGATGGTGATGAGGTTGCTCACCAGCAAGTAAGTAGAGAAGCAGGTGTAAAGTGTTGTCATTCTGCGGCAGTTAAAGCCTGGGGCATGGGTTTTTCCTCAGACTGAGATGTGAAGATCAAGACAGGAATCCTGGAGTGCTCATCCTCATTCTGCTGTTGCTGTAACACTCCAGACCAAACCTGTGTGTTCGTGGGTCTGTTAAACCCCACCAGTATTCTCAGAGTCAGGAGTTAAAAGCAGAGCTGAAGGAGCTGTCCTGAGGGTGAGGGGCCAAGTGGCCCAGCAGCTCCAGCACACAGGGCAAGGCCCAGCTCCCCACTCCCAGGGGTGTTAATGGGCCTCTCCCACCCTTGCCAGGGAATCCCTGCATTGAACATCTGTCTTTTCCCATAAACATCCCTCCTTAGCTGAGCAAGGAGAGGCACTCAGGTATCTGGGAACAGTGGGAGCAGACCCCAGCCATGACACCAAAGCATTACATTAAGAGTTCTTTCTCAATTCAGTTGCCATCTACCATTTTAATGCTCCATTTTATCTCAGTTTCTTGCTTCTGCTGGGTTAAGTACTGTGCTCTTTGGATTGGCAGCAGTGTTGAACACAGGGTGGCTGGAATTATTCACTAGCTTCCTTAGCTAAACTAACTGTGGAATTCCCACTGACTGACTGACAGCTGGAGAGTTCCCACTCTGAGGAAACTCCATGGAAATGCTCATAAAGGCTGCCTGCTCAGCTGAGCTGAATGCTCTGCGAGTCCACCCTGCTAATGAGAAGTGAAAGAAGTGGATTTCAGTAATTCAAGCATAAAGACTCAATGAAGTTCTGTAAGAAAAAAAATCCACCTGAAACAGTAGCTCCCTCAGATGCTGCAGGTTACCTGTTCCCTTGGGCATCATTTTGCCACAAACCTTTAGACTGACAGTTACATTTAGCAGTGCTGCTGGAGTACTGCTTGCATGTGAATCAGAGATGTGCTCTTCTTTTGGTACTATTGTTGCTTTATCTACATGCCATTTATTAATTCTCAATTTATCATGTGCCTTGATTGCCTTTCACTAAGGTGTATTCAGCCACCAACAAAAACTAACACGAAAATCAAAAATTGGCAAAATACTCGCAAAAATCTTGAGTTGAATGAGGTGAGATTAAGGACCATTGTATAGTCAAGAACAAGAACAGCCCCAACTTTTTGAGTTACTCTTCTCTGGGGGGAAAAAATCTTTCTGTTTAAAACGGAGGAAAAGGAGTATATTATTCCATTTCACTGGAGGACATATGGCCCAGCCATGCAAAACAGACAGGATTTTAAATGCTAAATGTTACAATAATAATGAAGGTTCATAATCTTGTATCAATTAGTACAAACTGTTCATTAAAACTTAGAAAGAACGGTGGTTTCTGTGTAAATGTCACAGTGATTACACAAAGAATGCTCATCTCTGTACCCACAGTAAAATCAGTACCACCAACCACTGTAATATGTTTTATTCCAGATTCAAATGTTCTTTGTTTTCTTCTCTTTGTTTTTGGCTGCAGTATCATAGTTACAACAGTTCAGTACTTGTCTTCTGCCCTGCATAAGAATTTCACGGAAACAGACTTCGATTTTAAAGTAAGAATTGATTCAGAAAATGTTCTGATGTCTTTTCAAACCAGCAGTAACAAAGGAACAGGAGCTGCCCTCTGCATTAGCTGATGATATTTGCAGCATTTATTAGAGTGTCTGTCAGGAAGATGACCTAACTGATAAAGGACAGGAATGGAATCTGCTGAGGAATTGATGGGAAGTAGAACAGATACAGTGTGAGATCAAATCAGGAAAATTGAGTCCCTCATAAAGGAAACAAGTAATTCCATAAGCAGGGGGCTAATGGAGCGTGCTGTCTTGCAGAATGATGGATAATGCAATGTAAACTCAGGCAATGCTTTTCCTGAAGTTGGGGAATTCACGATCTCCCTCTCCCAGAGGTCCCTCTGGCTGCTGACATAAATCCTGGAGGAACACAGTATCCTAGGGAGTGTTGTCCCTGTGTCTCATGTAGTTGGAGATGGACAGCAAGTTCACTGTTAATAAGGAAAAGCTGCCAGACATGCATCTAGGGACATGTGCACAGGCCAAGCTGGCAGAAAACTCATCTCTTTGGGAAAACAGATCAAATTATAGGGTTCTCATTCATGTATAAGGTGATCGCTGGGGATTCTTGACAGATAAAATCTGTTTAGCCTATAGAAAAACAATTTAAAAGTTTGCTGAAGTCACCAGGTTTATTAAGTCTTGTGCTCTGGTGCAAACAGGAAAACCCAGTGGCACTGCTTTTGTGGGGTTTCAGTTCCTACCAAGGTTTAAATTACCCACTTGTTATCCTTAAGAGTTAATTTGTATCTCCATAGTAAGAGACACTGATGAATTTATGCCTTGATTACGAAAAGGAGTCTATGTCTTTCTCCACTCTTTAAAACTTACTCTTGGAGTGTAATGCTGTAAAATTCCTTCCCTTGTCACAGGTGTGGAACTCTTATTTCAGCCTCGCAGTTTTGTTCATAAACCAGCCGAGTCTCCAGCTAGAAAATGCCACACCACCTAAGAGGAAGAAGATTCTGGATAAGTAAGGACATGTTTTGTTGGGTTCCCACCCCAAAAAAGAGACTTTTTTTCCTACCATAAGTCTCTGTGATTTATTATGAAACCTGGGATGTGGAAATTCCTGGGAAATTAATAAGCAGATCTCCCAATTCCACATTCAGGGATTAGTCAGGTTGTTTGATATTCTTACATTAACATAAATGTGAATTGATTTTTTTTAAACAATTTGATTATTTTTTCACATCACTGCCTTCCCAGTTTTTGTTCCCTGGGCAGCTGTGTCTCTGTTCTCTCTCAGGTACGGCGATATGAGAGTGATGATGGCCTATGAGCTCTTCAGCATGTGGCAGAACCTGGGTAAGTCTCTCCCTCTCTCACCTGACAACCAAAGCCAAAGGAACCCCCCATTTCCGTCAGATTTTTAATTTTTTTTTAATGTTTTGTGGCATCACAGAATCCTTTGTTTCTCTGAAGAGAAGCACTTCTCCCACCAAAACTCTCTTTTGCACTGTATTCTAGAGGAAAGTAACAAAATGTTTGCTGATAGAGATCACAAATACAAGGATATGAGAAGGGGTGAATCACTAAGAGAGCAAAGGAGTGACACAAGTCAGATTAGATAACTTGATAATGTGGCTGCAAAATATTCACAAAGCCAAATACAAACATTTTATGTGTAGGAATATAGGTAGGAGTGCTGTTCAAGAAACCAAAGACTACAAATGTACCATGCTGATAATCAGCTGAAGGGGAGCTACCTGTAAAATGCCACGAGTAAAGGAGATTTTGTAATCTTTGAGAAAATACGTGAGAATCTGGAGTAAGAGAGAGGGGCCATATTACTGTCACAGTGTTTTTCATAAGTTCACTTGATTCTAGATTAGTTTGCCCAGTCCTGCTTTCTACAGCTAAAAGAAACAACAAAACACAAAAAACCATAAACCCAAGACAAGTTGGATGAAGTTCAGACAACAGTCAGGAACACTGCAAAAGCAAGAAAACTAAATAAGCCTGGTCTGTCTTGCACAACTAAAATGATACAGCCAGAACTGGTCACAGTTCAAAGGATCTGTGTGGAGAATAGAACGCCCTCCAAGATACAAGAGATCCAATATGCAGAAAATTAATGCTGGACAAACTCAACTGAGAAGTGAGAAGCCAGTTTTAGATGTGTAGATGCAGATATTTATCCCTGGATGCTGTTCCAAATCAGGCTTTGTTGAGTTTCTCTCTGCAACAGTGCAGTAACGTGGCTCAGAAGAGATTGTCAGCACAGTGCCTCCAGTCCCTCCTGGAGCAGATCCATTTAGTCCCAGTCAAGGGCAGTTAGGAAATTTGAGACAGCACTGAGGAACAGGAGCTCTTTAGTTCTTTCAAATCTAAATGTGTTCTACTAACTACCACTGTTCTCACCAGGATTTCAAAATCCTCAGAAATTAGAAGTACGTACCCTGGCCTCTTTTCCCCCAGTTAGTATGTTTTAGTTCGGTTACTTTTGACAGTCTGAATTCCTTTGCAAGTAAAATGCACTGACAATTTTTGCTGAAGGCTTTCACAGTGAACTTAAAAATGCTCTTAGAGACTTTGCAAGATATGGTGTAAAGCAAATACTGATTTTTCATTCCTTTCAGGAAAAGAACATTTGCTTTCGTAATGCTCATGCCTACTACTTTGTGCATGTCATTATTGCAAGGGTTCCCTATTTTCTCAGTGACAGATAGCAAAGGCTTTTATTTAATTACAGTTGGTTTGTGTTGTACAGGTGAGCACAAGATTCACTTTATTCCGGGAATGATTGGCCCCTTTCTGGGTGTTACACTTGTTCCACAACCAGAAGTCCGGAATATAATGATCCCAATCTTCCATGACATGATGGACTGGGAGCAGAGAAAGAACGGCAACTTCAAACAGGTGAGGGCACTTCCCAAGCTTTCCTTTTCCTGCTCTGGCTGTCTGCAGTGTCCAGCTGGAAGCTGATGTTGATCTGACTGTGAAGATGTCATGTAAATATATATAAAATAGAAAATTTGAGACCTACTTCACAAAACTATCATAAGACCCCCAAGATTGTTTAACCAGTGCAAACTGCATTTCCCAGACACAGGGGGAAGAGGAGGGATGTGCTCAGCACATCACAGATGGGGAAGAGAGTTTTTTAAGTGCTGGGCTGTCACTGCTCCCACTGGTTTCACTTAGATTATTAGTCAGCTATTAAATGGGTCAGACTGAGAACCAAAAATGGGGATGTAAAGATTTAGCCACTATTTGTGATTTGCTCTCTGCTTCTCTGTCTTCAATTTGCAGCTAGGAAATGGTACTGTATCATTAAATCATTATACCATGCCTTGAAGCAGACTTTGTAGCTGTTTTTATTTTCAGAAATTGCAACAGCTCTCCTGGAAGGGTTAAGTCCAACAAGAGCTCTGCAGTTTCCACCTGCTGTGAGCTGTGATTGCAATTCAGGGAGAGAAATCTTCATCATTCTGTTTCCCAGTCGTGGTCAGAGAATTGCTTAGATTTTCCACTGCAAACCAGATCCCTGAAGTGCAGAGCATTGCTAATGAAGGATGGGTTTGGACTGGATCCTCGCATGACAGTGTTTCATTGTCATTGTGCTGGGGCAATACTGAGGGCAAGTGTCTGCAGAGAAGTGCTCTGAAGGAGTAAATCACCATTACATTATCATAATTCATGTGATTAATTATTTGCAGAGTCATTAAAATGCCAGATCTAATCTATCATTCCAGGAGAATAGCAGACCTTTCCCATAACCTGATCTATTAAAGGCTGTGTGGAAAAGTATTATCAGGAGCTTGTTTTTCTTCCCCTTCAACTCCTGTGATCGCTACGATTGTTATTATTTACTATTATTATTATTATTGCAATAGCATTTTGATCATAGTCCTCTTTCCACCTGTTTTAGCATAACAATAGAACAGTCTTTCTCTAGAATTTACAGTAATAAGCACTTACAGTCACCTTTGAGTTTCTGGGCCTATTTATATTTTCTGTATCAAGATGAACTCTTCATAATCTTCATTTAATTTTTATACTCACTAATGTATTTTAAACTACAGCTCCAAGAATATTTCTTAAATTACTTGTGGAGCAAATTTCCACACTGTTTTATGAAGCATATATTGTAACTTTCTGAGGTCAAAGACGAAATAATCATCTGTATTAGTGAGAATGAAATATACAGTTAAATACCACAAGAGATAATAAACCTCATTAACATTATCTGCTGGGACCAGGGAGTTATTTGCTTTCCAGTATAATGCTGGGTAGCTGGACACAGGCATTATGGATTTCTGTTGTCACTGTAGATCACAAACAAAGGGAGGGTTTTCTTAATTGTGAGCTTCTCTTCACCTTTTGAATATTCAGTTGTTTGTCAGAAAATATAAACCCCCTGAAAATTCATTCAAGTGCTTTTTAATTCTCTTCAGTAGTTCATGTTTTAACAAGGTTGTTTTTTCAGCAAAGCTGGATAACAATACAGTTTGATTCAGGAATGAAATCAGGTCTCCCTTTAATGACTTCAGCAGCAAGAGCACCAAGTCCATTTGTGTGCTACTGGCTGATGTGCTTTTCCTTCCCATCCTTACCTCCTTTGCAATTTGGCAGCTGAAAAACATGGAGAAGCTCAAGCTATGCTTGTATTTAAATAAAAGTAAGCCATATTTCTGCAAATCGTTTCAGCCTTTAGAAGCCTCTGTCTTCACTAGTAGTGAAACCATGTTTTCTGCAAGATTTCAGACTACATGAAATTGTTTTGTTTAATGTTACATACGTTGATTTCTGCACTTGAATGAATTTTATCAGAATATCTGATATCACACTTGATATTTAGGGTGGGAATGAATAAGTATTAAAAATCTTTGTAAGAGGAACATAATGATGCTGGTGTGGTGTTTTATATAAGTGAAAGAAAAAGCAGAAGTGTCATATAATCACAGAGAAGCTTAAAAAGGGGGGTTTAATGAACAAATAATCTTCCAATATAATGATGCCTGGGTGATTGCAAACCAATTACCCACAGCAGAACCACCACAGCACAGCAGTGGTGCTGGATATTCTGCTGTAGTTCAGGATCCAGTTTACCTGATGTACTGGTTCATTGGAAGTGTTTCTGAGTGATGGATTTGGTTGCTTCTTCCTGCAGGTGGAAGCTGAGTTGATCGACAAGCTGGACAGCCTGGTGTCCGAAGGAAAAGGTGATGAGAACTACAGGGAACTCTTCAGCCTGCTGTAAGCTTTGCCAGTTTGTGCTCCTTGTGTTGTGCAGGGCCATTGCAAGAGTCTGGGCACTGATCTGTACAGCCACAGATCTTTGGGGAGGGCAGGAAAGGGCTTCCTGGCAGGTTTCCATGGAATGGCTCAACAAAGTAGTGCTGAAAATAATAGAGAGACCTAAATTCTTCTTTATCTTCTCTCTGTGACAGCTAATAAAGGGCTGCACAGGTTATCATCGTCCCATCAAAAATTCATTTGCTGGAGGAGCCAGGGCCCCTCTCTTTTGATAACAGTGAATGAGATTGTTTAGAGACAGTGCACTGTCTACAGAGTCAGGCTATGTTAGAGCAAAGGAGATTTTCCTCAGCATTTTCCTTTGTTTCCTCCTATTTTTGAAGGCCATGTTTTGGTTGGCTCAACAGTTGCCAGTTGCTTCCTCCAGAGTCCATTGTGACACTATTTGCACTTCCCTTCACACCAACAATTCATACTCAGAAGGATAAACTTGAGGATTTTATGTCTGACTTTACACTTCACTACCTTTGATTACTGATCTGTCTCCAAATTTCATTTCAAGTGTTCCTAGTTTATTTCAAAAGGAATTATTTTGAACTCCTGACAGTCCAGAGCCCTTAACCCAAATTTTTTAATACTCCAATGAGCCAGAGAGATCATTACCAGAATTTTAGCCATATATTTCATACAATTTTACATGGCCCCTAATAGCACACCGGCTGTTTGAGCCATAAACCTTTGTTTTGCTGGAACCAATAATTCTATTTCTGAATTTGCAATTGCACATTCATTCATTTCAAGCTAGATAAGCCTGCCCATCCCATGTGCTTATCCTCAGGAAGTATGGAAATGTATTCACTTTGGATTTGTGTATATTCAGCCTTGGGAAGTCTTGGATCTTATGTGTACAGATGATGTAAGTCTATTTCAGGGATAAAGGAAAGGAAATATCTATTCTTTTTATAATTCACCTGGCAGGAGGAATAGTGTGCCTTTGCCCCAGCTGAAGACATTTGTTACCTGAAATGTTAAGAATTCAAGGGTTGTAGTTTTTAATCATTTTTAGATGATAGTGATTGGCTGTATTACCAAGAATCACAGCCTGGAATGCCAGCAACCATTTTGTTTATATGTGCCACTGACTTGTCTGAGAACAATATGAGGAAACAACTTGAGGAAAAAATTCCATAAATTAGTAAATGCTGTGTGAAAAAAACAGCTGACCCTGAATTCTACTGTCTCAACTCTACTGCTGAAAAGGGAATTGGCTCCCTCAGCTGTGAATCATCCCAGTACTGAAGAGTTTGCTTCTTCAGAGGATGTGACACCCAAAAGAATTTCTTTCCCAGAAGTGGGAAGTTC